>NC_133116.1:21268930-21597644 GCF_022965805.1 Primulina eburnea
ATCCTCCTTCATCTAAAGGACATTCCTTTATCATTGTGGCTACCGATTTTTTCACCAAGTGGGTTGAAGCTCTTCCCATGAAGAAGGTGGAACAGAGAGATGTTGTTACATTCGTGAAGGAGCATATTATTCACAGATTCGGAATCCCGCAATCGATCACCACCGACCAGGGAACTATGTTCGTGGGGTCAGAAATGAAGGAATTTGCCGAGGATTACGGAATCCAATAGATTAATTCTTCACCTCATTATCCCCAGTCCAACGGTCAAGCTGAAGCTTCAAACCAGGTATTGATCAAGATATTGAAAAAGATGATGGAGGATAATCCCCGAGATTGGCACCGTCTGTTATCAGAAACTTTATGGGCTTATCGGACATCAAAGAGAAGGGCTACTGGTTCAAAGCCCTTTCACCTTAACTTATGGGCATGATGCAGTATTGCCTATGGAAGTGGTGATCCCTTATTTGAGAGTGATGAAGCAAAATGATTTGGAACCAGAGAGTTACACGGAAGCTATGATCATGGAACTTGAGGATTTGGATGAGCTGAGAATGCAGACATATAATGCTTTGATGCTTCAGATATCCAAGGTGGCCAGAAGTTACAATAAACGTGTGAACAAGAAAATATTTGAAGAAGGAGACGTGGTTTGGAAGGTGATCCTACCTCTTGGGTCCAAAGAGAGGGAACTCGGCAAATGGTCGCCCAACTGGGAAGGGCCATTCAAAGTTCATCGAGTTTTAGATGGAAACGCATATTGGCTGTCAAGTCTGGATGGGAGGCCACATAGAAGGTGCATTAATGGCAAGTATTTAAAGCACTATTATCCCAGTAGTTGGGTAGAGATGTCGGAGCCGAAGGGTTCATGAAACAGGATGCGAAGAGTGCAGTACAAAGTAGGCTAAATGGCCACTTTGTTTATATCTGTCATAATTAACCTGTAAGGAATTCCTATGAATATGCAAGGAATGGGCTTTTAAGCCATTCCTTGCCGAACTTGTTCGCAGCCATTCCTTGCCGAACTTGTTTGTAAATAGTGATGAAGTACATGTAAATAAATAAATGTTGACTCATGGAGTCCGTTGTAATTAGTTTAGGTAAAATGCTAATTGTGTTAGTGGGCCAAGTTGTTGACAAAGCAAAGTTCATTTAGTGCATATCTTGAAATGCCTACGGGCTGTATTCGGAATTTGGTTCGGCCGTTCATTGGGAATGTGTGTTGATCTGCACGTGTTGGCATCATTATTAAAAGTTCATTTTTAGATAAATTTTGGCAGAGTTTCCTTTGTAAACGTAATATGCCAAAAAATATAAACGCCTGCAAGTAAATCCCAAGCAGCAGGTATCACAACAAAATGAAGTTTTAATCATTCTCCAGCATCCACAAAGCAGAAAAAGGAACAAGCCAAATCAAGGCAAATTCAAAAGCAGGTGCAACATGTCAAGAAAATACTACATTATGGTCCAGAAACTCCATAAAAATGCCAAAACCTAAAATAAGATAGCCATAAAGATCAAGAAAGATCCAGTTGGCGCAATTCTTCCCATTTGGACAGGCACTCGGCTCGAGTCCATTCAGCAGCCTTCAAGTCATCCTCCCATTGTTGATAGGCTAGTTTCTGATTTATCAAGTCATCACCCAGGCATTGGATGTCGATCTTGAGTTTATCAGAGGAAGCTTTTGCAACTTCACTCTCGTGCAAAAGAGTCACCATATCGGCTTTGTGTTGAGCGAGCTCCGTTTCTAATTTCTTCACCAACTCCTCCTTGGCATCGAACTCTGCGGTCTTTTGATGCAAAATGGATATGGCGGTTTTTCTCTCAGAGAGTAGGCCATCCAATCTTTCTTTCTGCCCCTTGAAGTTTCTTACCTGAATCAATGTCTCGGAACAAGTGGAGCTCGAAGCCTGAAAAGCAGAAAACATAGATGGCAGAGTATTCAGTACGTCGTGCAGCGGGGATGCGGAGGAAAAATCAGGGCTACTTTGTAGGATGGACACGACAGACAGAATGGTGCTTTTCTCCATGGTTCCTAAGGCGTCAAGATTTATATTTAGAAAATGCCGCAGCGAAGCCTTGGCTGTGGCTACTTCCAAGCCAGTAGGAATATTGGAGGAGGAAATCATAGGAGAGGCCCCTGAATCTAGAAAGCTAAAGTCAAATTCCTGATTCTCTTCAACTAAAGAGACAATCGCCCTCCGTGCCGATAGATCCTACAATGTCAAGGAGAAGGTGAGACCCAAACAATAACTGATAATTAAAGGGGAAGTAGAATGATTGTTACCTGAGAATGGGAGCCGGCCGAGGGAGATTTTTCTGCCATATCATCGGAATAACCCCCTGGAAGAACTTTCCTACGCTTGAGTGAGGCCAAAGGAGTGGCCAAAGGGATGTGCTCATCTGACTCGGTTTTTTCAGAGGGGCTGGAGGTTGAGGAGGAGTCAAGGTTTTCCACTGTCGCAGGGCCAGCGGAAGGAGTGGAGGTAAATGGCTGGATTGCCCGAGACAAGTGAGTGGTGGATCGAGTCCGCCGTCTTGAGGGCGAGGGAACATATACTTGTTTCACTTGGGCAGACGGAGGCACTTGGGTAGGATTTGGTCTCCCTTCCTTGCCTTTTCTATCATTCCTTGCAACCGACAGATCCAGGGCTTGTCGGGGACTTTGATGATCTGCATATCCAAACATATAATATTTAAAATCTGAGAGTAGCAAATCACACAAAAAGCAGAAAGAGATATACCTGAGATGGCCAATTCTGAAGGGATAAGACAATGGTATCTTGCAGTCCACCATGCAAGGTAGTCGTCAGAGACTGAAATGGGGGCCTCCACAACAGGGGTTTTAAAATATTCAGCTTGCTCCGATAATTCGATCAACGATAGTGAGGTGAATTTCTTTTGAGACAACTCCGCTTTCATCATTTCGTTCAGGGGGCGAGGCAGATACAATGCGTTTGAAGGCACGGTTGGACACCAACCTAGCTGGGAGGGGTACAAGTTTGGATTGTAAAACTCAAAAATATGGGTATTCTGATCACGTGGGGACACCCCATCATGTACTAGGAAACGAGGATGTAGGGTGGCAGTCCGCACATTTTTAATCACGGAAGATACGCCTATCGATTTACTGGTAGCCATATACCCAATCCACGGGTAATCATCTGCTGTGATCGTGAGGAACGGGGGCCGGTGAACCGCTCGAGAGAAGGGCAGAGATCGCATAAAAGTACACACTCCCGCAACAGTGAAAGTACTCTGACAAGCAATGAGTTCCCTCCATGACAACCTCTCAGAAAGAAGGCCAGGTGGGGATTTCAACTCAGGAAAGTAAGAGAACAGCCACATTTGAAGAAACCACATAACCCCATTAAGTCTAGAAAGGGGCACATCATTCACGGCAACATTCAACCAATGGTAAACTGATCCCAAAAACATTACCCCAAGACCGTGTACATTCCCAACGCTCAGGGACCTGGCAAGGGCCAAGTACTCCATAGTAGGCTTACCAGAAGAAGGACAAAAAAGATACTTACATATCAGTACCCACATAAAGGATATACGTTCTTCGCTGGTAGGGGAAGTCCTCATGAGAGTACACCAAGACCTGATAATTTGAGAGTAAGAAGAAGGACTCCAATATCGTTCAGAGAGCTGAGGTAAGTCCCGAGTGTCCACCAGGCTGGCAAATTCATTTCCAAGAACGGGAAGATGAGTGAGATGCAAAACGTCTTGAAAAGTGATGGACACGGGGCCACATGGGAGAATGAAAGAATTACAAGGCGGTGCCCATAACCAAATGGAACCTTCGATGAGGTCTAGATTAAAAGTACGATCAGTGGTGGACATTTGGATGAATTGGTAAAGGCCTTGTTTTCGCCACATTCCCCCATCAAACTTTTTCAATCTCTCCACCCAAACATTCCAGTTAACATCTCCTATAGGTAAAGATTTAAATTTTGCAAACTCAAAGGGTGGTACAACAGTGCGATTTAGCAGTAAAGCGTTTGGCTCAAGGATGGGCAGAGGAAATAGCATGTTGGTGGCCTCGGTGGATAAGGGAATATGGAGATAGGAAGGATCAATGGTATGATTAAAAATTTCCACCGAATTGGAGTCTTCCTCGATGATCATTGAGGGTCTGCAAATGGCATTAAATTCAAAGTAAGATGAATTAGGACTTATCAAAGCACACCCAGATAAAGACCACACATACCCAGAAGTAGACATCCCGGTAACAAATCTGCTGTTGGAGGAAAGAGGTTGGCTCCTACGGGTAAAATGATGGGTGCTCACAAGTGAAGAATCACTGCTTGTTCCTGCGAGTTAATACACACAAGCTACTTCATATCTTAAATCAGGAAACCTCTTCAAGGGAAAAAATTAACACTGACAGAAAAGAGTATTAAACGGCATGATGATTTCGCTACCAAAAAAGCTCAAACAACGCCCACCTTAAGGTATCAATGTAAAGTTTCGAATAAAAACAAAGGGTGTCCACACAATTAATTCCACCATATTGAAGGAAGGGATGAACTCAAGAACATACCTGCTTCCTAGAGTTGCACGGGCAGCAAGTTGCGAGGAGGAGAAACCAAATTGCACAAAGGGAAGCCCACATCAACCGAAGTGCAAAACCCAACGAGAGGTGGGTGATTCCCACTATTCCCCGAAGAGTATCGCGGAGAGGGCGAGTCGAGCGGAGGAAGAACGGACCTCGGTTGCGCCCAGATCGATCCACACTCTGAGGTTCGCAATCGACTAAAAGCGTCCGGACAGTGGGCAGAATCAAGGAACGAAGGGCGGTAGGAGGGAACGTTGTTTCTGTTTTCCAGCGAAGAGATGTGGCGATGAGGATACAATGGAAGGAACGAAAGGAATGTGTAGGAGGTTTAGGGATTTGGTGCGGATATTGAGGAAGATAATTGGGAAATGAGATTGGTAGTAGAAATAAAAATAAGCCAGGATCTTGTATTGTGAAGGGAGTACATTTTTAAACTCATTTTTTGAAGGACTCCAGGGAGATAGAAATGCTCGGAAATGTGCGAGGGAATTCTATTTGTTTTGAAAAAGGACATGCGAAAACATAGCCAAATTGGCCCATGGGCCAAATTGACTACGGGGGGCAATTGTTTAGCCCAAATAGATGGGCCATTAACCCAACTTATAGTAATTTAGCCAAGGTCTTGGAAGCCCAGAAGATACAGCCCAAACAGAGAAAAAGCCCAAGTGAAATTATAGTGGCCCAATGAAGAAACGTGGTATCAGTTTGCTGCCACTGCCCGACGTGGAAGGAAGTGGAAGAACGTGGAATGACAGGGGAAGAGAAAACTGTCGTGCAGAATGGAACAAAAGTGAGTGAAGACAATTAGAAAAAACTCTCGACAAATCAACACAAAAATACACAGCAAAGTTTCTGCAGAATTCCATCAATTCTACGTTTGTTTATTTCAATTTCTAGCAGCCGAGTATTCGAATTTTTATGTATTCCTTCGACTTTCTTGTAAAATGTTGATCAAATTTCATAACAACATATTTAAGTTTGATGTTGTTCATGGATTCCCTGCACAATTTCTTTATTTCCACAGTTTATGCGTTTAGTTTGGAGCCATTTCGAAGGAGTTAGAACTTACGACCGAATCGAGATTTGCAACGCTTGGTAAACGAAGTCAGATTAATTCACATTTGGCACGAACACGTGCCTGGCACGCCCGCAAATTTTCGTGACAAACAAAAGGAGTTTATAAGCGCAAAGAAAAATAAAAGTATGACTTCTATAAGGAGAATGCAACTTTTAATTTATGAAAGTGTTCCTAAATTAAAATTTTGCCAAATAAATATTGTATTTGAAAATTGTGATTTTCATAAACATTATTATGGACTAAATTAAATTAATTCAAATGTTGAATTAATTAAACACTAGTGGACCTAGTAAAGTCCAAATAATTAAATTAATTCAAGTGTTGAATTAATTAAACAACATTGGGCCTTGTAGAGCCCAATTAGAAATAATTATTAAATTATTGGGCTTGAGTAAAATCAAGTAAAATTTAAATGATCTCAAATGTGTTTGAGACATTTAAATAAAATGTCCATAGCCCTTGTAATTGTTACAAGCCCAAGTAGAAAGCATTCAAGGGAGGTGAAGGATTGGAGGCTACTTTTTCAATTATCAAGGCATGGCATGCACATGCTCACTTTAACTTTTTGATACACCAAGAAAAACACTCCTCCTTCTCTCTACACACTAGATGTCCGAAAATTCCTTAGCATTATCTCCTTCATTTTGCTTCTTCAATTATTGAAGATTGCACTCTCTTCTCAAAGAAAAATCGTCTCATTTTCTAGTGCAAAATTAGAGAGGATCTCCTTGTTGGTGGTAGGCTTAATTTTTGAGCAAGGAGTGTTCATTGGAAGCCTGAAGATTTGTATTGCCATTGAAGAGCTTAGTTGTTTGACAACTAAGTTGGAGCCATCATCAATCTTTTAAGATTGATAGGTATATTTTGTAAAACACTCTATGAATGTCATTTTGTGTTTTATTGTATTTGCTACACACTATAGTGTTTAGGGTGTTTGGTTCTTGTATGAAAATATTTTTTAAACTTCCGCTGCGCAAGCAAGAACCTTAAACGATCCTCTTTCATGTGGTATCATGAGCTATGGTTACTATTTTGTGTAGCATATACATGATATTATATTGGAGTCGATTTCTAACTGCATGACATGATTTGTTGCAACAAAATCAAGGCCAGTTTCGGGTCCATTTTGGGCAGCAACGAACAGCCCTTGATTTTAACAAATTTTTTTTTATGTGCATGTTGGACGGGATCCGGCGACGGTGATGACGACTAGAATTTTCAAAATTGTTTTGGAATATCAAAGTGTCATGGGACTTGAGTTGTTGGGACATTGGATGGTTGACATGTTTTGTGAAATTTAAATGGCCCAAATGTTTTTGGTGAAAAATTATTTTTTGGGCCCTTAAGTTTAAATTTACAAAAGTTGTACATATTTTCTCATAAAATAAATAATTGAAGTTGTACTTTTATTATTTATAGTAAATGGTGATTTACGAGAAATTCGGTTATAAATAAATTAATTAAAAAGTAGACAAAAGAGTTTGTATACTTTGTTAATTTAGTTTATAATCGTGGTGGTTAGTAATTGGATCAAGATATATAATATTGGATCAATTGATTATTGTGATAATGAACTGATGGTGTATGATATGTCATATTATACATGAAGGATGATCAAAAGCCTAAGCCCAATTTGCTAGGTGTATGCTAGGATATTTTGTGTTGAATGATTGTAATAATTATCAATTTATAAAGTGGGCCTGGTTTATGCCCGTTCCCATCCCATGAGATGTATCCCTATTTGCCATGGATATTTAATTGTAAATATTAGTATAGTGGAAGATAAAGATTGGAAAATGGTGGCCTTGATGATTATGAATATCAAAGACATGTAAATATTGGAGGCTTATGTAATAGTTGCATTTGCATCCCATGCATTTCCCTATGATTGGACCTAGACCCGTGTTTAGCTCACACGAGCCATTAGTATTGGGGCAATTGATCATCCTTGTTTTGTTTACTATTTATAATATATGCATGATATGTTATAAATAATGAGTATGTGCGTTATTATTATGATAATAACAAATTTGCATGAATCCGGCAAATATACGACCAAACATGACGAGCTTTTAAATAAAATTAATGATGAGACCTTTCAAAATTAAAAAACTCTCATTTTTAATAAGATTCAAAATTAATATATAGCCCGAAAAGGGGCTTCCATCGACAATGGGTGCACGATGAATGCTACCCGTGTTCGAGGCTCGGCTAATATTATTGGGGGGGCCCTGGACACCGGAAAGTTGTGACATCCATTGACATGTTGATGTGAACTAAGTGGAACTCCCATGATTTCAGCTCATATTATTGAGGGAACTCATGGCGACCATCCATTAAGGTTCAACATCGATGGGTAAGGCTTGACAAATAAAGATGAACGACGTCATATTATTGGGTCCTAATCAAGCATGAGACAAAAGTTTACGTAGAGGGTTGCATGGTGATGCAATTGGAGACTACTTTTTAGGAATTATGATTGGTTGATATTATTCGGGATCATGATTTGCTAATTGGACATTACGTACCTACTGAGGAAAGGAGTCTCCCGTTTTCACTAGAGGGTAGTGAAAGATGTCAAAACAGTGGGAGAGAAATTTATGAAGTAAAAATCTATACTTTATATATTACTAAATATAAAATAATCATTAACATTTATCTGTTTTACTTTTCAGTACAAATTTTGACAATGTCTTCGATTCGCAATCTGCTACTGTAGTACTCAAAAAACACATATTAACCGGACCTAATTACCTCAATTGGCTAAGAAACCTAATAATCGTCTTGAATTCGGAAAGGATAGCTTTTACACTCACTGAGTCGCCCCCTGTTGAGGTTCCGACTAGCTGCACTCCTGAGGAATTGCAGACTTACAAGGATTGGTGTGGCCATGACTTGCGAGCTAAGTGTTATATGCAGGCTTCTATGAATGATGAGCTGCAGAGGCGTTTTGAGGATGCAAAGAGTGCTGCTGACATTTATTTGCATCTCAAGGAGCTATTTAGTGAGCAAACACGGCCTCTTAGGCATGCTATCGTCAAGGAGCTGATCACTCTACGCATGCAATATGGGGCCTTGGTCCATGAGCATGGCCTAAAGTTGATTGGGCTCGTGGATAAGCTCGTTGGCATGGATCTTACGTTGCCTTCGGAGTTGACCACTGAAGTGTTTCTTTTGTCGCCGCCTAGCTCATTTGATCCTATTGTGGTGAACTTCAACATGAAAAAGCTAGAGCCTACCCTTAAGGAGTTGGTGAATATGCTTGCTACGTTTGAAGCCACCATCAAGAAAGAGAAGTCGGTTCTTTATGTGGGCTCTTCATCTGGCACGAAGACTGGTCCACATGGGAAGGGAAATAAGTGTTCTTTCCAACGTCCCAAGAAGAACATGCCCTTGAAGAGATAAGCTCCAAGTCCCGCTATGGCAGCTACACCAGTTAAAGCTGACAAGACTATTGACATATGTCATCACTGCAAGAAGCCTGGACATTGGAGGCGTAACTGCAGAGAATATCTTGCTCAGAAGGGCTCTGGAAATGGTATGTTCTATATTGAAGTAAACATTTCAATTAACTCTACTTCTTGGGTATTGGATACCGGCTGTGGCTCACATCTCTATAATGATTTACAGGTGATGGGAAGAAGTAGGAGGCTTAGGGAAGGTGAGACCTTCTTGAAGATGGGAAATGGAGCAATAATTGCTGCCAAAGCCGTAGGAGATGTTTACTTGATTTTGAACAATGATTTTAAGTTGATTTTAAGAGATGTTTTGTTTGTACCTGATTTGGTGAAAAAAATTGTTTCCATTTCTATGCATGATAAAGATGGATATTCTTGTTTATTTAGCAAAGGTGTTTGCAACATTTACAAGAATGAATGTTTGATTGGTACTGAAGAACTTGAAAACGATCTCTATAACTTAAAATTGAAAGATATTCCACTAAACAATGTCAAAGAAATAATAACAAAAAACAAGCGAAAGTAAGATACTCTTAATACAGCACAATTATGGCATGCTCGATTAGGACATATTTCCCTAAGAAGGATAAACAAGCTAGTGGGAGTGGACATATTTGATATGTCTGATATTAGTTCTCTCCCAACTTGTGAATCATGTCTAAAAGGAAAGACGACCAAAATTCCCTTTAAGGGCCATGTGGAGCGAGCCAAAGGGTTATTGGATTTGATCCATACCGATGTGTGCGGTCCGCTTAGCATCACCTCTAAGCATGGACATGCCTACTTCATCACCTTTACCGATGAATTTTCGAGGTATGGGTATTTGTATTTGATGAAATACAAGTATGAAGCCTTTGAAATGTTCAAAGAATTTAGAAGTGAAGTAGAGAAACAGTTGGGACGAAGCATCAAGTCACTTCGATTGGATAGAGGTGGTGAGTACTTGAGTGCCGAGTTCCAAGAGTATCTTAGGGAGAATGGGATTCTCTCGCAGTGGACTCTGCCTGCTACACCACAGTTGAATGGTGTTTCTAAGCGTCGTAACCGGACTTTGATGGACATGGTTCGGTCTATCATACCCAAGAAACAAATGTGTTTGTTTCTTAGGAATGCAACCTTTTTGGAAAGAGAATTTTTATTTGATAGAAAAAGGGAGATGATAGAACTCGAAGAGGTTCGAGAGTCACCCACAATTGAAAAACCCACACCCGAAGAGCCAAGAGAGGAGATACAAGCTCCTAGAAAATCCGAGAGATTCTCGAGACCACGTTTCTTGAAGAGGGCCATGATGAGCCATGGATGTGATCCAAGGACCTTCAAGGAAGCATTATCTGACGTCGATTCATCCAAGTGGCTTGAAGCAATAGAATCTGAGATGAATTCCATAGATTCGAACCAAGTGTGGAATCTCGTGGATTTACCTAAGGGAACTGTTCCCATAGGGTGTAAATGGATTTACAAGAGGAAACTTGGGGCGGATGGGAATGTATTGACCTTCAAGGCGCGATTGGTAGCAAAAGGCTATACTCAAAGACAAGGAGTTGACTTTGAGGAAACCTTTTCTCCAGTTGAAATGTTCAAGTCTATAAGGATATTGTTAGCCATAGCTGCATTGTATGACGCCTTTTTTAATGGGGATATAAAGGAAGAGATTTATATGTCTCAACCTTGAAGGGTTTACATCTATTGGAAGTGAGCATATGGTATGAAAACTTCACAGATCTATTTATGGTCTAAAGCAGGCATCTAGGAGTTAGAACCTCAGATTCGATAGTACAATCAAAGAGTTTGGTTTTACTAAGAATCCTGAGGAACCCTGTGTGTATAAGAAGGTCAGTGGGAGTGCTGTGACATTCTTGATACTTTATGTTGATGACATTCTACTCTCTATGAATAATGTAGAAATGTTGCAATCAACTAAAATATGGTTATCGAGTAAGTTATCGATGCAGGACTTGGGTGAAGTATCTTTTGTATTGGGAATACAGATCTATAGAGATAGATCGAGAAGATTGCTTGGTCTCACCCAGTCCACATACATTCATACCATCGTGAAGCGGTTCTCGATGGATGAGTCTAAGAGAGGACATCTACCAATGTGTCATGGGGTTTCCCTATCCAAGTCTATGTCTCCCAAGACTGATGCAGAGATAGCGACGATGACACACGCTCCGTATGCATCCGCAATTGGTAGTATCATGTATGAGATGATATCTACACATCTTGACGTTGCTTTCGCACTAAGTGTAGTGAGTAGACATCAATCGAACCCTGGTCTTCTACATTGGAAAGCTGTGAAAGACATCCTCAAGTATTTGAGAAGGACCAATAAGTTGTTTTTGGTCTATGGGGGTGGAGAACTGAAATTTGAAAGCTATAACGACTCTAGCTTCTAAAGCGATATCGATGACTCAAAGTCAACCTCTGGGTTCATATTCATGCTCGATGGTGCAGCTGTCTTTTGGAAGAGTTCCAAGCAAGACAGTACTACGGATTCCACCACTGTGGCAGCTGCAGCAAAGGAGGCTGTTTGGATAAGGAATTTCGTTCAAGAGTTGGGCGTCATTCCTAATGGAATTGCTCATGTCCCGGTGTTTTGTGACAACATGGGAGCCATTGCTCAAGCAAAGGAGCCAAGGTCTCATCAGAAATCTAAACATGTATTGAGAAAGTACCACATCCTCCGAGAGATGTGGAAAGAGGAGAAGTATCGATTGACAAAGTCGGCTCCACAGATAATGTTGTTGATCCACTAACTAAGCCTTTACCTGGACCATTATTCGAGAAGCATCGTGAATCGATGGTTTTGAAGCATATGGGTAGTTGGCTCTAGTGCAAGTGGGATATTGTTAGAGTAGGTGCCCGTCGAGCCAAGTGTTGGCCGAGTGTTCACAATGAAACTCTATGTATAAACAATCTTTATTTTAATAATATTTGAAATTATTGTTTTGACACATCTTTATCAGTATACCCATGCTAGTTGCATAGATAAAGTCCTTGAATATACAAATATTAGAAAGAATATGATATGCTCATATGATGAGTATCATGAATCTCATATTTGAAATACTGTATATTCTAAACAGTTCCTAGTCGATTCAGTCGCCGCTAAGAAATATATATGCCGCTCGAGTTTGAGACTAGTATCTTCGATGTGAGTACCATGTTTCATATGTATGGGGCATTGTGATGTTCGAGCATGCAGATAGGTGCTTCCGGTAGAGTGCACTGAACAACCCTCCATATAGGACTTTCCAAGTGGTTCTCACTTATCGAGTGGAATGGAGCGATGCTATACTAGACTTTTACTATGATCCGATCGATACAATCAGACTTGAGTTCTGACGTTCTTGATCATGGGGTTGATGAAAAGAATTAGGCTAATTAGGAAATCTTGAATAAGGAAAATGTTTTCCTGAATCATATGAAGTTGTGAACCTACTGCTATTTGTATTCTTGAACAATTGAGGATCACACAAGTTGAAACATCTGCCCCTTTTTTGTTGCTTTAAAAGTACTAGAATTTTTTTTCCCTTTCTCTAAAATTTTCGGCTTTCACTAAAATATTTTTATAAAATATTTTGCCCCTTAAAATAAATCATCAACCAACTAGCATTTTAAAAATCAAGTGAAATAGTCATAAAACTGAAATCGTCTACTGTTTACCAAACCTAAAAAGCAATAATTTGAAAAGTAAAGCTCATACTAAAAACCTCTCAAAAATCTCTCAAAAGCATAAATATATAGTCTTAAAAATCTTTATCTTAAATCAGTAATCATAAAACATAATGCCGAAAATAGTAGCGCTGGTCCTCGGGTTGTGTGCACCGACAGTCCAGTAGGATCATCCGTCAAGGCCTCCCTCGGGCTCACCTGCATCCATCACACCTAGTGAGTCTAAAGACTCAACACACCATAATCTTTATAACAAATAATACGTAATACAGACAATATATAACAGTGAAAAATACTTGTACTTAAAATATCGTTTCGTGAAGTTGCATAAACATAAACATTTTCATGACATGCATAAATAAACCTAAATCTTTTTTTTTTTTCCTCAACATGACATAAAACCTTTTTATGATCATAAACATTTTTCCTTTTCTTTTTTCTTTGTTGAATTCAGATCGTTAATTGTGACTTTCCTGATCATGATCATAAATCGATGGATCCATCTACATGTAATCACAGTGGAGGACACCAGCATCACTCTTACCGTGGGCCCTGACTTATCATTTTTCGAATAGAAATACGATCGTCGGGGCTCTCTCTGGGGCCTTTTCCATAAATGGGCTCCCTCTGGGGCCTTTTCCCCTCACGATATTCCCATTCTTACTGTTACCACACCGTTATCACATATTCGTAATGATGAAAAACACGATTGTCGGACTCCCACTGGGACCATAACCCTCACGACGTTTCAACATTTACATTCTCATCACTTTATAAAAATCATGCATAACATAACATTTTGTTTTTGAAACCAAGCATGCAACATGTCTTTTAAATGTCTTCCTTGAATCAAAAAAATCAAATAGACATTTAAAAATCATAATTTAATCATGAACATTTCATAAACATTTAAATATAATCATAATATCATAAAAATAGCATTTAGGGTACTGCCATTACATTTATTAATTTTTAGGTGTAAAAAGACCGTTTTACCCCTAGACTTGACATTTTACGATTTTGACCTTTTCCTTAATGTCCCAAATAATTATTTAAGCTTACATGAATTTTTCTATAATTTTATTTAGCTTAAATATTATACTTTTTCATTTATCTTTAATTAACTGTTTTGACGGTGTTTTAATCCCGAAAAATCCCAATCTTCAAAATAAAATTCCTAAATTCTAAAAATTTAGTCTTTTTATATTATTTTAGCCCTTATGGACCATGACTCGACCCCCGTGAGCCGGTTTACAAATTTCTCTTTATTTAAAAGCCCTAATTGACACCTAAACTTCAACCCCGAGCCAACTTCCGATTTTCACGAGTTACCCCCAAACCATGTTGGACCAAAACTTGACCAACATCTTAAATTAACCTAGTGGACTCTAACCTCATCAAGAAAACCATCTTAAACTCAAAAACGAGCCCCCTACTTCCTGACCAAGCTGGCCGAGAAACCTTGTTGGACAAGGTCTCTTGAACGTGCTGCCTAGCCCCTAACCACGAACCCAGCCACCAAACCAACCTGATGTGCACCCCCTAAGGACCCTAAGGACTAGATCTGACCCAGCCCAGACCCCCTGAACCACGCGCACAAGCTTGTGCGAAGCACAGAACCCTGCACGCGATTCCCTTGATTCTCGAGTGGGAGTCCTAGCTTGCTAGGACTCCTTCCCTGCCTTAGAGCGCGAGTCCTAGCGTGGCTAGGACTCCCTCCCTGACTCTCTCATGACCCTGGCTAGCCCCTGGAACGAGCCAACCAAGCCCTAGCCCCCGCACAACAAAAACCGAATCCCCATGCTCTTGACAGCAGCTTCTCGGTTTCTGCATCATGTTCTTGTTTCCTTTTTCTTTCTTTGTTACAGCCGATTTATTGTGGTGTGTGGGACTCTAAAGCAAGTATAAGCCTTACCTAACGATACCTATACATCATGGCAGCCCCTTAGTATCATAAAAATCGTGAATCATGGCATGCAATAATAGATACATAATTCATGTAAAATAGAATACAAAGGCAGCAACTTCGGTTTCTTTCATGTTTCATAAAAATAACTTTTAAAATCATATTATGACATGATGGATGAGAAAAGGAGATGTATGGCGTGCCTGTGCGTATAATACGCTCGAATAATCGTTGACGACGAAGAACGAGAGACGACTATGGCTTCTTCTTGCTTGCCTTTCGAAAAATCTCTTTCCAAGTGAGGTGTGTGCTGCCGTGAGTATATGAGGGAGGTGGAGAGTGTTTTCAGAAAACAAAATAGGGTAGCCCATGGTTTTGTTTCTAGAATAGGGTTTTGTGATTTATTTAATACATTAAATACTAATTGATCACTAACTAGACCTTAGGCCTAATAAACCATTAAATTAGGCCTATTAGTTTATTTAGGATTTAAATAAAATAATAAAAAAGTTTTTCTTTAATTAAATATGTGAATTTGTTAGCCGGGTTGTCAAAAAGCTCATATTTTAGTTGAAAAACCAACACCGATAAAATTTTACGTCTCGACGTATAAAATCACCTCAAAACCCCTAGGAAAAAGCATCACCCTTAATTTAAATAATTAAAAATAATTGACAATTAATAAAAACATTTTCCGTTTCTCAGCCCTCGTTCTCCGGTCCTCGATCGCAACTTGAATAACCTTTAAAAATATATTTTAATGCAATCATGTAGAAAAATATATTTTAAACAGGCAAGTATGCACAACATAATTAATTCATGCAATTACAATAATTAAATAAAACAACAAATAATTTAATAATTGCATGCATGTGGTTTACGTGGACCTTATAATTTCCGGGGCGTTACACAAGTATCGGATTCTATATTCTCGTTGTGATAGTCAAATGCAAGGAGTTGGATTTGTTGACTTTAGTTTGGTAAAGATCAAACAAGTTACTTATAAAGAAGTTTATAAGTTGAAACTGGGGAAGTTTAAGTGAGAAGAGTACAACTGTCTAATTTAATGAAGGAAAATCCAAAATAGACAACTGTAAAAAATGAATCAGTGAAAAATTTTGTTTTATGGAATTTTCGTTTTTTATTTTATATATGAATGAGATTTGTACTCTCGTCAAATTAATGTTGTCTTATTGTCGATCAAGATTATAATAAAATCACAATTAATTAATTAGTGAATTTAAAATTTTTTAGTTAAATAAGAATTAGTATTATTTAACTAATAAGTCAAAATTATCAACATTCTAGATGCTATATGATACTTGAGTTGATAATTATTTAATTATGATATCGTGTACTATTTTATCTAAAGTTGAAAAAGATATATATAGAGATTTTGACATGGATAAAATAAATGATAAAAAAAGAGTCATGATATTATGATGATTCATTAATTTAGAAATAATAAATATAGGTAGTTAATAGTTGATGACACACATAACAAATCTCAAGAGATCTAGTCTTGATTTTATTATTTAATTTACTCTCTCTGTCAGTAAAGAAAACAAAATTGGCCCCTTCTCCCTCCTTGAAGTCTAGGCCGACAGCCGTCACAACCACCACCTTGCATTGCCGCCAAGCCGCCATACCTCCGCCCTCTTTTGGCGATCTCGTCTCAATGGAAAGTTTGTTTAGCTTACTAGTGCAATCTTAAAAAAATGCAGTTTTCGATCGTGAACAAGATTAGACGATTGAAGAACGGAGGGTGATCCAGTTGTTTGTAGAGATATACAAGAAAAGCTATTACTGCTTAAAATCTTGGATAGTTGGAGCCATCATTTAAACTTCTGTTGCGTCTTGTATGCGAGAAAACGATACTCAAATGACATAGAGATATCCGATGAATCCTTCAACACTCAAGTTTGCGATCACCTAAGAGAATGTGTGTAGTGACCCGTTCCAGAATCACCTACTAATCCGTTAATTACCCAATTTGGGATTCGGGCTACTACATTCTCCCCCCCTTAAAAAGATTTCGTCCTCGAAATCAGGCTTAGAGGATGAACAAAACGAAATAACAACAACATTGTTATTACATCTCAATTGTTGTTGAATACAACTGATATCTCGATTACAATTGAAAAACACAAACATATACAAAGCACAACTCAAAAGAGCTCTGGATGCTCTGAACGCATACGACTCTCTAACTCCCAAGTGGCTTCTTCAGTACCTTGACTCTGCCACTGCACTAAGACAAGTTAGTCAGTCGGTCCACAACAGCCCCAATTGCATCACAATTCTTAGAAGGCAACGGCAATTGGTGACCAAGTCCATCGTTACATGCTCCCACTTCCACTCAGGAATAGGGAGATTCTAAAGTAATCCTCCTGGTCGTCGATATTCAGCTTTTACTTGCTGACACACCAAACACTTGGCTACAAACTGGTAAACACTTCTCTTCATACCTTTCCACCAAAACTTGGTTTTCAAATCCTTATACATTTCCATGCTTCCAGGGTGGATACTCAACTTACTCCTATGAGCTTGAGATAAAATCTCGTCTCTCAATTTAGAATCTTCTGGAACTACAATTCTTCCTGACAGACACAAGGTTCCATCTGTTTGGAATGCAAAACCAGATGTGTTGTCTCCGTTAGCTAACCTTGCTAACTGTTGCTTCAACTCTTTTATCTCTGTTGGTGCCAATCTTCATTAAATCTATAATGTTGACACGGTTCCTACGTCTCCTTTCATCATGATCTCGGTGACGTCCTCCGTCACGATCTCTACGACGATGTTCTCGGCCAGCCTCATCGTCGCCATAACGGCCATGTCCCACACTACCGTGACTGCATCTCCTGACATCTGAAAGGAAACTAAAATCAACTCCTAAATCCTCAAAACAGAATTACTAATGTCCCAAAAATCTTTGCATGCTCTGATACCATAAATGTAGTGACCCGTTCCAGAATCACCTACTAATCCGTTAATTACCCAATTTGGGATTCGGGCTACTACAATGTGAAAAGAAGAGTCCTTGAATATCAAAATGAGATCTTATGAGTGCATACCTTGTAAATATGGTTTAGTTGAGCCATTTATAGAGACTTTTGAAGAAGTTCATTGACTTGGACCCTATATGGACCTAATTAACGGACCCTTGTAGATAATTAATTAATTAAGATCCAAGCCCGATTCAATTACTTGATCCAATACATATTAAATCCAAATCCACTTGGACAAATAAAATTAGGTCATACCCCAGATGACATTGGATCCATCACTCGTTTGTGACCCTCAATCTGAGATATTTCATCCTTTGAACATATGCTTTGACATTCGGAATTTTCGGAATTTTCGGAATTATGATCATATCAACATCTCCCAAAAATTGATTGTTTTTTAAAAAATATTTCATGCATAAATTGACAATATGATTGTATTATCTAATTTTTTTTTGGGGTTTTTCTCAAAAGATAAATATTTATTAAGTTAAATGAATAATATACACCACGAAGAAAATTTATAATCGACTCAACTGTAATGGTAATCGTCTTAAATTTAATTTGGTCTTATTTTTTTTTTCATTCTTATTTTAAACTAATTTGGATTCAGAGCTGTGGGTTATTGCATTATAAGTTGATAAAATTGAACATTATTAGTCAAAGAAAGTGTTATTTTACCGACAAAATGTGATTCATTTTTTTTAAGAAAAGACATCATGCCATATTTGTGTAGTCCACCAAAAGTTTATGAACAAGAATATAATAATCCAATTACTGAACAACAGAAATTAACAAAAAGTAAAACTCATTTCTAAGAACAAAAAAATAAAACGCAAAAGAAAGAATTCATGTGCATCCGAGTCTCATACACTGATCCCATTAAAATTTTGAAAGATGTCATCCTGATCCATCCATTTAAATATATATTCATACTTAGGGGTGAGCAAAATATCGGTCAAACCGAGAAAACCGAAAAAACCGAAAAAATTTAGAAATTCGGTTCGGTTTAATCGGCTTAATCGGGTTATTCGGTTTAGAAATTCGGTTTAATCGGTTTATTCGGTTCGGTTCGGTTTTCTTGGGAAAAAAATCGGCTAGACCGATAAAACCGAATATATATACATATATATATAATATATATGTTGGGCCTCAAATTTGGATAGGATGCATTTTTATTTCTACTGGGGTTTTTACATGGGAAAGTTGGAAACCCAATTCTATTGAAATAAACCCAACTATTGGCTTCGTTTTCATAATTGATCAAACTTAGGCTAGGTGAATTGATAATCTCTGTATATTTGAATCATGTATTAAATTCAGTTGTAGTTTTGTGTAAATATGTTTAAAAAGTTTATTTAATAAAAAAATCGGTTATTTCGGTCGAAGTTTTCCGAATTTTTATCGGTTCGATTTCCTCGGTTTTCTTTTCAAAATTCGGTCGGTTCGGTTTTCCAAAAAAGAAAATCGGTCGGTTCGCTTTTCGAAAAGTTCGGTTCGGTCGGTTCGGTTCTGACCGATTGCACACCCCTATTCATACTTGCCCCGACCTATATCAGAAATTAAATTGTCGAACTAGTTATTATTAATAAGGCCCATCAAATGATAGTATTTATACTCAATTTTACAGGTAAAATTGTATTTTGTCTTATAATTTTGTCATTTTACGATTTTGATTTTCTATGTTATCAAATTTCAGTTTTAGTCTTGTATTTTGAACAATTTTAGTCATTTTTATGTGGTGATGTAATGTACGTCAGTACCACATCAGCCGAAATGTCTACTAATATTTCTTTTAAAGCTACGTTTCGAAAATAACCATTTACAAGCATGCATGAAATGACTGCTGTAAAACACACATTTCAAAATCAGAGAATTACAATACTGGTAAAAATACTGCATTTAAAAATATACCAAAAATCATGACAACCATCAACTTAATAATGATAGAGTTTGAAAATATACAGTAACGCTCTTAACTCATAAACGTAATATGCGGAAAATAAGGTCTTCTGGTTAGTGTGCGCATACCCAGCCTCGCCTACTCAGTATTCGGCGCCTTCGGCCTCCTCGTCGATAGGCTCACTTGTATCATTCACACCTAGTGAATCTAAATACTCAACACACCGTAAACGTTATAACAAGTACATATACATAATGTTGGAAATTTAATTTCAAGTGATTAATTTATTGGACTAACTCGTCAAGTAGTTTGAAGTAACTGAACTACATAAAACAACTGACAGTTGCCTAACTGAAGATTAATGTGCAGTTTATCGAAGACAACTGAAACCAGCTGAACTGGACTTACGAAGACAACTGACTGATCAGTTGATATAATCAGTTGTGAGCTTACCAGCGAATCAGCTGATCATTCAGTTGTACACGTCATCAGTTTTTGAAAAGGACTTTCAAACGACAACAGTAAAAGCAAACTGCAACTCGTAGTGGAACGCCGCATTTCAAAGTTTAAAGTGTACGAATGTTAGAAAAATATTGACGTGGCAATCAACGGATATAAAGATTCAAATATTATTTAATGTTACTGTTGAAGAGAAGCCTATAAATAGGTGAGAAGAGCAGTTGAGAAAAATAATCGATCTATCCATTCTCTTAAGCTTGTTGTTACCCTGCTGAATTAATCTCTCTTATTCAAGAATAAAAAATCTCAAACTTATCAGATTTATTTGTAGCATTTGAGGCTAATTTTCGAGCATACAAACACAAACTGTTTTATTGTTTATTTGATCTTTAACTAGATCAGTTGTGTTAAGTTCAGTCGAAGAACTGTGAGATATTTAGTAAACTAAGAGTTTCAGTTTTGGCAATATTAAGTCCAAATTGAATTGGGTCTGTACAAGTTTTGTATCGATCAAAGTCTTTTAGTGCATATCATACATATCCTTATGATAGAAGGGGTGACGTAGGAGTTATTTCAATCTCCGAACATCCATAAATCTTTGTGTTATTACTTCAATTATTTATTCTATCTTTCAGTCAGTTTATTTGCGCAACTGTTATTAGTTAAACTGATTGTCATTGACTGACAAGATTCCTAGTTTCAATTTGTCGCAGAACTGACATTTCATTCGAAAAGATTATAAAATCGCGAGTGTTTATTCAACCCCCCCTTCTAAACATATTTCAACCAATCAACCGATCCTAACAAGTGGTATCAGAGTAGTTGAATCTTGTGTCAGAATACTATTATTCATAAAACCGATCAACGTGTCTTCATTCAACAAAATACGAATGTTTTCCAGAGAATATTTTGACGACTGAAAAATCTGAATGCAGGCTCATTTAGCTGCACAAGATGATGACATGTGGTATGTCATTAGTGATGGTCCCATTAAGATCCTAAAAGCAAATACAGAAGTTGCCATTACTGACAGTGGCACTTCATCGCATAGAAAAGCCCAGAGAGGAATAGACAACTGAGGACAAAAAGAAAACCAACCTAGACAATGTGGCTAACGATATCTTATACAAAACGCAAGATAAAGTCACTTTCAGCAAAATCAAGATATGCAAAACTGGCAAAGAGATATGGGAGAAACAGATCCAGCTGTGTGAAGAAACGAACAAACAAAAGAGAACAAGCTATCAGTTGTTGTTCAGAAATTTGATAACATCAAGATGAAAGCTGGTGAATCCATGCATGATTATGATGAAAGGGTCAGTGGTATTATCAATGAGCTAATGCATTTGGAAAAGTGTATTCAAACAAAGAAGTGGCAATGAAGGTGGTAAGAGATTTTCCCAAAGAATGGGATGTCAAGACCATGACAATGAGAGAGTCGCAGGATCTTAACAAGATGGAACTTCATGACTTGTTTGCTGATCTAAAGGTTTACGAGTTTGAACTACAAACCAGGGAAGGAGAACCTTCTACACCAACTGCCACAACTGCTTTAAATCCTGTCAGACTGGAACCAACTGGTTCAGTTGACAAATCTGATGATCAACTGAGCAATGATGCTATGTCATTGTTTGTCAAGAAATTTGGAAGGTTTATGATGAGGAATCAAGGAAACTTCCAGAAGCAATATCAGAAAACCAATCCAAAGAAGAATCATATGTTTGCTACAACTGTGGCAAATCTGGTCATTTCATAGCAGACTGTCCTAAGCCAAAAAAAGACAGTTGATGATCAACTGAAAAGGGAATGAAGCCCTATGAGCACAAAAGAAGGACCAATGATGATAAGAAATCATTAAAAAAGAAACATGAAGTGCTTTTGGCTGAAGAAAGCAAATCTAAGTAGGCAGAAACTGACAGTGAGGAGTCAGAACCAGAAAGCCCGAGCAGTTCAAGTGAAGATGAAGAGGAAGTCAAGTGCTTAATGGCATATGATACTGAACTGGAGTCAGCAAGTGAACAGATATTTGACTTTAGCTCTACTGATTTCACTCGTGAGGAACTCATTACCACATTGCATGATATGGTAAATGAGTATCACAAACTAGCTCGATCATTTGAGAAGGTTAAAACTGATCAAATTGATCCCAATGACAACAAGACCGAAACTGATAATTTAGTTGAACTGTTGAGTCTAAAAAGGGAGATTGCACAACAAAAAGCTGAAATGATCGAAAATCAAGCTTTGATATGTTAGTTAAAAACAAAAATTTTAAAATATACTGAACTGATTCAAGCTTGGAACAAGTCTTCAGTTGCATTAACTGAAATGCATAATTCACAAAAATCAGTTGCTGATAAAACTGGGTTATGTTTTAACAGTCATGATGAAAATTCAGCAAGTGATTCAAAGCCAAGGTTTATGACAACAAAGGAAAGTACATTACCTTTGTAAAATCAACCATGGTAAATGAATTCTCAGAACCTAGTAAACAACTATTCAATTGACCGAAAGTAAGAACAAAGGCAAACGGTATGGAATTGGATATAGCTCTGAGATAATCGATTAAAGAAACTGGTCACCTAAACGATTAAGCTACAAAAATCAGTACTCAAAGAATGTCTATTACAAGTATTACAACTGTAAGCGAGTTCAGAAACGATATCAAAAGAATAGTCAGTTGAAAAAGGATACAAATCATACTGTTTCATCCTCACATCACACACATATTGCCAAAAATTTGAGAAAAACCATTTGGAACATAGTAACTGGGAAGTCTGTTAGACTGATTCAAGTCTGGTGTAGTGCCCAAATTCAATACACGTATAACAAATGCATTTATTTAATTATTAAAGCATTTATTTAATTTTAAAACGACTCTTAGTAGTGCATGATTTATTTAAATACATTATTTTAAACTAATTATGTTTATGTGATGCACGTTAAAATGTTTTTTGAGTTTCATGTTTCAAGCGATTACTCGGGGCGGGATCGAGGAAAAGAGACCGGTGACGATTTTGGCAATTTTAATTGTGGTATTTTATTTTAAGTTGAGGTTGGGGCATTTTAACTAATTTATTAAGTTTTTAGTATTTTAAAGCCTAAATTTTTTATTTAGTGATTTAAGAGTTTGAAACTTTTAAAGTTAGCATTTTGTGTGTGTTATTTTAATAAAGGGATTTTATTAAGAGTGCGTAGTGATTTACTATTTTTATCGACTTGTCAATGGGGTTAGCATTTTTAAATAGCTCGATTAATTATTTAATTAAGTAATTTTTCCCCTAATTACTCACTCACACACGTTACACACACTCACACACACTTACAGATTTTTACACACACCAAAACACACACATTCATATTTTTATTCATTTGGAGAAAGAAAACCTAGGGTTCCACTAGCTCTTGCAGCCGCCCCATCCACTTAATCATTCCAGCAACTTTTCGTGAATTTTATTACAAGATTTTAGCGCCACGTTCGTCCCGGATCGACCCTCACTCCGTCTCCGCTTCAGTATCGTCGTTACGGTATTTCAAATTATCAAAAGGCACGTATATTCTGTTATTTCTGCATCGATATCGACATATTATGTGTTGTGTTATCTTTATGCGTAAAAATTTATGTGGGACGTTCGTCGTTTGAGTAGAAAAGGGTTTGGATCAGGTTAGAAATAATTTTTAGATTTGAAAACTTGTTTTCGCTGTCTTTTTAAATATTGCGATTTTTCGGTCGTGATTCGGAAAAATCTTTCAACGTGAAAATTGTAGAATTTTTTGATACCTTCGATTTGACAGTAAATTCAAAATATTTGGATAACAATTGAGTGAGTTATGGTGTTTT
The DNA here is from genome assembly GCF_022965805.1 of Primulina eburnea. Classification (NCBI taxonomy): domain Eukaryota; kingdom Viridiplantae; phylum Streptophyta; class Magnoliopsida; order Lamiales; family Gesneriaceae; genus Primulina; species Primulina eburnea. The sequence goes on from NC_133116.1 coordinate 21,292,818, forward strand.
TCGTGGGACTGCTCAAACTACGTTTTCAGAAAATTACGATATTGATACGTTCTTGAAGTTTTATGGTTGCAGACTTCGTTGGGGATCGACGGGTGATCGTTGCTGCATCTAGGTATGATTAGTATGATGTTGGGTTGTTATTTTATATGTCTTTTAGTGTCGATAGAAACTCGAGTATATTAGAAGTCGTAGGAAACGAGTTGGTCTCAATTGCCACGTTTTTGAATTGTATGTGTCGTAGGGTGAACGTTGTGCTTTGGGTGGTTGTACGAATTTGGTTCGATGTTATGGCATGCTAGGATGTATCTCTGGGTGCCGGTCCGTGGTCCGTAGGATCGAGTTTAGAGTGTTAGGCAGCACTTGTTCAGAATTTTCGTGAGTTCGGGTCCAACGAGGGTACACGGACCCGGACTCCGTGTCTTATTTTCTTCTTGAGTGCCCTTTTTGCGAGCTGGCACGGACCACCACACGGGTTCCGTGCCTTTTTTTATTCTCGGTGTCAAGTCTGCGCACACACACGGACCCCCACACGGACCAGGGCACGGGGTCCGTGCCTCCCCTTTTCTTCACGACACATTTCACCGCATGGAAACGGAACCAGAGCCGGACCAGGGCACGGGGTCCGTGTGTTTGTTATTTTGGGAAAAAAATTATAGTATGCTTTGAGTTTCGATGTCATGGTGTAGTACAATAATTTATAAGGTCGAGTCATGGGAATTTTAGAACGTCCTAATGAATTGAATGAACTCGTAAGTAAACATGATATTTACGTCTAAGTTACACAAGTTAAGAATTTATGTTAGTATGTGCAGCAACGACCCCAATCGAAGTCTAACGAATCCCTCAACGCCAAGTAAGTATGTTGACGTGCAAGAAAATTTTTTAAGTTTTTGAGGTATGCTAAATGTCTTGTGACAAAATTATGTTTAGGATTGGAAAGCGTTAAATTATGAACGGGGACCAATCCGCCCGTTAAATTATGAATGAGTTTAGATCGTGATTGGAAAGCGTTAAATTATGAACGGAGACCAATCAGCCAGTTAAATTATGAATGGGGATCTCATGTATGTGGCAGTGGATACGTCCCTATCATCCTAGTACTGTGGTTTAGTCTGATCAGGCGAATTATGCTATGGGTCACTTGCTTTGAAACATATCTCTACGCAAAATGATGAAGCTATGTATGTTTAAGTATGTTCAAGTATGCAAGCATGTTTAAGAAAAGTTTATGTTGATGGCACGTTTAAGTATGTATGTACGTATGTTCAAGTTTTATCTTGTAGTTCAAGTTTAAAGTATGTATGTCCAATTTTAAAGTTGCATGTGATATTATTATGTAGTACTTGTTACTTCCAGTTTATACGTGTTGAGTCTTTAGACTCACTAGATTTGATCAATGCAGGTGAGGATGTTTATGAGGAGACGAGAGGTGGGGACCAGGAGCAGGCTTGGACTGAGCGGGAGGCTAAACCTGAGGACCGCCATGTTTTTAAGTCTTTATGAAAATGTTCAAAGAGTTTTTTCAAACTCTATTTTAGATATATGTTGAGACGTACAGTTTATTTTATCGAATTTTGAATGCTCACATTTTTATTTTAAAAAAAATTTAATTCTTCCGCAAATTTTAGTAGTAAAAAGTACGGTACGTTACATCTTGGTTCCTAAAGGACTAATCGGTTTAGGACCCAAATGAATATAGGTACCAAAATTATATACTCTGTGTGATTGCAGGTAATAGGAACAAGGAAAGAATCAATTTGGTATCTAGACAGTGGCTGTTCGCGACATATGACAGGAGATGAAAATTTGCTATCTCAACTGATCAAATATACTGGACTAAACATCAGTTTTGGAGACAACTCCAAAGGTAAAACTGTGTGTAAGGGTAAGCTTATCCATGGTAACTTCACAATTAAAGATGTTTTGCTAGTTGAGAATTTGAGGTATAACTTGATAAGCATCAGTCAGTTATGCGACAATAATTTCTCAGTTCAGTTTGACAGACACGCGTGTTCAGTTAGAGACTCAACTGATGAGGTCATCCTAACTGGAAATCATTGTGGAAACACCTACAAAGTCAGTTGGACTGAACAACCATATGCACCAGTTTGTTTCATTGCTTCCAAATCTTCTAAAAACTGATTGTGGCATAAGAGGTTGAACCACTTAAACTTTAAATTTATTGACTATCTGAGTAATCATGTTCTTGTAACTGATTTGCCCAAAATAGATTTTTCAAATGATAAAATTTGTTCAGCATGTCAGTTTGGTAAAAAATTAAGATCTTTATTCAAAAACAGAGGTTGTAAATCATCTTCCCGATGCTTAGAACTGTTACATATAGATCTTTTGGTCCAATATCATTCAAGAGTTTAGGGGGAATGAAATACACCTTAGTAATTATGGATGATTTTCAAAATTTACTTGGGTCATATTTCTCAATCCAAAGAACAAACTGCTGCACAACTGATTAAGCTCTTCAAAAGACTATTAAATGAAAAATCAGTTAGGATTGATCGAATAAGGTCTGACAGAGGGACTGAATTCCTAAAACAAAATCTTTCAACTTTTTTAGAAAATACTGGAATCAAGCATGAGCTCTCAGCAGCTAGAACACCTCATCAAAATGGTGTGTTAGGATCAGTTGATTGGTTGAAAGGTGTTTAGAAGGGGGGTTGAATAAACACTCACGAATTTTATAAACTTTTCGAATGAAGTGTCAGTTTTGTGACAAAACGAAACTTAGGAATCTTGTCAGTCGATGAAAATCAGTTTAATTGATAACAGTTGCGGAAATAAACTGAATAAAAGATAGAATAAATAACTGAAGGAATAACCCGAAGATTTATGGATGTTCGGAGATTGAATAACTCCTACGTCACCCATTCTATCACAAGGATATGATATGCACTAAAATACTTTGATCGATACAAAACTTGTACAGACCCACTTCAATTTGGACTTAACACTGCCAAGATTGAAACTCTTAGTTTACTAAATATCACAGTTCTTCGACTGAACTTAACACAACTGACCTAGTTAAAGATCAAGTAAACAATAAAATAGTTTGTGCTTATATGCTCGAAAAGTAGCCTCAAATGATACGAATAATTCTGATAATTTAGCTTTTTGATTTTCAAACGAGAGCTAATAAATTCAGCATGGTAACAACAAGTTTGAGAGAATAGATAGATCGTGTTGATTAGAGTTGTTTCTCAACTGCTCTTCTCACCTATTTATAGGCTTCTCTTCAACGGTAAAAATAAATAATATTTGAATATTTATATCTGTTGATTGCGACGTCAATATTCTTTTGACAATCGTACATTGTAGCTCTGAAATGCGGCGTTCCAATCTGAGTTGCAGTTTGCTTTGTGACGTGTACATGTGAATGATCAGCTGATAAGCTCACAAATGATTATGTTCAACTGATCAGTTTCCAACTGATTAGTCAGTTATCTTCATAAGTTCAGTTCGGCTGGTTTCATTTGCCTTCAATAAACTGCGCATTAATCTTTAGTTAGACAACTCAGTTGATTTAAGTGTGATCAGTTTAGTACAATAACTTAGTTTCTTAGTTTGTCAAACAACCGAAATTAAGTTTCCAACAATTTCCCTTTTATGGTGTTTGACAAAACTTGTAAAGTATGAACTGGTAAACTGAACTTAATAAAATTCTTCGAATTCAATGTAGATAAAATAACTCTTCTAATGTTTAGATTCGTACAAAGAATGAAATAATGTAAGGATCTAATCCTATGTACAGATTCGTACAAAGAATAAAGAATCTTGAAATCTTCAACCATTAATTGAAGTCAGTTGATCTTCATATCTTCTTTTTCCCTTTGTCTTCTTCTGTCTCTTTAATAATAAGTCGTATTTCACGTCAATTGGGCAAAATCGGATGTTATCTATGTCAAACTGATCGTAACTGATCACACGAAGACAACAATCTGTTGGGTTTGAGCAGCTGCGGTATTTTGGTCATATCTCTCAGCTCAGTTATCAAAATGAAGCGATTCATTATGAATTGGAAAGATAAGACAATGTCTACAAATCATCTTTAGAAGTCAAAGTTCAGAAGTCAAAGTCTGAACCAAAGCTAATGATGCTGATAAATGACGACGAAGGTACTTGTTCTGCACAAATTACTAAAACCAGGTAGGCTGATTTCAGCACACTAACTGAAACTGAACCAACTGCTGACCAGCTGACCAACTAATTGAACTGAACCAGCTGCTGACCAACTGAAACTAAACCAGTTGAACTGAACGAACAATTGAGTTGACCAGTCAGAAAAATGCCCAGCAAGATGAATTTGACCGTTGTAATTTCATAAACAGTACAGAAAATTTACAAACGGTCATATTCTTGTGCCTAACGTATATATCATTGTTGGAGCTTATAAATACAATATATTGAAAATCAAACAAGAGCCTTTTAAGATGATTCAAAGCTTGGGCAGTTAGCATGAAGAAATCATCTAGTTGAGAGCACAAGCCCTTGTGTGAGGATACATTTGAGATATACACTGTAAAGGATAAATTTCTCACACACAATCACTCACACATATACAAGAGAGTTGAACTTCAAAGTTTAGTTGAGTGAGTCTTCGCACAAAGACGTAAAACAATGTGTTTGTAATCTTTGCATATGAGACATTAAAAAATATGATGATTGTGAGGTGCTGCCTCCAATCTTGAGTGCTAGGAGTTCAGTTTAGGCAGTGGGTAAGTCCTAGCTGAGTGGGTTTGTACAAAGAGTTGTATAAATCAAAGTCTTCTATTGAATCCTTCCCAAGAGGAAGAAAGGGTGACGTAGGAGCATTTGAAGTCTCCAAACATCCATAAACAAATTCGTGTCTATTTATTTATTGCATTTACTTATCATTTCAATTGTTTTAAGGATGCATTGTTGAATTATTTTATGTGTTCTTCAAATACAAAATATTGAATACCAATTGTTTGATAAAATGCTTCAACCAAATATTTTCACCATTCAACTTGTATATATTTTAAATTCTTTACAAAATATTTAATCGATTTCTATGAAGGATTATTTCGAGAGTCTTCCCCTTGGTTTGAACACCAAACTTGATTTAATTCATCAGTGTTCAATATTTCAAGAACCGAGCTATTGTAGAACCGAGCGCTTGCCGCTTTACCAAAAGTTATAGCTAGTGGTAATGGAGCAACTCAAATCTTTTAAACCGCACAGCAGCTCAAGCACCACGGTTCGATCGCTCTACCAAACAGAGATAATTATTGCACCCAACAATCTCCCTCCCAATAATTGCACTCCTTGCAATCAATGGGAATTGTACCCTTGATCTTGGCTCTGATACTAATTGTAGGACCGAGCGCTTGTCGCTTTACCAAAAGCTATAGCTATTGGTAATGGTGCAACTCAAATCTTTTAAACCGCATAACAACTCGAGCACCACGGTTCGATCGCTCTACCAAGCAGAGACAATTATTTCACCCAACATGGTGTAGTTGAGAGAAGAAATCGAACCCTTAAAGAAGCTTCTAGAACAATGCTTGCTGATTCTGATATTTTACAAAGGTTTTGGGAAGAAGCTGTAAACACTGCATGTTACACTCAGAACAGATCAATGGTTAATAAGAACCATGTGAAAACACCATATGAGATCTGACATGGAAGAAAAAGTGTGGTTTCTTATTTCAAAATATTTGGCTGCAGATGTTTTATTCTTGATAATGGTAAAAATCATTTAAAAGCCTTTGATGCTAAATCTATAGAGGGAATATTTCTTGGATATTCTTTAGTTAGCAAATCATATAGAGTTTTTAATAAAACCACTTTAAATGTTGAACAATATATTCATGTTGTTTTTTATGAAACTTGCTAACTGATAAGCCAACTGATTCAGTTGAGCTAGTTGATCGTTTTACAGAGATCGGTTTGGAGGATGACGTTGAAGAATAAAATCATATCAATAGAAATATTCTTCAAACATGAACCAGAAATACTAGATCAATCAATTGAACATGAACCAACTCCTGACAATCAGTTGGTGGAGCAAACAGATGAAATTCAATTACCAATTGATACAACTCCAACTGAAACTGAAAACAATCAGTTGCCAACAGAATCAGTTGCTGATGTGGAAGCAACAAATACTAAACTCAGATGAAAGAAATCACATCCTCTAGAATTGGTGATAGGTAATCCATCTGACCCGGTAAGAACAAGAAATTAAATGTTTAATTTGTTAATTCATTATGCTTTTCTCTCACAACTGGAACCAAAGAAAACTGATGAAACTCTTGCTGATCCTACCTGGATAAATGCAATGCAAGAAGAGCTATATCAGTTTACACATAACAATGTTTGGCACTTAGTTCCAATACCAGTTTGTAAAACAATTATAGATACAAAATGGGTATTCAGAAATAAACTGCACGAAGATGGTTCAGTTGCACGCAATAAAGCAAGATTTGGTAGCATAAGGATATAGGCAGGAAGAAGGAATTGACTATGATTAAATGTATGCACCAGTTGCAAGACTGGAAGCAATCAGAATGTTCCTTGCCTATGCATCATTCAAGAACTTTAGAGTCTACCAAATGGATGTAAAAAGTGAATTTCTGAATGGTCAGTTGCAAAAAGAAGTTTACTTGAACAATCAACAGGTTTTATCAATCACTCTTTTCTTGATCATGTCTATCATTTGAAAAAAGCTTTATATGGTCTTAAACAAGCTCCAAGAGCTTGGTATGAGACACTTTCAAAATTTTTAACTGATCATGATTTTACTGTTGGATCAGTTGACAAGACCTTGTTAAAATTTTCTAAGAATGATCACATTTTACTTGTGCAAATATATGTTGATGATATTATATTTGGGTCAACTAACCCCAAATTATGTGAAAAATTTGCGAAGTTAATGCAGGTCATATTCGAGATGAGTATGATGGATGAACTGACATTCTTTCTCGGATTACAAGTGAAGCAACTGAAAACTGATATTTTTATCAGTCAGACCAAATACATGAAGGAATTGCTCCAGAAATTTGGCATGGAAACATGGTCAGCTGCCAGCACTCCCATGAGTTCATTAGTCAAACTATGACAATGATCAAGGGAGAATATCAGTTGAGACGACACTCTACAAAGGTTTAATAGGTTCATTATTGTACCTGTTGAAAAATAAGTTTCGGCGTTTGAAAAATTGCGAACCAACTGATTATGCAAATAACTGAATACGAGAAAACTGAACTACACAATTCAATGCGCAGCTAACTATCAACAGTTGTATTCCTTACCAACTGATCCCTCAGCCGTACAAGTCATCAGTTGAGAACGACAATCGACAAATAGTACAACAGACTGCAACTAGTAGTGGAACGCCGTATTTCAGAGTTTGCAGTGTACGATTGTCAGAGAATATCGATGTGGCAATCAACGGATATAAAGATTCAAATGATATTTAATATTACCGTTGAGAGGGAAGCCTATAAATAGGTGAAAAGAGCAGCCGAGAAAACAACACGCGAACTACTATTCTATTCAAGCTTGATGTTACTCTGCTAAAATCACCACTCGTATTTGAATATAAAAAGCTCACTCTTATCAGATTTATCAGTAGCAATCAAGGCTACATTTACGAGCTTGTTAGCACTTTGAAATCTTTGTTAGATTTATTCAGTTGTGTTACATTCAGTCACACTGTAAAAGTTATTGTGAACTAAGAGTTTCAGTTTGGCAGTGTTAAGTCCAAACTGAAGTGGGTAAGTACAAAGTGTGTATTCGATCAAAGTCTTTTAGTGAAAATCCTATTTTCGTGATAGAAGGGGTGACGTAGGAGTTATTCTATTATCCGAACATCCAGAAACATATCGTGTGCTTTTTATTTCAGTTACTATCAGTTATTCAATCTTTCAGTCAGTTTACTTCCGTAACTGTTTATCAATTAAACTGATTGTTATCGACTGACGAGATACCGAGTGTCAGTTTGTCACTAAACTAAACCCATTATTCGAAAAGAATTTTTTTATCAGTGAGTGTTTATTCAACCCCCCCTTCTAAACACTTATCACCTACTAACCGATCCTTTCAAGTGGAAGCGGTTGTATCTTGTCGAAGAATATTTCTACTCAAACTATTCACTATTTCTTCCTTCAACAAGATCCCAATGTTTTCAAGAGAAGATTTTGATGATTGGAAAATCAGGATGCAGGCTCACTTAGCTGCACAAGACGATGATATGCGGTACGTCATCACTGACGGACCAATGAAGATTTTGAAAGCCAATACAACAGTTGCAATCACAGATGGGGCACCTCATATAATTGAAAAGCTCAGAGATGAGTGGACTCTTGAGGACAAAAGAAAAACAAATCTGGATAACGTGGCAAAGGATATACTGTACAAAACGCTGGATAAAATAACTTTCAGCAAGATCAAAATGTGTAAAATAGCTAAAGAAATTTTGGAAAAGCTGATCTAGCTTTGTGAAGGGAATGAACAAATCAAAGAGAATAAACTTTCTGTTGCTGTTCAGAATTTTGATAATATCAAAATGAGAACTGGAGAATCGATGCATGAGTATGATGAAAAAGTCAGATGTATCATCAATGAACTAAATGAACTTGGAAAAGTGTATACCAACAAAGAAGTTGCATTAAACGTGATCAGAGGTCTTCCTGAGGAGTGGGACATTAAGACCATGGCAATGAGTTTGACCTATTTTCTGATCTATTTGCTGATCTGAAGCATTAAAATCATTGTTCATGACCTATTTGCTGATCTGAAGGTCTATGAGTTTGAGCTGCAAACTCGAGAAGGAGAACCCTCTACTCTAGCAGCCACTACTGCCTTAGCTGCTGTAAGAACAGAACCAACTGGTTCAGTCGAGAAGGTTGCTGATCAACTAAGCAATGATGCCATGTCACTGTTCATCAAAAAATTTGGAAGATTTATGAGGAAAAATCAAGGGAAATTCCAGATGCATTATCAGAGAAACAATTCTAAAGAGGAATCAAACGCTTGCTACAACTGTGGCAAACCCGGTCACTTCATTGCTGACTGTCCAAACCTAAGAAGGACAGTCAAGGCTCGACTGAAAGAAAGAAGAAGTCATATGAGCACAAGAGGAGACCTAAGGATGATAAGAAGTCCTTCAGGAAGAAGCATGAGGTACTCTTAGCTGAAGAGAGTAAATCAAAATAGGCAGAAACTGACAGCGAAGAGTCAGAGCCAGAAACCTCATGCAGTTCTAGTGATGGTGAAGAGGAAGTGAAGTGTCTAATGGCTGGTGATACAGAAGTGGAGTCAAGCAGTCAACATGTATTTGACTTTAGCTCAACTGATTTCACTATAGAAGAACTCATTTCAACTCTTCATGATATGGTTAGTGAGTAGAATAAGCTTTCCTTATCTTTTGAAAAGGCCAGAGGAAAGCAAAATGATCCCATAGACAATAAAACTAAAACTGATGAACCAGTTGATGTGTTGAGTATAAAATGAAAAATTGCTGAGCTCAATGCTGAGATAAGCAGGAATCAATCAATGATTCAGAAGTTGATGCTTGATAATTCAAAGCAAACTGAGCTTATTCAGGCTTGGAACAAATCATCTGTTGCATTAACTGATATACAGAACTCACAGAAATCAGTTACTGATAAAACTTGTTTAGGTTTCACTAATCAAGATGAAATGTCTTCCAATGGTACTCGACCAAAACTGAATATGGATAAATACATTCACTTTGCCAAATCAATTGTGGAACAAGAACAAACTGAGCCAAGTAAATTGGTTGAACATCCTACTGAAAGTACGAACAAGGCTAAAAGATATGATACTAGTCATAGCCCAAAAGTTTTAACTGACTCACGCACTCAGTCGTCAAAAAGATTCAGCAGGAATTATTCAAATGGATACTCCAATTACTATAACAACAACCCGGTTCAGAAAAGATATCGGCCGAACAATCAGTTGAACAAAGCCAAATCACATGTTGTCTCATCTGCACACTACACACCAAGCACACACAAATCGAAAAAAGCCATATGGAATACAACAACTGTACAGTCAGTTAGACTGATCCAAGTCTGGATTCCTAAAGGACTAATCAATTTTGGACCCTAATAGAAAAGGGTACTGATATTATATTTTGTGTGTGATTGCAGGTAACAGGTACAAGCAAGGAATCAATCTGGTACTTAGATAGTGCTCACGACACATGACAGGAGATGCAAATTTGTTATCTCAACTGATCAAGTACACTGGACCAAACATCAGTTTCGGAGATAATTCCAAAGGTAAAACTGTAGTTAAGGATAAGCTTATCTATGGTAACTTTATCATTAATGATGTTTTATTAGTTGAGAATCTCAAGTATAATCTGATTAGCATTAGTGAGTTATGCGATAATGGATTTTCAGTTCAGTTTGACAAACATTCTTGTTCACTCAAAGATGCAACTGATGAGGTCATACTAACTGGCAAACGGTGTGGAAACACTTACAAAATCAGTTGGAATGATCAACCTTATGCACCAGTATGTTTTACTGCTTCAAAATCTTCTAAAAACTGGTTGTGGCATAAGAGATTAAACCACCCGAACTTTAAATCTATTGAATATCTGAGTAGTCACGATTTTGTCACTGGTTTGCCCAAAATAGATTTTACCAAAGATAAAATTTGCTCAGCATATCAATTTGGTAAACAAGTTAAATCTTCCTTTAAAAACAAGGGTCGTGAATCTTCTTCCCGATTCTTAGAGCTGTTACATATGGATCTATTTGTTCCAATACCAGTCATGAACTTATGGGGAATGAAATACACCTTGGTGGTTGTAGATGATTTTTCAAGATTTACTTGGGTTATATTTCTCAAATCCAAAGACTAAACTGCTACTCAAATGATCAAGCTTTTCAAAAGAATATTAAACGAGAAATCAGTTGGAATTGATAGAATCAGATCCGATCGAGGAACTGAATTCATCAATCAAATTCTTTCAATTTTTTAGAAAATGCTGGAATTAAGCATGAGCTCTCAGCAGCTAGAACTCCTCAGCAAAATGGTGTAGCTGAGAGGAGAAATCGGACCCTTAAAGAAGCTGATAGAACAATGCTTGCTGATTCTGGTATTTTTCAAAGGTTTTGGACAGAGACAGTAAACACTGCGTGTTACACTCAGAACAGATCGATGATTAATAAAAATCATTTGAAAAAACCTTATGAGATTTGGCATGGACGAAAAAGTGTGGTTTCTTACTTTAAAATATTCGGCTGCAGATGTTTTATTCTTGACAATGACAAAAATCATTTAAAAACTTTTGATGCTAAATCTGCAGAGGGAATATTTTTAGGATATTCGTCAGTTAGCAAAGCTTATACAGTCTTTAACAAGAGCACATTAAATGTTGAAGAGTCTATACATGTTGTTTTTGATGAAACTGTTCTAACTGATAAGCCAACTGATCCAGTTGAGCTAGTTGATCGATTTACAGATATCAGTTTGGAGGATGATCATGAAGAAGAAAATCATATCAATCAAAACATCCTTCAAACACCTGAACCTGAAATTGTTGATCAATCAGTTGAACAAGAAGTAGTTCCTGAAAATCAGTTTGAAGAGCAAAGAAATGATATTCAGTTACCAACTGAAACTGAAAAAATTCATTGCCTACTGAAGAAATTGCTAATCAGAAGCAACAAACGCTGAAATCAGATGGAAGAAATCACATCCTCCGGAATTAGTGATAGGTAATCCATCTGACCCGATAAGAACAAGGAATCAAATTTATGTTGATGAAATCATATTTGGGTCAGCTAACCCCATATTATGTTTAATAGCCAAGCGTGGTGAACGGTATGATTTAAGATTTCGTATGATTATTGACTATTTGGTTAAGATTAAGTATAGTTTGATGCTAAGAGTTGTGATTTATGGTTTATAGTATTGTTGGTTATACTTGTTATGTGGTTTTATTGTAGCGTCGTTGTGGTTTAATTCATGGTAATTAGCATGTTGAGCCAATTGGTATGGGCCAATTGGGGTGGTTAGATAAGTTATAGAGGTTCAACTTTCTTGTTGGGTGTATTGTAAGATTTTGAGGAGAAGCGGCGTTGCTATTCGAATTTAGTACAAAAGTTGGTTGTTGGCTACAGAGGTGACCGCACCCACGGTCAGTAAGACACCGCACCCGCGGTGGTTTGGCAGAGGCGGCACCAAACCCGCGGTCAGTTTTGAAACGCACCTGCGGTCGATGCTTCCAGATTTGTGGATGTTTTTCAGTAAGCTCAGTGCACCCACGGTAAGAACGCAGCGCACCCGCGGTCGTCGCCTTCGGATTTTTTGAAGTGGTACAGATTGCCTACCGCACCCGCGGAGAAAGGGTTAGCGCACCCGCGGTGCGTGAACAGTGAAAGCGTGTTTTCGAGATTTAAGTGATAAAATACATGAATTGGTTCACTTTTTCCTCATTCTTTCCTCTACTTCTCGAAATTTCAGCTCTTGGGAGACTAGGGTTCCTACATTCCTTTCATTTCCATTCTTAGAATCAAGCTTCTTGTTGGTTGTTAGTGGAATTCATTTCTTTGTGCTCACATGATAATATATGTATTGTGTTTCAATGGATTTAACATGTTATTCCCTTCCATTTGATTTATGTTATGTATTAATACACTTTGTTGTATATTAGAGGCATTTTATGTCTCAATTATGTCAAAGGGAATACAAAAGAAAAGAGTATGCAAAGTGTTTGGTTTAATGTCTAAAAGAGAGTTCAAATGATTTATTGGATTGATAGATACATACTCAGAGATTGCATGCAATTAGTTGATCAACGACCATAAGCTTATATCCCAACAGAGTATCGATTCATATCGATGGGATATAGGTACAGAGACAGAGATACTATCTAGATATCAATCCAACAGAGAAAAGAGAAATACCATCGTTATTGCTATTCATGCTATGACATTTATGTTTCAGAGTTGATGGTATTTAATATTTTCAAAGTTATGTTTTCCAGAGTATGATATGTATCCATTGCTATGTAAGAGTTCCACTTGCTGATTTTTATACTCATTTCAGTTATTTCATGTGATGCAGATAAGAGCGACGAGCCGGGACGTTGATTGGAGCCGGAGTCATATGCATAAGAGAAGGAAGGAAAAAGACTATTTTGATAGCATTTTGGACATGATCACAAAAATGATATTTTGTATTTTGTTGTATCATTTTATTGATCATGTATATACTTTTGAATATATATTTAAATGTATTTTAAATCCTTCTTTCTTTTAAAGAAAATTTTAAATTCCGCTGCTATTTTATAAAAACCGGTCAGAGGTGTTACATTTAGTGGTATCAGAGCACGGTTCTTCGGACAAATTCATATGACTTCGTCTACTTTCAACAGTCCGGGTATGTCTTCTTCTACATCTATTCTTTGTTATTGGTTGATATGTATTATGTGAGTACATTGTATGAGTAATGCCTCCTAAGAGAAAGGCTTCAGAGGGTGAGGATAGTTCTTCATGGAGAGTTGTCGACGAGTTCGGCAAGTTACTGAAAGAGCAAGCCAAGGTCAACAGTGATCAGATCCAACAGTTGCTCCGTTTGCAAGGTGCAGGTCAAGGTAGACGTCAAGGGAGAGGCCAAGTGGCACAAGCAGTTGGAACCGATGGGATCTTTACTACTTTTAAGAGGATGGATCCGCCGGAATTTGCAGGAAGCACTGATCCGATGGTGGCTGTAGAGTGGACCAAAGCACTTGAGGCGATATTTGATCATCTCAACTATGAAGACAAGGACATAGTTGGTTGTGCAGTGTTCATGTTAGTCAAAACTGCACGTATTTGGTGGAATGCTACCAAGGTAGGTGTTGATGTTCCGGCATTGAAGTGGCAAGATTTTACTGATCTTTTCTATGACAAGTACTTCCCAGATGCACTTAGAGCTCGGAAGGTGACTGAATTTTTAGAGCTTTGTCAAGGAGGTTTGAATGTCGATGAGTACATTCTGAAGTTCGAGGAGGGTTGTCTGTTTGCCCCGTATATTGCCTCCAATGACAAAGATAAGGGTGCTCACTTCATTAGAGGCCTTCGAGCAGAGATCAAAAGAGACATCAATATGTCTAAGGCGATGACATATAAAGAGATTGTGGCTAAAGCCTTGTTAGCCGAGCAAGACGAGAAAGACATTGCAAGAGAGAGACAGGCGAACCAGCAGGCTATTGCTCAAAGAGGTCAGGGTTCGAGCCAAAGAGGAAAGGACAATTTTAAGGGGAAAGGCAAGATGGAACATAGTTCCAAAACACCGACAGTTCCATTTGATCCAGAGAAGCCGTTGTGTCCCAAGTGCAGTAGGCATCATCGAGAAGAGTGCAGATTTGGTACTCATACTTGTTATCGATGTGGTACTGCAGGCCATATTGCTAAGGATTGTCCAAGGGGATCGAGTAAAAAGAAGGTGCAGGGTCGCATCTTCACCATGACGAAGGAAGGTATAAACCATGATTATTTTGTGATCTCTAGCAGTATTTTAATTTCAGGCAGAGTAGCTACGACATTGATTGATACAGGTGCTACTCATTCTTTTATGTCTGAACTATTTTTGAGATCTTTGGGTCTAGTTCCTTCTATTCTTCCCCTCCAGTTTAATGTTGTATTTCCTTCGGGAGATGTGTTGTGCCCGACATCTATTGTGTATGCGTGCTCTGTTCAAATTGACGAGCGAGTGGTTTTTGCTGATTTGATTGTTAGTCCAATGGTTGCGTTTGATATTATACTTGGCATGGATTGGCTATCAACCTATCGTGCAGTGACTGATTGCGTTGCTAAGACGGTGAAATTTGCAGATGATGGCAATAGGGAAGGTATGCTCGCCAGTGCAGGTACTTTGCTGGTCCTTCCTTTTATTTCGTTTCTTGAGGCTAAGAAGTTGTTGTGTAGAGGTTGTGATGGGTTTTTGGCTTCGATTGTTGATATGGATAGAATGGTTAAGTTGAATATTGATGTGGTGAGAGAATTTCCTGATGTATTCGAGGATGATGTTCCGGGTTTACCGCCGGACAGAGATGTAGAGTTTGTGATTGGTCTAGTCCCTGGGACGGTTCCTATTTCTAAGGCTCCGTATAGAATGGCCCCTATAGAGATGAAAGAGTTGAAGACTTAGTTGCAGGATCTTTTAGATAAAGGTTTTATTAGGCCGAGTTCTTCGCCTTGGGGAGCTCCAGTTCTTTTTTTCAAAAAGAAAGATGGGTCTTTGCGGATTTGCATTGATTATAGAGAGATCAACAAAGTGACTATCAAGAATAAATATTCGTTACCGCGAATAGACGATCTTTTTGATCAACTGCAAGGGGCTACAATGTTTTCGAAGATTGATCAGTGATCTGGCTATTATCAGTTGAAGGTTAGGGAGCTGATATCCCTAAGACGACGTTCCGGACCAGGTACGGTCATTATGAATTCCTTGTGATGTCTATCGGTCTGACTAATGCTCCTTCAGTCTTCATGGATCTTATGAACCGAGTGTTCAAGCCGTATTTTGATAGCTTTGTCATTGTTTTCATCGATGACATATTGATTTATTCCAAGACCAAAGAGCTTCATTCAGAGCACCTCAGAGTTGTTCTTCAGTTGCTGAGAGAGAAGAGGTTGTATGCTAAGTTGAAGAAATGTGATTTCTGGTTGGAGCAGATTTCTTTCTTAGGCCATGTTGTCTCGAAGGATGGTATAGCTGTTGATCCAGTGAAAATTGAGGCGATACAGAAGTGGCCTATCCCTACAACTGTATCAGAGGTACACAATTTTCTTGGTTTGGCGGGTTATTATCGTCGTTTTATTGCAAACTTTTCTAAGATTGCCAGGCCGTTAACCAATCTGACGAGAAAGACTTTGAAGTTTGAGTAGTCCAATGATTGCCAAAGTGGATTTCAAGAGTTGAAAGATAGGTTGACGACAGCTCCGGTACTTGCATTGCCCAGTGGTTCAGAGGATTTTGTTGTTTATACTGATGTGTCGAAGAAGGGCCTCGGTGCAGTGCTGATGCAACGTGGGAAAGTTATAGCTTATGCTTCTCGCTAGTTGAAGGACTACGAGAAGAATTATCCTACGCATGATCTGGAATTAGCAGCTGTGGTTTTCGACTTGAAAATCTGGAGACATTACTTATATGGCGAAAATTGTGAAATTTTCACGGACCACAAGAGTTTAAAGTGCTTGTTTTCTCAGAAAGAACTTAATATGCGCCAGAGACGGTGGTTAGAGCTTGTCAAAGACTATGATGTGACTATTAGTTAACACCCAGGGAAAGAGAATGTTGTAGCAGATGCATTGAGCCGTAAGTCGAGTTCTTCTTTGAGTTCGATGATTCGGAAGCCGTTGTTGTTAGACTTGCATCGAGAAGAGATAGCTTTGGTAGTCCCAGGATCCATTGCTCGCTTTTCAGCGTTGGTCATTCGGGCTACATTGACGGACATGATCCGTAGAGAGCAGGTCAATGATTTACAGTTGACAGAGTTGAGAGCCAGAGCAGAGGAGAGAGGTAATTCAGAGTTTGGGATGAATGGAGACGGTTTGATGACATTCAGAGGCCATATTTGCATTCCTACTGGTGATGACATTCGGCGAGACGTCTTGACAGAGGCTCATACCGCGCCATACTCGATACATCCAGGTGGTACCAAGATGTATCAGGATCTTCGTAGACTCTATTGGTGGCCATGTATGAAGAAAGATATTGTCATGTTTATTTCTCAGTGCCTAACTTGTCAGCAGGTGAAGATCGAGCACCAGAGACCTGCTGGGACATTGCTATCATTGCCGATTCCTCAATGGAAATGGGAGCATATTACGATGGACTTCGTGACTGGTCTTCCCAGAACGCAGAAAGGTTTTAACTCTATTTGGGTTATTGTTGATCGATTGACCAAGTCAGCGCATTTTCTTCCAGTCAAGACGACGTATTTCATGAAGCAGTATGCCGAAGAGTACATATATGAGATTGTTAGACTTCATGGTGTTCCTGTGTCGATTGTGTCTGATCGTGACCCTAGATTTACTTCATAGTTTTGGAAGAGTTTGCACAGAGCTATGGGTACACGGTTAGCATTCAGTACAACATATCATCCCCAGAGCGACAGTCAATCAGATAGAGTTATTAAGATTTTAGAGGATATGCTCAGAGCTTGTACTATCGATTATCCTGGTAGTTGGGATTCCAAATTGCCTCTTGTTGAGTTCACGTACAATAATAGCTACCAAGCGACGACTGGCATGGCACCATATGAAGAACTTTATGGCCGAAAGTGTAGATCTCCCTTGTATTGGTATGAGATTGGTGAGAGAAAGATGTTGGGTCCAGAGTTGGTCCAACAGACAGCTGATGTGGTTGCTGTTATTCGAGAGAGGATGAAGACAGCACAGTCAAGACAGAAGAGTTATGCTAATGTGCGTCATAGACCGTTGCAGTTTGAGGTTGGTGATCATGTGTTCTTGAAGATTGCACCTCTTAAGGATGTGATGCGGTTTGGCAAGAAGGGAAAGTTGAGTCCGAGATTTATTGGCCCATTTGAGATCTTAGAAAGAGTCGGTGATCGAGCTTACAGGTTGGCCAATGTCTCCATGCTCAGGAAGTATATTGCGAATCATTCCCATGTTCTTCGTCACCAGCCATTGGATTTGACGCCGAATTTGACGTACCAAGAGATTCAGTCCAGATTCTAGATTGCCAAGTTAAAGTTTTGAAAAACAAAGAGATCGGCATTGTTAAATTCCTTTGGAGGAATCATTTGATTGAAGAAGCCATGTGGGAACCAGAGGATGAAATGAAAGAGAAGTATCCTGAGTTGTTTGCGCAGTGACGTCAATTTCGAGGACGAAATTCCTCTAAAGAGGGGAGATTGTAATAGTCAAGCCTATTGAACTGTACGGTTTAAGATTTTGTATGATTATTGACTATTTGGTTAAGATTAAATATAGTTTGATGCTAAGAGTTGTGATTTATGGTTTATAGTATTGTTGGTTATACTTGTTATGTGGTTTTATTGTAGCGTCGTTGTGGTTTAATTCATGGTAATTAGCATATTGAGCCAATTGGTATGAGGCCAATTGGGGTGGTTAGATAAGTTATAGAGGTTCAACTTTCTTGTCGGGTGTATTGTCAGATTTTGAGGAGAAGCGACGTTGCGATTCGATTTTAGTACAAACGTTGCTTGTTGGCTACAGAGATGACCGCACCCGCGGTCAGTAAGACACCGCAACCGCGGTGGTTTGGCAGAGGCGGCATCGCACCCGCGGTCAGTTTTGTAGTGCACCCGCGGTCGATGCTTCTAGATTTGTGGATGTTTTTCAGTAAGCTCAGCGCACCCGCGGTAAGAACGCAGCGCACCCGCGGTCGTCGCCTTTGGATTTTTGGAAGTGGTACAGATTGCCAACCGCACCCGCGGTGAAAGGGTTAGCGCACCCGCGGTGCGTCAACAGTGAAAACGTGTTTTCGAGATTTAAGTGATATAATACATGAGTTGGTTCACTTTTTCCTCATTCTTTCCTCTACTTCTCGAAATTTCAGCTCTTGGGAGACTAGGGTTCCTACATTCCTTTCATTTCCTTTCTTAGAATCAACTTCTTGTTGGTTGTAAGTGGAATTCATTTTCCTTGTGCTCACATGATTATATATGTATTGTGTTTCAATGGTTTTAACATGTTATTCCCTTCCATTTGATTTATGCTATGTATTAATACACTGTTGTATATTAGAGGCATTTTATGTTTCAATTATGTCAAAGGGAATACAAAAGAAATGAGTATGCAAAGTGTTTGGTTTAATGCCTAAAAGAGAGTTCAAATGATTTATTGGATTGATAGATACATAGTCAGAGATTCCATGCAATTAGTTGATCAACGACCATAGGCTTATATCCCAACAGAGTATCGATTCATATCGATGGGATATAGATACAGAGACAGAGATACTATCTAGATATCAATCCAACAGAGAAAAGAGAAATACCATCGGTATTGCTATTCATGCTATGATATTTATGTTTCAGAGTGGATGGTATTTAATGTTTTCAAAGTTATGTTTTTCAGAGTATGGTATGTATCCATTGCTATGTAAGAATACCACTTTCTGAGTTTTATACTCATTTCAGTTATTTCATGTGATACAGATAAGAGCGACGAGCCGGGACGTTGATTGGAGCCGGAGTCATATGCATAAGAGAAGGAAGGAAGAAGACTATTTTGATAGCGTTTTGGACAGGATCACAAAAATGATATTTTGTATTTTGTTGTATCATTTTATTGATCATGTATATACTTTTGAATATATATTGAAATGTATTTTAAATCCTTCTTTCTTTTAAAGAAAATTTTAAATTCCGCTGCTATTTTATAAAAACCGGTCAGAGGTGTTACATTATGTGAGAAATTTGCTAAGTTGATGCAGGAGAAATTTGAAATGAGCATGATGGGTGAACTGACATTCTTTCTTGGACTGTAAGTGAAGCAACTGGAGGCAGGCACTTTTATTAGTCAAACTAAATACACGAAGGAGTTGCTGAAGAAATTTGGCATGGAATCGTGTTCAACTGCAAGTACTCCTATGAGCTCATCAGTAAAACTGTACACTGATCAAGGGGGAATATCAGTTGAGGCGACACTTTACAGAGGTTTAATAGGTTCATTATTGTACCTAACGTCTAGTCGTCATGATATTGTATTTGTTGTCTATATGTGTGCTATTTTTCAGGCAAATCCTAAGCAATCACATTTTTCAGCTGCCAAGCGTATTTTAAAATATCTTAAGGGCACAAAAAATGTTGGGTTATGGTATTCTAAAGACTCCGCTTTCAATTTAGTTGGATATTTAGATGCAGATTATGCAGGATGTCAGCTTGATCGTAAAAGTACAAGTGGATCATGTCAGTTTCTAGGAGACAGACTGATCTCTTGATTCAGCAAGAATCAAACATTCATAGAAACTTCCACAACTGAGCAGAATACCTTGCTGCTGGAAGCTTCTGTGCAGAACTGCTCTGGGTCCAGCAACAACTGAGAGATTATGGAGTTGACGCTAAAGAATTTCCCATATTCTGTGACAATAAAAGCACGATTGCTATTACCTACAATCCAGTTCTTTACTCCAGGACCAAGCACATAGATGTCAGGCATCACTTCATCAGAGATCATGCCTTGAAGAAGGACATACGACTGGAATATGTCTCAACTGAGCACAAGCAGCTGATATCTTCACCAAACCATTGCCCGAGACTAAGTTTTCTTACTTTCGCAATATAATTGGATTAATTGATTTATTCTAATCAGTTTTACTGTTGATATAATTTGTTTATTAATTTGTGTCATCTGTTAGTTCTATTGTCATTTACTGTTCTTTCAGTTCGTCTTTCATTCGTTTGAATTTCAACTGATGTCAGTCAATGATTTGTCAGTTATTATGTTCAGTTTATAAATTACTTATCAACTGATGAGATTAACTACTGCAGGAAAATAAAAGACAAATATAAACAAAAATAACATTTTATTCATTTGAAGAAATTGGTGCGAATTACATCGTACAACTCTTCTTGAACAAAAGACCTCCACTTGTTCAACCAACGGTTTAAATCATCGGTGGAAGTCTTAAGGAAGCTATCGGAGTCAGATATACATTCTAGGATCCTCCTTTCCTTGTAGAGCATCAGCTGGTAGACATTGTCTTCAACTGAAATGACACAGTTTCACAACTGATCGTTCATGAAACGTCTGTCCTTTTTATTTCTTTAAAAGTACTAGAATTTTTTTTAAAACACTCAATTTTCGGCCATGCACATAAACCTCATGAAAATATTTTTATAAAATATTTTACCCTTTAAAATAAAATATCATCCAACTAGCATTTTAAAAATCAAGTGAAATAGTCATAAAAATAAAATCGTCGCATGTTTTACCAAACCTAAAAAACAATAAATTTGAAAAGTATAGCCATACTAAATCTCTCAAAAATCTCTCAAAATCATAAATAAATAGTCTTAAATTCCTTAAAACAAATCATGATTCATAAATGCAGAAAAGTAGAAGCGCTGGTCCTCGGGTTGTGTGCGCCTTCATGCCAGTAAAATCGTCTGTCAAGCCCTCCCTCAACCTCACCTGCATCCATCACACCTAGTGAGTCTAAAGACTCAACACAGCATAATTTTATAACAAATAATACGTATAAAACCACGTGCAACAGTAAAAATGATTTTACGTAAAAATAACATTTTAACCTTTTTCTTTTCCTCAACATGACATAAAACCTTTAACATGATCATAAAAATTTTTCATTTTTCTTTTTTCCTTTGTTGAATTCAGATCGTTAATTGTGACTTTCCTCATACCTCAAAAGTCGATGGATCCATCTACATGAAATCGCAGTACTGGGTGGCGGGAGACACCAGCAACACTCTCACCGGTCAACTGGGCCCTGCCTATCCTCATCGAATAGAAATACGATTGTCGAGGATCCCTCTGGGGCCTTCTCCCATAAATGGGCTCTCTCTGGGGCCTTCTCCCCTCACGATATTCTCATTCTTACCTCAAACCTCATATCCTCATATTCGTATTAATGGAAACACGATCGTAAGGCTCCCACTGGGACCGTCGCCCTCACGATATCTCCAATATTAGCGAATTAGTCACAATCACTTCACTTCCTTCAACGTTTTACATTCTCATTACTTTGTAAAAATCATGCATAACATAACATTTTTGCTTTTGAAACCAAGCATGCAACACGTCTTTTAAATGTCAACCTTAAATCATAAAAATCCCTTTAGACATTTAAAAAAATCATATTTGAATCATGAACATTTCATAAACATTTAAAAATAACTATAATATCATAAAAATAGCATTTAGAGCACTGCTATCACGTTTACTAATTTCTAGGTGTAAAAAGACTGTTTTACCCCTGGACGTGACATTTTACGTTTTTGACATTTTCTTAATTCCATTGACTCTAACATGTCCCAAATAATTATTTAAGCTTATAAGAATATTTCCATATTTTTATTTAACTTAAATCAATGACTTTTAATTTATTATTTAAATGAGACGTATTAATGCGTTTCAATCCCGAAAATCCCAAACCTCAACATAAAATTTCCAAATTGAAAACTTAGACTTATGATAATTATTTAAGTTTAAACCTAATTTTCCATAATTTTATAAAGCTTAAACTAGGTGTTTCAATTAATTCGTTAATTAGCGTTTCGTGCGGCGATTAAATCCCGAATAAATCCAAAACTCGTTATTTTGATCCCAAAGTTTTAACATGACATTTCTAGTATTTATTCTACCCTTCTAAGTCATGAGCCACACCCGTGGACCCTTGGATTCATTTTTTAGCTTTATTAATTTCGTTTTTGACACCTTATCGAACACACCGAACCGTCTCCTAATTTACCCGAGACACGCCCGAGCCACCTTGATCCAAAACTTATCCAACCCATATATGAACCTTACTAACCAGCCCCAAGCCCAAGAACCAGCCCTAAGCCGCAAAAAACTTCCTGGAAACTGACCCAAGTTCTGCCCCTGTGTGTGCGTGTGTTATCCTTGAGCAATAAGACTCCTAATTGAACTAGGACTCAACTAACTGTGAACCACTCAACCTATCATGAACCTAACCCTCCCTGGACCACGCCAGACAAAGCCCATACCAACCCAGCCACCAAAACCCCACGCACGAACCACCTGAACAGCACAGCAGCCTCGCGCGTTTGATGCCTCCCTCACGATTTCCACTTCCAGCTGAGCAAGAATCAAACCCAGGAGCACCACGCCCTGGCCCGACCCCTGCCCATCTCCCTTGGACCCTGACAGAGCACTCTGGCTCGCCCCCAGGCCAGCCGCAAGCCCCCTAGCCGTGACTCTCCTGCTCGCGCATGGGAAAGAGTCCCAACTCCCATGGACTCTTCCCTAGCATTTTCCCTCGACCCTAGGCGCCCTAGGACCCTGCTTAGCCTTCATACCTGACCCCAACCGAGCCCTGGCTAGCCCCATAACCCCATGCAAGGAAAACGAGCCACATGCATGAACAACACACTCTCGGCCCTTCGATATAGCATATAGTTCCATCTTGCTTTTATGTGCAGCGTGTCGTGTGTTTTCTAGGACTCTAAATTTCATGAAAATCATCCTTATCCAAGTCCTAATCATGGCAGCCCCTTATACAATATAAAAACATGATTTTGGGAAACAAAAACACAAGTTTAAGACACATATGCATGTAGTTACGAAAATTCCATCTTGTGTGTCATGTTTTTCATGCAAAACAAATTTAAATAATTACTATGGTGTGAAAGATGAGAAAAGGAAGAAATATGGCGTGTCTTTGCGTTTTATACGCACGAAATAACGTTGACGACGAAGAACAGAGTGCAACCTTGGCTATCTTCTCGTTGAATCCTTTTTCTTCTAAAATTGTTAGTGTGTGTGTGTGCCGTGGGGTGTGAGAGAGTTGGGGAGAGTTTTCTGAATTACAAAAGTGTGGCCGTGAATTCCCTTGCAAGAGAGTAGGGTTTTAGGTGTTTTATATATATTAAATACACTAATTAAATTACTAACTATGCTTATGCCTATTAAGCCTCTAAATTAAGCCCATTATTCTCAATTAGGTTTTAATAAAATATTAACAAAGTTTTTGTTTAATAAAATTTGTGACTTTATTAGCCGGGTTGCCATAAAGCTCGTATTTTTGTTGAAAATCCAACACCGATAAAATTTACGTCCCGGCGTATAAATCACCTCAAAACCCCTTATTTTCAAAAATATGAAAGACCATCAACCATGTTTTAAATAATTAAAAATAATATTTAATAAAAACATTTTACGTTTTTCAGCCATCGGTCTCCGTTCTTCGATCGCAACTTGAATAATCCTTAAAAAAATACATTTTAATGCATCAATGTAGAAAAATATATTTTAAACATGTAAATATGCACAACATAATTAATTAATGCAATTAAAACATTTAATTAAAATACAAGAGAATTTAATAATTGCATACATGAGGCTGAACCTTCTAACAGAAGAGATCAAGAACCTCAAAATGAAGAAATCATTTACAGGGACATTGGAACCGATTAATTTGTTTACTTTAATGCGTTATTAACTTTATCCTTTTGATTAAATGTTTATCTGTTTTACTTATCGATTTTCTACTGTTTAGGTTTTGGCATCACCACAAAGGGGGAAATTGTTAGATATGAATTTTATTGTGGCGATGTTAACTAAAACCAGTAGACCAGCAGACCAATTCAACAGAATAGCTTATCAATAGCTGCTGCTCTAGTAAAACTAAAACCAGTAGAAAAGGGATAACAATACAAATCAGTAGAGAACGTTTTCTAACGTTGCTATCTTAATTGTTACCGTTAAAGAGTTCCTAGTACTAGTATTAATTGCAGCATTAAATACTATACGGAGTCATTTAATGCATATTACCCAATTAAGTATAAAACAAGACTGATTGTTTTATAGCTTTTCTGCAGGAACCTATTTCGGTAATAAAGCTGATTGAATCAGTTATCTGAAGACTTCTCTGATTATGAACGTTGAACTCAGTCGATTATATATACTTGGATCAAATCCTTGTTCGACACGACACTTCGCATAATATCATTTTCAAGGAACAAAGCTACTCTCTTATCAGACGAATATCAAAATTCCTTGAGTACTTGAAAAGTTCAACACAAAGAAAAGTAGCACACGCTTCATAGCTTATATCTGATCTTTTTGTAGATCATCTTGTGCTACTAATTCTTACACTCTTCACAATCTTTACTGCACTACTATTTTATCAGAAGAGTCTGTAATCTGAAAAGAGTCTTTTCAGAACTTTGTGTTTCACACTTTGTAAGTTGAGAAACTAAGAGTTTCAGTAGGCTGAGGTGTAAGTCCTTCTGAAGTGGGTGTGTACAAGTGTTGTACTGTAATATCCAAAGTCTTTTAGTTATACCTTCTGAAAACAGAAGAAGGGGAGACGTAGAAGAGTTTATCTTCGAACTTCCATAAACAACTGCTGTCTACTGTTTTATTGTTGTTTCAACTACTTCATCAGATTGTTTCCGCACGTTCTATTGTAATCAGGTGAAAGTATTCACACAAGATCGACTACTATCCTTAACAAGATTCTAGTACCTCATCAAAACGAGTAGAGTTTATTCACCCCCCCTCTAAACTCAACTTCGATCCTCAACAATTGGTATCAGAGCAGGTTATTCTTGTTTGTGAAAAACTACAACAAATGGCACACTTCAGCAAGATCCCTATGTTCTCTAAGGAAGATTTTGACGATTGGAAGATAAGAATGCAAGCTCATCTTGCAGCACAAGATGATGACATGTGGTATGTCATCACAGATGGTCCACTGAAAATCTTAAAGCCTAACACAGCTGTTGCTGTTACTGACGGTGCACCACAGAGTGTCGAAAAGTCAAGAAGTGAATGGACCAGTGAAGATAAGAAAAAGGCCAATCTTGATAATGTGGCGAAGGATATACTGTATAAAACTCTTGACAAGAACACTTTCAGCAAGATAAAAATGTGTTCTACTGCAAAGGATATTTGGGAAAAGCTCATCCAGATATGTGAAGGAAATGAGCAAACGAAAGAAAATAAACTGTCTGTAGAAATGCAGAAGTTTGAAAATCTGAAAATGAGATATGGTGAAACTCTAAATGAGTTTGATGAAAGAATCAGTAGCTTGGTCAATGAGCTAGCTGCTCTGGGTAAAGAGCATAGCAACAGAGAAATAGCCCTCAAGGTGATGAGAGCCTTACCCAGAGAATGAGATGTTAAAACAATGGCTATGAGAGTATCCAAAGATTTGTACAAATTGGAATTGCACGACTTATTTTCAGATCTAAAGGCCTACGAGTTCGAATTGGAAGTGAGAAGTGGAGAAGAGCCTTCAAACTTACCCACCAAGGCTCTTGCTGCTACTGCTACTGCCTCTACCTCTTCTACTGCTGCTGCAGTTGTACCTCAGGCTTTACCTGATGTGATCATTGACAATGCTATGGAGAAGACTGCTGAACAAATCAGTAGTGATGCTATGTCCTTATTTGTAAAGAAATTCTCCAGGTTCATGAAGAAGAACCATCGAACCTATCAGGGTCCCAATCGCAATTTCAAGAAAGATTCACCATCCGGTGATATGGGATGCTTCAACTGTGGAAAGATAGGTCACTTCATTGCTGATTGTCCTAAACCAAAGAAGGATGATCAAAAGAGAAAAGATTACAAGAGGAATGACAAAAAGTCTAGAAGAGATCGAAAAGCGATGATTGCCGAAGAAAGCAAATCTAAGTGGGCGGACTCTAGTTCTGAGTCATCTGACTCAGAAAGTCATTCCAGTGACAGTGATGCAGAAGAAGTCAAATTTCTAATGGCAGACAATGACTCAACCTCGACATCTGGAGAGGTATTTGATTTTGACTCTAGTGAATTTACACGAAATGACTTGATTGATGCATTGCATGAAATGGTAAAAGAGTATTCCAGACTTTCTCAATCATTTGAAGAAGTTAAGATTGAAAATCAAAACTTAAAGAATCAGAACAGTAAGTTAACTTGCTTGCAAGTAGACAGCTGCAATGATTTACAAGTTAAGATGAGTAAATTAATAACTGAGAATGAAAGAGCCAAAGCAGATTACCAGAAAGTGCTTTCTGAAAACCAGATGTTGTCACTACTGGTAAATGCTTGGAACAAGTCTTCTGTTTCATTGGAAAAGATGCAAGAATTACAAAAACAGTCAGGAGATAGGAGTGGTCTCTGTTTTTGTAATAATGAAGGCACTTCTGAAACGAATACTAAGCCAACACTGGATATGGGCAAAGGGAAATACATTCACTTTGTGAAATCCAGTGTGGTACAGGAACCAGAAGTACCTACTGCTTCAGTGGAAAGGAATGTAAATCTGACGAACAGAAGAATGCACTATGGTCTGGGTTACGTTAAACCTAAGGAAAAAGTTGACCAGAGTTCTAGATTCAGAAAAGAATTCAACTCTGGAAGACAACATCCTATGAAGGTTAAAAACTACCAGTACTACAACTCTAAACCTGTTCAGAAGAGATACAGACTGGAAAACAGAAACAGAAGGGAAGAACAACATTTTGGTATGCATACTGTTAGAAATAACAGACCCTATGTTGCACACACATCTTTGGATACCCGAAGTACAAAGTCACCAAGAATTGTACAAATGTGGGTTCCCAAAGGACTGATAAGGCTTGGACCCAAATAGATTTGGGTACCAGTTACTAAAATTTGTGTTTGCAGGAACAGCAGAAGGAAGCAGAAATCAGTAACTCTACTGGTATCTGGACAGTGGTTGTTCCAGACACATGACTGGACAAAGAAACCTACTTTCCGAAATAATAAGCTGTACTGGACCAAAGATAACTTTTGGAGACAATTCAAAAGGTAAAACCATGGGTAAGGGTAAGATTATCCATGGTAATATAACTATTAATGATGTGTTATTAGTTGACAATCTTTGTTACAATCTTATCAGCATTAGCCAACTATGTGATAATGGGTATTCTGTGGCTTTTCAAAAGCATTCTTGTATAGTTAAAGATTATACTGAAACTATTGTGTTGACGGGAAAGAGAGAAGGCAATACTTATAGAGTTTCTTGGAACTCAAATCATGTCAATACTCCTACATGCTTAGTTGCTTCTCTTAGCAATAAACTCTGGCTATGGCAGAAGAAATTGAATCATCTGAACTTCAAGTCAATCAATTATCTCAAGAAGCAGAATATGGTTGATGGATTGCCTGACATTAATTTCGTTAAAAATCATATTTGTTCTGCTTGTCAGCTTGGGAAACAGATAAGATCCAGCTTCAAGACCAAAGATAGCAAATCAACTTCAAGATGTCTGGAACTACTGCATATGGATCTATTTGGTCCTATCCCCATCATGAGCTTAGGGGGAATGAAATATACTCTTGTTGTTATTGATGATTTTTCTAGATTCACTTGGGTAATATTTCTCGCAGGAAAGGATCAAACCAGTTGTCTCTTGATCAAGCTTCTGAAAAGAATTCAAAATGAAAAATCTTCTACCATTATTAAA
Source organism: Primulina eburnea (assembly GCF_022965805.1). Lineage (NCBI taxonomy): Eukaryota > Viridiplantae > Streptophyta > Magnoliopsida > Lamiales > Gesneriaceae > Primulina > Primulina eburnea. The sequence goes on from NC_133116.1 coordinate 21,320,935, forward strand.
ATCAGAAGTGATCGGGGCACTGAATTCACTAACAAGTATCTTGAGTTATATCTGAATGAGCAGGGGATTCATCATGAATATTCAGCTGCCAGAACTCCTCAACAAAATGGAGTAGCTGAGAGGAGAAATAGAACTCTAAAAGAAGCAGCTAGAACAATGCTAGCAGATGCAGACATTTCTCAGCGCTTCTGGGCTGAAGCTATTAATACTGCTTGTTACACGCAAAACAGATCTATGGTCAACAAAAGACACAACCAGACTCCGTATGAAATATGTAAAGGAAAGAAGCCCAACGTATCTTATTTTCATGTGTTTGGATGCAAATGTTTTGTACTAAATAATGGCAAAAATCATTTGACGGCATTTGACTCAAAATCAGATGCTGGTATATTTCTTGGTTACTCTGCTGTGAGCAGAGCTTTTAGAATCTTCAACAATAGAACTCTTAATGTTGAAGAATCGGTTCACGTTGTCTTCGATGAAGACAACAGTGCTGAAATTTCTAACACATCTGATTTAAGTAACAGGTTAGACAGGATTCACTTGGAGATTGACAGTGAAGATGATGTAGAAGCTAATGCCAAGGATCTTCAAAATCCAGAACCAGACATTCCAATAGTGGAACCAGAAGTACAGACTTTGGATCTACCATTAACAGCAGAAGATGTTCAAGAACCTACTACTGGTTCTGTAGAAGATAATCTGAACATACCAAATCAGGAAGATGTCCACTCAAATCCGTTTATCTGGAGAAAATCTCATCCTCCATCTTTGGTTATTGGTAATCCAGCAGCGCTGTTGAGAACCAGAAGGCAAATGCTTAATGAATATTGCATGCTGCTTTTATATCTCAGGATGAACCAAAGAAGATTGAAGAAGCTCTTCTGGATCCCAGTTGGATTGAAGCCATGCAAGAAGAGCTGAATCAATTCAAACGTAATGATGTTTGGTTTCTAGTACCGAGACCATCTCATCAAGCTGTCATTGGAACTCGATGGGTATTTAGAAACAAACTCAATGAAGAAGGCACAGTGGTGAGAAATAAAGCTAGATTGGTAGCTCAAGGCTTCAGACAAGAAGAATGCATAGACTTTGATGAGACTTATGCACCAGTAGCAAGGCTCGAAGCAATCAGAATATTCTTAGCCTTTGCTGCTTTCAAGAATTTCAAAGTATATCAGATGGATGTGAAAAGTGCTTTTCTTAATGGTCTTTTACAAGAAGAAGTTTACGTCGAACAACCTCCAGGTTTTATCGATCATTTTTCTCCGCATCATGTATTTAAATTACACAAAGCATTATATGGTCTAAAACAGGCACCTAGAGCTTGGTATGACACTCTATCACAATTTCTTATTGATCATGATTTTACCATCGGCGCAGTAGATAAAACTTTATTTACTTTAGTCAAAAATAAGCACACTCTTTTAGTACAAATCTATGTTGATGATATTATTTTTGGGTCAACTAACCCCAAATTATGTGCAAAGTTTGGAAAATTGATGCAGGATAAATTCGAGATGAGCATGATGGGAGAATTAACATTCTTCTTAGGATTGCAAATTAAGCAATCAGAGACAGGAATTTTTATAAATCAAGCCAAGTACACCAAGGAGCTTCTGAAAAAGTTTGGAATGGAAGCATGCTCTGCTGCTTCTACTCCAATGAGCTCATCTATTAAGCTTGATAAAGATGAAAGTGGTATTCCAGTAGAGGTAACTCAATATCGAGGTCTTATTGGTTCTTTATTATATTTAACTGTCAGTAGACCAGATATCATGTTTGATGTTTGCATTTGTGCTCGATTTCAATCTAACCCCTAAACAATCTCATTATATTGCTGCTAAGCGTATTTTAAAGTACTTGAAAGGAACTCAAAACGTCGGCTTATGGTATCCCAATGATTCATCGTTAAATCTTATTGGATATTCAGATGCTGATTATGCAGGTTGCAAACTAGACCGAAAAAGCACAAGTGGTTTTTGTCAATTTCTTGGGGATAGGCTGATATCTTGGTTTAGCAAGAAACAGACTTCCATAGCCACATCTACTGCAGAAGCAGAATATCTGGCTGCTGGAAGCTGCTGCTCTCAGATACTGAGGATTCAACAACAGTTAAGAGATTATGGGATTCAAGCCTCCGAATCACCTATATTCTGTGACAATACCAGTGCAATTGCAATTACTCAAAATCCAGTACTTCATTCCAGAACGAACCACATAGACATCAGACATCACTTTATTAGAGATCATGTGCAGAAGAAGAACATTCGTCTGGAATATGTTTCTACTGATCAACAAACAGCAGATATCTTCACGAAACCCTTACCAGAAAATAAGTTTTCTTACTTTCGTAATTCTCTTGGTTTAATAGATTTAACTTAGTCATCCTCTGTTATTCTAGTTTAACTTCTTTTAGTACTTGATTGATTATCGCATTGAACTAACAGTAAGTTTTGCAGAAAAGCAGAAGAGAAAAGTCAGATAAGCAAAACTGGAATTTCATTAGAAACCATTTCAGTACTTTACACAATGCGTAATGAAAAACAGTAGATCTTCTCTGCTATTTAACCAGTAGCGTTACATGTAGTGCTTGTCTTCTGATATAGTAGCTTTATGACATTTGCTTGCAAAGTACTTCAACAGGAAAAAGATGGTCTTCTTCGAAAGAGAAAGGCCTAAAAAGAATCTAGCAAGCTTAGGTCTTGCCAGCACTAATGTAATTTTTAGATTCCTTACAAGGCATCAGAGAGGATTTCAGCATCATCAATCCACCAGCACTCTCTAATCGCATTAGCATGCTTCTGGAAGAAATCGATGCAATATTTCAAACACAATCGAAGCAAAAGATCTGCATAACTGTGGAAACTACAACTCAAGGAGTGTATTTCAAGGATCTTTACGATATTTATGATACCCTCAGACTTCTCTCTGAACAATTTTGCTTCCTCTCCTGAATCTAACTCTAACTCTCTTCTTACTTGAATTTTCATTGTTCTTGCTTACCTTCGTTCAAGCTTTGCAGGTATTTATAGAGAGAACAAAGACTCTTGTGAATCACACGATTGCGACAGTTCATTTTCAACGGCTCAGATTGAGAGATGGCCAAGAGTCACTTGTCGCAATTATGACTACTTATTAATTGCATTTACCGAGGGGGAACAATATCTTAGTCAGACTAAGAGTTTGACGCCTTTTCAGAAAACAGATAGGATATTTGTCTTCTCGATAAAACTACATGTCTGCTGGTTTGGACAAAGTGCTCGCTTATTTTAGCACTCTGAAACTTCCAGTAGACGTTATCATAAAATGACAAATCCTTTTCTGATTTCCTTTAGTAACCGCCTGGACAACCCGCTCTTTTTCAAAATTTTCAAAATCATTCGTCTTTCTGACAGTCTCTGCAAAACTTTTCAAACACTCAACCAAGAACATACTGACACGTGTCTTTATGTTTATTTGACGGCTGTATATCTATTTCATATTTCTCATTTTCACTTTTAGTGTTTCATAACTATCGTTATTCAGCTACTGCTTTCTCTATATCATAACTAACTACTGCAAATTTTTCTGCTCTCATCTGCATACAGAAATGACTGGCGCATATACTCTCAACGCTTATCAGGTTAACTTTGCCTCTGTTCTCACCATTAAGGATGAGAATCTATTGAAAATGTTTCAGGACATTGAGAAATCAGGACTCCGGAAATTCCTTGAAGCACCAGCGGTTATCTACAAAAATGCTCTCCTGGAATTTTACGCCAAAGCAACAGTCCATGAAGGAAGGATTGTTCATACCCAAGGAAATGCTTCTATCTCCATTGATGCCGCACACCTAGGAGCAACCTTCCTCCTTCCACTTTCGGGTATTTCTGAACTCTCTGATATTTCAAAAACAGATATGTCTGTTGCTCTCACCTCCTTCTCCGCATCTGGAGAAGAAGTGTCTCCTTCCTGCCATAAGAAATTGCTCAAGATAGAGTATCAGATTCTGGCCGATATTGTGGCCACAGCTATTCTGATCAAGGCTGGCACCGTCGACAAGCTGACGAAGGAGAAAGTTCAGGTCATGACTGCCATCACCAAGGGGATTAAGGTGGATTGGAGTCACTTTATCTTCAGAATTATGAAGGATATGGTCACTCGGAAGAGCTCTGGTTTCACGGTTCAGATCAGTGTGTTGCTCAAGGATGTTGGTTTCGCATCTACCAGTGATCTCGATGCCACTTCTGTTACAATGATTGATGCAGCAAATGTTTTGGCTCTAAGGCCTAAGCCAACAGTGACGGAGTTTGTTGCGATGAAAAAGGAAATTGGGGAAACTGCCTCTGAGGCTCCCAAACCTCACAAGCAAATTTCAAAGAAACGATTGATTATTTCAACGGATTCCGATAAAACAGCATCAGAAGAATCTGCTGCTGCTGCTGGACAACCAATACCGACCCCAGCAAAGAAGAAACCGCGCACCATTCTCAAGATGAAAAAGACAGCAGCACTGTCTGAGATTGAGAAAGTACTTATTCGACAGGTCTTTCCAGAAGCGGTTCCTTCTGTTCGATCGACTGTTTCTTCAACTGCACTCGCTACTGCGTCCATCTCAGTACCCTTTTCTGTTACTGCTTTTAAGCCATCATCTGGAGTTGTTATTCGGGAACCAGCAAGCGGGTCTTCTGCTTTCCGACCTATTGCGCCCATTCCATCTACTGACAAAGGAAAAGGGAAAATGGTTGCAGAACCACCTACTTTTGGTCACAAGACCACTGTTACTACAGGCGTTGACCTTCATCTAGCAGAGATTGAGACCTCTGCAAACGAGGAGATAAAATTCTTTGATGAATGGCATACTGTTCGATTGTTCCATTCTTTTGACTACTTCAAAACAAAAGGGATTTACAGCAAGATGATGAATGCTGAAAGGAGGACTTTTCAGCTGGCAAAAACAAAGAATGTCATCGAGGCCTTGGGAAGAAGGAACTTCATCCTCGATCAACTAAAATGTCAGAAATTAGAATCAGTTTTGAAAGTTATTCAATCGAATTTTGATCCTGCCGTTCCTACTGCTGCTCAGGATCAAAATGTTATTTTGATTCTTTCTGATAGACTAAAGCAGATGAATGAGCAACTTCTTGCTCAAGAACAAGGCTTTGGAGAGCCTACTGTTTATCATGTTGGCCTTGTCCCGATTTTTCAGCAGAATCAGACAGTTGAGGAACGGACTACCGCCTCCCCAAAGGCTGCTGTTCTTAGTACTCCTGCATCTCCGACTCGGCCCATTCAGTCCTCATCGCTTTTGTCCGTGCATGAACTGGCTTCAGTTGAGGAAGTCATTGAATCTATTGTCCCTACTGTCTCTACCACTTCAGAATTGCCGGCTTCTGGATCTCCTACCCAAGGGCAACAAGTCGAAGAACCAGACACTACTTCTCTACTGCCGAACTTAGAGTTGTTTTCTGCTGAACATCAAGCAGAAATGACCGTTCTTCTGGAACCACCCTCTGCACCTTCTATTGAAACATCTTCAGTTTCACAGGCTGCTACTGTACCTATGGAAGAAGTTTTGGCTTCTGACTTGGCTATTCCTACTGAAGATACTACTCCTCCTCTGGTTGCTGTTGCGCCTACTGTTTCTGCACTTCCAGCAGAAAGCACAGCAGACCCTGTTCCTTCTACTGCATTAATAGATGCTCCTCATGTTTCTACTGCGTTGATTGTCTCCCTCCCTGTTGTGACTGCGACGACTTCTCGTCTTTCTGAGATCAAACAACGCATTCTTGACCGAACTCCTTCCCCGGAATCAGATGCATTCAACCTCGAACATCAGATTCAGTGTCTACAAACCGACCTCAACAACATATCTGATTTAGTAAAACGTTTGTCTTATGAAAACCTTGCTGAATTCAGTGGTGCTCAATCTTTCCGAGAGCGAATGGGTAAACACATCTATCTCACTAAGGAGACGACGGACAAGATGTATGCTGAAGCTTCTGTTTTCAGAACAGCTATATCAAGAACTCACAATGCCATCATGCTTGCTCAAAATGATATACTCACTCGAATTACTGAGCATGATGATATCTTCCGATCCCTGTCTACTTCTGTGGAACTTTTGGATGCCAAGATTGACTCTCAAAATCAATCTATCACTGCCTTAGATATTCGCATCTCTTCTCAGACCCCGTATCTGGAGATGTTAACCGATGGCATTCAAAATATTTCCGGCAGACTGAATGATCTCTTTACCCATGTGGTGGCCGCTGATGACAAAAAGGGGGAAGATAGAGGAGATAGAGGAGATCAAGCAGGAGTTAGGCAAACAGAAGATGAGGCTGAACCTTCTAACAGAAGAGATCAAGAACCTCAAAATGAAGAAATCATTTACAGGGACATTGGAACCGATTAATTTGTTTACTTTAATGCGTTATTAACTTTATCCTTTTGATTAAATGTTTATCTGTTTTACTTATCGATTTTCTACTGTTTAGGTTTTGGCATCACCACAAAGGGGGAAATTGTTAGATATGAATTTTATTGTGGCGATGTTAACTAAAACCAGTAGACCAGCAGACCAATTCAACAGAATAGCTTATCAATAGCTGCTGCTCTAGTAAAACTAAAACCAGTAGAAAAGGGATAACAATACAAATCAGTAGAGAACGTTTTCTAACGTTGCTATCTTAATTGTTACCGTTAAAGAGTTCCTAGTACTAGTATTAATTGCAGCATTAAATACTATACGGAGTCATTTAATGCATATTACCCAATTAAGTATAAAACAAGACTGATTGTTTTATAGCTTTTCTGCAGGAACCTATTTCGGTAATAAAGCTGATTGAATCAGTTATCTGAAGACTTCTCTGATTATGAACGTTGAACTCAGTCGATTATATATACTTGGATCAAATCCTTGTTCGACACGACACTTCGTATAATATCATTTTCAAGGAACAAAGCTACTCTCTTATCAGACGAATATCAAAATTCCTTGAGTACTTGAAAAGTTCAACACAAAGAAAAGTAGCACACGCTTCATAGCTTATATCTGATCTTTTTGTAGATCATCTTGTGCTACTAATTCTTACACTCTTCACAATCTTTACTGCACTACTATTTTATCAGAAGAGTCTGTAATCTGAAAAGAGTCTTTTCAGAACTTTGTGTTTCACACTTTGTAAGTTGAGAAACTAAGAGTTTCAGTAGGCTGAGGTGTAAGTCCTTCTGAAGTGGGTGTGTACAAGTGTTGTACTGTAATATCCAAAGTCTTTTAGTTATACCTTCTGGAAACAGAAGAAGGGGAGACGTAGAAGAGTTTATCTTCGAACTTCAATAAACAACTGCTGTCTACTGTTTTATTGTTGTTTCAACTACTTCATCAGATTGTTTCCGCACGTTCTATTGTAATCAGGTGAAAGTATTCACACAAGATCGACTACTATCCTTAACAGGATTCTAGTACCTCATCAAAACGAGTAGAGTTTATTCACCCCCCCCCCCTTCTAAACTCAACTTCGATCCTCAACACCTTATTTGTGATTTGCAACTTAATAAACCCCATAATAACTTAGTGCTAAACTATTATAACCTCGAATTTCAATTTTTCTTACGATTCCCAATATTAAAAGATGGATGACCATACTTATCGTATATTATCTTCCTTATTTTATACCCAAAATATTCATCAACTTATCAAATTTCAATCTTAAAATCCCAAACGCATTCGCTAATGCTTAGATTTTCAAGCCTATATATTGATTCAATCTTAAAAATCCTTGATTAACATTCCTTATCACATTATAACCAAAATATCCCAATGTTCCAAATATTCTTAAAATTCTAAATCATCGAAAATTCTTATCCTTTAACTCATTCAATTCTCGCTTATTGCTAAACTAGTTACCAAATTCCTTAAAATTGCAAAATAAATTCTTAATTTCCTCAAAAATTATCTGGTTGGTCCTTAATTTCGAAAATTTTACAAAAAACCCATAAGTTCTCGGTATTCTTAATTTTCCTCTACAATTTTCCCACGACATAATTTCGATAATTTTAAATTTATTTACCCAAAAATCAATTCTCATAATCAATCTAACATTTCATCAAACTTAAAATCCCAATGTATACATTTTCTCATTCTCATATCCTTGCAAATCCTCGAATCATTATTTCTTATGAGTAATTCCCAAAAATTAATTCAACTAGTAACCATGCATCATAAGTATTTTCTTAGAAAAATCTACGTGTCTCATAAAACATTCATAATATTCACGATTAACTTATAACTCAAAAAATATAACATCAATACTAAAACCCAAAAATCAACATCGTCTAATTCCACCACAAAGCCAACATTCGTTGAAATCAAATAGTTTCTTAATTCATATCGTATCAAGTATAAAAATTCTAGAACATATAAAACATTTATCATCATAATGCTATTAAACTTGTGACGTGAACATATAAGCCATGTACTTATGCAGGTAGCATCATAAAATCATATAAAGCATGCAAACTTACAAATTGAGGCTTGACGACTGATCTTTATGGCGCTAATGGTAGCACAACCCTTTACAGGACCTTTGCTCTGATACCAACTGAAACGTCTGCCCTTTTTATTTCTTTAAAAGTACTATAAATATTTTTTAACACTCAATTTTCGGACATACACATAAACCTCATGAAAATATTTTTATAAAATATTTTACCCTTTAAAATAAAACAACATCCAACTAGCATTTCAAAAATCAAGTGAAATAGTCATAAAAATGAAATCGTCGCATATTTTACCAAACCTAAAAAACAATAAATTTGAAAAGTATAGCCCATAATAAACCTCTCAAAAATCTCTCAAAAGCATAAATAAATAGTCTTAAAATCCTTAACGCAAATCATGATTCATAAATGCGGAAAAGTAGAAGCGCTGGTCCTCGGGTTGTGTGCGCCTTCAGTCCAGTAAAATCATCCGTCAAGCCCTCCCTCAACCTCACCTGCATCCATCACACCTAGTGAGTCTAAAGACTCAACACACCATAATCTTTATAACAAATAATACCTATAAAACCACATGCAACAGTGAAAATGCTTTTACGTAAAAATAACATTTCATGACATGCAAACATAAACTTTAACCTTTTTATTTTTCCTCAACATGTCATAAAACCTTTAACATAATCATAAACATTTTTCCTTTTTCTTTTTTGAATTCAGATCGTTAATTGTGACTTTCCTCAAACCTCAAAAGTCGATTCCATCTACATGAAACTGTAGTACTGGGCAGCGGAGGACACCAGCAACACTCTCACCGGTCAACTGGGCCCTGGCCTATCCTCATCGAATAGAAATACGATCGTCGGGGCTCCCTCTGAGGCCTTCTCCCATAAATAGGCTCCATCTGGGGCCTTCTCCCCTCACGATATTATCATTCTTACCTCAAACCTCATATCCTCATATTCGTAATAATGGAAACACGATCGTAAGGCTCCCACTGGACCGTCGCCCTCACGATATCTCCAATATTAGCGAATTAGTCACAATCACTTCACTTCCTTCAACGTTTTACATTCTCATTACTTTGTAAAAATCATGCATAACATAAAATTTTTGCTTTTGAAACCAAGCATGCAACACATCTTTTAAATGTCAACCTTAAATCATAAAAATCCCTTAAGACATTTAATAAAAATCATATTTTAATCATGAACATTCATAAACATTTTAAAATAACTATAATATCATAAAATATCATTTAGAGCACTGCCATGACGTTTACTAATTTCTAGGTTTAAAAAGACTGTTTTACCCTTGGACGTGACATTTTACGTTTTTGACATTTTCTTAATTACATTGACTCTAACATGTCCCAAATAATTATTTAAGCTTACAAGAATTTTTCATATTTTTATTTAACTTAAATCGATGACTTTTAATTTATTCTTTAAATGAGACGTATTAATGCATTTCAATCCCGAAAATCCCAAACCTCAACATAAAATTTCCAAATTGAAAACTTAGACTTATAATAATTATTTAAGCTTAAACCTAATTTTCAATAATTTTATAAAGCTTAAAACTAGGTGTTTCAATTAATTCGTTAATAAGCGTTTCGTGCGGCGATTAAATCTCGAATAAATCCAAGACTCGTTATTTTGATCCCAAATTTTTAACATAATATTTTTAGTATGTATTATACCCTTACAAGTCATGAGCCACACCCGTGGACCCTTGGATTCAATTTTTAGTTTTATTAATTTCGTTTTTGACACCTTATCGAACACACCGAGCCATCTCCTAATTTACCCGAGCCACGCCCAAGACACATTGATCCAAAACTTAGCAACCCATATATGAACCCTACTGACCAGCCCCAAGCCCAAGAACCAGCCCCTAAGCTGCACAAAACCTTCCTGGAAACTGACCCATGTTCTGCCCCTGTGTGTGCGTGTGTTATCCTTGAGCAATAGGACTCCTAATTGAACTAGGACTCAACTAGCTATGAACCACTCGACCTTTCATGAACCTAACCCTCCTTGGACCACACCCAGACCAAGCCCATACCAACCCAACCACCAGAACCCAACGCACGAGCCACCTGAACAACACAGCAGCCTCGCGCGTTTGATGCCTCCCTCACGATTTCCACTTCTAGCTGAGCCAGCATCAAACCCAGACCCACCACGCCCTGGCCCGACCCCTGCCCATCTCCCTTGGACCCTGACAGAGCACTCTGGCTCGCCCCCAGGCCAGCCGCAAGCCCCCTAGCCGTGACTCTCCTGCTCGCACATGGGGAAGTGTCCCAACTCCCATGGACTCTTCCCTAGTGTTTTCCCTCGACCCTAGGCACCCTATGACCCTGCCTAGCCTTCATACTTGACCCCAACCGAGCCCCAAACTAGCCCTGGCTAGCCCCATAACCCTATGCAAGGAAAACGAGCCACATGCATGAACAATACACTCTCGGCCCTTCAATATAGCATACAGTTTCATCTTGCTTTTATGTGCAGCGTGTCGTGTGTTTTCTAGGACTCTAAATTTCATGAAAATCATCCTTAACCAAGTCCTAATCATGGCAGCCCCTTATACAATATAAAAACATGATTTTGGGAAGCAAAAACACAAGTTTAAGACACCTATGCATGTAGTTACGAAAATTCCATCTTGTGTGTCATGTTTTTCATGAAAAACAAATTTAAATAATTACTATGGTGTAAAAGATGAGAAAAGGAAGAAATACGACATGCATTTGCGTTTTATACGCATGAAATAACGTTGAAGACAAAGAACAGAGTGAAACCTTGGCTATCTTCTCGTTGAATCCTTCGAATTTTCTTCTAAAATTGTGAGTGTGTGTGTGCCGTGGGGTGTGAGAGAGATGGGAAGAGTTTTCTGAATTACAAAAGTGTGGCCGTGAATTCCCTTGCAAGAGAGTAGGGTTTTAGGTGTTTTATATATATTAAATACACTAATTAAGTTACTAACTAGGCTTAGGCCTATTAAGCCTCTAAATTAATCCCATTAGTCTTAACTAGGTTTTAATAAAATATTACCAAAGTTTTTGTTTAATAAAATTTGTGACTTTATTAGCCAGGTTGCCACAAAGCTCGTATTTTTGTTGAAAATCTAACACCGATAAAATTTACGTCCCGGCGTATAAAATCACCTCAAAACACCTTATTTTCAACAATATGAAAAACAATCAACCATGTTTTAAATAATTAAAAATAATTATTCAATAAAAACATTTTACGTTTTTCAGCCATCGGTCTCCGTTCTTCGATCGCAACTTGAATATTCCTTAAAAAATAAATTTTAATGCATCAATGTACAAAAATATATTTTAAACATGTAAATATGCACAAAATAATTAATTAATGCAATTAAAACATTTAATTAAAATACAAGAGAATTTAATAATTGCATCCATGTGGTTTGCGTGGACCTTTAAATTTCCGGGACGTTACAAAGTTGATTATTTCACTAATCTTCTTACATAAATGAACAAATTAACCATTTTTTATTCCAAATTTAGTGACGTGACTGATTATCAAGCATCAAATTCTATGTTTTATCAAATGACAGGTTGAAACGTGGACCCTTTTAATCCATGTGTTTTCAACACACGATTTTACCACACGTACACACGTACACACGTCTTTTATTCAGAATTTCCTGGACTTACACGTGTCCAATAATTCGAACAGTCACGTACATTAGTACTTTACCCGCTTCATTTCAGTTCTTCTTCCTTACGCTTACTAAAAATTCTCAGAGCAAAATTAAATTCAAACTTTTTTTTTCGCAGGAAATCATTCACTTCAAATGGCAAATCAAATTCCCTCACACATGTTGAATGCTATGGCTAGACAACTTTGGATCAGTTCTATCAGTCGGAGAAGCCGAGGTCAAAAATGTATTTCAGAAGCTAGTATCAGTTGGACCGAGGACATTTTTGGGGCATTCTTCACAGGAGATTTATCCAAAGGAACTTCTTGACTTCTAATCCAATGGGAATATCAATTCTGATGGAAGCATCATCTCTACTGTCAATGGTCAGTTGTTGACCATCTCTGAAGATTCTTTTGGAGAATTGTTCTTGTTGCCTTCTGATGGGCTAGCACACCTTGCTGAATTCAAAGCATCTGATGTCGAAGAGATGAAAACTCTCCTATCTGCTGATGGACGGAAAATCAAAGTTTCCTAACCAAAGAAAAAACTGAAGCATGAAGTTCAGTTGCTGGCTGATATAGTAGCCAAAGGGCTATTGGCGAAGGCAGGATCTTTTGCTGCTCTAACTTTAGAGAAATTTCAAGCCATCACTATTATCATGGCTGGAAGAAGACTAAACTGGAAGCACCTTATCTTCAATATCCTGAAGAATATGTTTCAGTCCACCAAGCAGTCCAAAGGATTTGTAGTTCAGCTGAGTTACTTGCTGAAAGTCAAAGGGTAGGTGGCTGATGATTCAGAAAGATCATCAAAATTCAAGGTTTTCAATGCCAAAAAAGTTCAGCCACCAAAGACCAAACTGGACATCTCTCCTGTTCAGTTTGTGAAGATCAGGAAGGAGATTGGGACTCAGCAGGCTGCTCCCAAGTTAGTTAAAAAGGCCAAGATTCTGGTACAACTGAAGACTACCAAGAGAAAACTGATCGTCAGTGGATCAGATTTTGAGGAAACACCTTATCAGTTGATTACCAAGAAACAAAGGACGCAGAAGACAAAGCCAGTAGCAACATTGGCATCTTTCACTGCTAAGAGGTTGAAGCCATCAGATGCTCAACAGCCTATTCAGGCTATTCTCTTGAATGCTATTCCAGCTGATGTTTCAGCTAAAGATCAGTTACCTCCACCAACTGATCTATCCAAGAAGGCCGTCTCTGCAGCTGATAAGAAGAAGGAATCAACAAAAACTTCTGCTCCTTTGATCCCAATCAAACGACCTACAATTCTTGCTCCTGCTCATCCAAAGAAATCATAATTTAGGAACGAGTGGACACTACTCACTCAGGACTGAACATTCCACATATTCTTTCCGATGAGAAAGGAAAGGGCGAGTTGATTGAAGAGTCCAGGCCATAAAATGCCATTCAAACTCACATTTACCTCATTTGGGAACAGGTCAATGCTTTTGCTGAATCAAAACTGAAAATTTATGATGCTTGGACAAGGTTCAGAATGCACACCTTTGCCAAAAAATTGAAAAAGAAGTCAAAGATGAATACATTCATCAAGCTGGAGGCAACTGTACTCAGAATGGTCAAGGCTGTTACAATAATTCAGGGCTTTGGGGAGAAAGAACTATTTCTTTGATCAAATCAGAGCCAAGAAGTTGGGCCAACTGATTGAGAAACTGAAAAGCATCTACATTCTCACAAGTCCAACTGCTTACAATGATCGAGCTGTGCTCACTCAGCTGGACAATGATCTTGTTGCTCTGCAATCGCAGGTAAAATTTTTGGAAATGGATCAAGAAGTAATCAATCATGAAAGCACTTCAGAAGATGATGATGATGAATCGCCATCTCAGCATAGAGAGCCATCCCCGGTACATGCTGCGATTACAACTGAAGAGCCAGTCCAGGATGTGCATCAATCTAATGCTGCTGATCATTAAATATATTCAGAAGCTGACTTGACACTTTGATGAAATCATTCAGTCAATGGTACAAGAATCTCAAACAGATGAACCTATTTCTGAATCAGTTGATCACTCAACTGGTCAAGAAGCTCAACAGACTCCTATCTTAATTAAAGAGCCCCGCTGAGCATGTTGCCTCTGCTGAACCTGATGATCAAACTGATGTGCCAGCTCAGTCACCAGATCGAGAAATTGCTGACACTGTGGAGGCTCAGTTGCTCATTATTGAAAATTTACCAACTGACGAGCCAGCACGAGTCTCAGCTGATCATCAAACAGAAGCACCAGTTCATATTCAGCAGGATAGTTCATCTGCTGCTCAGGATCAATCTTCGCCTCCTCCAGTTCAAGAAGAAGTCACTAAAACAGTTGTTCCAGAACAGACTATTTATGAAACGTTAGTATCTGACAGGACCTTGGTGGTTTTTGATCAAGTTTCAAAGGAACAGGAACCTGGAACGTCTGGACACTCACCTCCTCATTCATCCACATATTTTGACTTAGTTCTCAAAGAAATTCAGGATCTTCAGAATAACATGAATCAGATGATTACTGCCATCAACAAGATTCAGCATACTCAACTGGCTAACACTCTGAAGCTAGAACATTCTGAAGTATTCAACTCAGAGAAACTGAAGCCAATTCAAGCTTCTGTAACCTCTCTCTCTCTCTCTTACAATGGATGAAATTCAAAAGAACAGAGGTTTAGCTAAGAGTCTCACTGCAACTCAAGACTCTATTAGCAAACGAGTTGAAGGTCTGGAGACTTCTGTATCAAGAAAAATAGACTTGTTGCAAACCACAATGCTTTCTGCTGTCTCCAGCATATCCACTACTGTCAACATCCTATCAAGTGATGTTTGAAAGATTATCTATTAAAATGGATACATTTGACAAAAAGGGGGAAGGGATTAAAGAGATTCTAGAACAACAAAATAAGTCTTCTAGTAGAAGAACAGTCAGTCTTGAGTAGCAGTTCTTCTTGTATTTTTGAAGTCTATCTTTTTAGTTCAATTGATCAAAACCTTATGTTATCTATAATGAGTTCAGTTGTTCAGTTATTACCGACTTAGTTTTGTCAAACACCATAAAGGGGAAAATTGTTGAAAACTAAGTTTCGGTGCTTAACAAATTGCGAACAAACTGATTATGTAAATAACTGAATACGAGAAAACTGAACTACGCAACTGAATGCGCATCTAACTATAACAGTTGTATTCCTTACCAACTGATCCCTCAGCTGTACACATCATCAGTTGAGAACGACAACCGACAAATAGTACAACAGACTGCAACTAGTAGTGGAACGTCGCATTTCAGAGTTTGCAGTGTACGATTGTGAGAGAATATCGACGTGGCAATCAACGGATATAAAGATTCAAATGATATTTAATATTACCGTTGAGAGGTAAGCCTATAAATAGGTGAAGAGAGCAGCTGAGAAAACAACACGTGAACTACTATTCTATTCAAACTTGTTGTTACTCTGCTAAAATCACCACTCGTATTTGAATATCAAGAGCTCACTCTTATAATATTTATCAGTAGCAATCAAGGCTACATTTACGAGCTTCTTAGCACTTTGAAATATTTTTTAGATTTATTCAGTTGTGTTACATTAAGTCACACTGTAAAAGTTATTGTGGACTAAGAGTTTCAGTTTGGCAGTGTTAAGTCCAAACTGAAGTGGGTAAGTACAAAGTATGTATTCGATCAAAGTCTTTTAGTGAAAATCCTATCTTCGTGATAGAAGGGGTGACGTAGGTGTTATTATATTCTCCGAACATCCAGAAACGTATCGTGTGATTTTTATTTCAGTTACTATCAGTTATTCTATCTTTCATTTAGTTTACTTCCGCAACTGTTTATCAATTAAACTAATTGTTATCGACTGACGAGATACTGAGTGTCAGGTTCTCACTAAACTGAACCCATTATTCGAAAAAAAATTTTTTATCAGTGAGTGTTTATTCAACCCTCCCTTCTAAACACTTATCAACAACTAACCGATCCTTTCAGTACCTAACTGCTAGTCGTCCTGATATTGTATTTTCTGTTTGCATTTGTGTTAGATTTCAAGCAAATCCTAAGCAATTGCATTTTACAGTTGCCAAAAGAAATTTAAAAGATCTAAAACACACTCAAAATGTGGGATTATGGTACGCTAAAGACTCTTCTTTATATTTAGTTGGATATTCAGATGCAGATTATGCAGGATGTAAGCTAGATCGTAAAAGCACCAGTGGATCTTGTAAGTTTCTAGGAGATAGACTGATGTCATGGTTCAGCAAGAAGCAAACATCCATAGCTACTTCCACAACTGAAGCAGAATACCTTGCTGCTGGAAGCTGCTGTGCCCAACTGCTCTGGATTCAGCAAAAACTGAAAGATTATTGAGTTGATGCTAAAGAATCTGCCATATTTTGTGACAATACAAGCACGATTGCAATAACTTATAATCCAGTTCTTCCTTCAAGGACCAAGCACATTGATTTCATGCATCACTTCATCAGATATCATGCTCTGAAGAAACCTATCAGACTGGAATATGTGTCAACGAAACAACAAGCCGCTGACATCGTCACCAAACCATTTCCAGAGACTATGTTTTCTCACTTTTCGCAATATACTTGGTTTGATTGATTTATCTTAATTATATCAGTTTTATTGCTGCTATGTCAGTTGTTGTTCATTCAGTTTAACATTTAAATGCTTATCAACTGATGTCAGTTAGTCATTTATCAGTCATAATATTCAGTTCATTAACTGTTTGTAAACTGATATCAGTTAGTCATTTATCAGTTATTGTATTCAGTTTTTTAACTATTTATCAACTGATGAAAGTTAAGTTTTTGCAGAAAGTAAAGAAACAACATAATGATTCAAATAAGATTTTATTAAGATTAAAACCGAAACCTTACAACATCATTCAGTTCTCTTCCTACAGCTTCTTGCCAATCATTTAACCAATTAATAAGTTCTTGGCAATGCAGTTCTCTGAAGAACTCTGAAGTAGAGATCTTCTCAAGATGATGCCATTCTGTCCACAGCAGCACATGCAATAGAACTACATCAGTGACCAGCTGTGAAACGTGACAAACGTTAAAACGCCTGAAGTACTTCCTTGCTACAGCTCTCTGAGTGGTAGTGGGAACTGAACCGTGTCGTCGAATAGACTGGAGATCTTGAATTTTAACCCAAGAAGACATGACCTTCATCCAGATGTATTCTTCGATGTCTTTCTTCATTAGTTCTAGTTGAGAGAGTGTCTGTTGTGACACTAAGTGATGTGTACTGCTGGAGGCATCTAAAATACTCAAACTAGACAAACTAGACATACTGGACATATTGAACTGTTGTTATCTAACATTGTTTTTTATCTAACTTATAGACATGTCTCATTTAATAATGAAGAAGATGAAGAGACTCAAGTCAATTGAAACGTGTTTTGACTAACACTGACTGAGTTCTTCTTACCCTTTCTTTTTATAATATGACTTTATTAAGCGGGAATCTTGAATTGAAAAATTAACTGAGAATACAATAATCAGTTGGTCTTCAACTGAACTTACTAAGTTTTCAACTGGTCATTTAGCTGTTGATCTAACTGATCTTCTCCTATAAGTTAACTGATAAATCGAATAATATTCTATATTAAATGATGTGACTGTTTGTCGAAGAATTAATTGTTGTCTTTCAACGAACAATATTTTTGAACGTGGACCCACGTAATACATTAATATTCAACTCACGTTTTCACCACACGAACACAAGTTTTTAATTCAAATTTTCCTGGACTGAAACGTGTCCACAAATTTAAAGAGTCACATACATTATTATTATACACACTCCAATTCAGTTCTTCTCATTACGTTTATTTAAAATTTACAGAGCAAAAAGAAATTCAAACTTTCTTTCTCGCAGCAAAATATTCAATCAAATGGCGAATCAAATCCCAGCACATATCATGAACGCTATGGCAATCAATTCTGGATCAGTTATGACTGTACGAGATGAAGACGTGAAGAACTTCTTCATCAAACTGAAAGAATCCAGATTGAAACAATTTTTGGGATTATCTTCCCAAGAAATCTATGTCAAAGAGGTTCAGTAACTCTATGCCAACGGATATGTCACTACCAATGGCACTATCGCGTCTACTGTAAATGGTCAGTTGCTGATCATTGAGGAGGAGTTCTTTTGCAACCTTTTCCAACTGCCTACTGATGGGCTAGTTAACCTTTCTGAAATTAAGGCATCTGATGTTGAAGGGATGCAAACCATTCTATCTATTGATGGTCGGAAAATCAAAGTTTCCGATCCAAAGAAGGAACTGAAGCCAAAAGTACAATTGCTAGCAAATATAGTAGCCAAGGGAATTTTAGCAAAGGCTGGATCCTTTGCGGCACTTACTCTTGAGAAGTTTTAGCCCATGACTGCTATTATTGTTGGACGGAAATTGAACTGGAATAATATTATTTTCAACATTCTAAGGAATATGTTTCAGTCGTCCAAGCAGTCGAAAGGCTATGCGGTGCAGCTCAGTTGTGGGTCCCTCGACTCTCAATTGTAATTATCATGAATTATTTTATTTAATTACTGGTTTAAGTCTACAACGGAGAATGGGATTTTAAAATTTAATTTCAACGCGGGCCCTAAAAAAATTTTCGTTCCAAAAGATATTCGGTATTATATAATGTAAAAGTATAATACGTATAATTATTGTTGAGACACCACGATTAACATGCTTACTAAGTTCATATAAATGTTAATATTTGTCTTTAAATAAAACGCATATCATCCCGGATCAGTCCAACATCATACCATTTTACATAATAGTGCTCGGATAGATATTACATAACAAAATATACCGAGCCTAATTATATATATATATATATATATATATATAAATATATATATATATATATATATATATTATGCATCTTTATATCAGCTCATCCCTCACAGCGTCTGAATCGGCACGTATACTAACCAAGTCACCCTTACTGAGATGTATGAAAAACTGGGGTATGTCCCCATCACCAACATCCACCCAAGGCAATCGTAAAAGATCTCCTCTACTAGTGCTAATGCTCCGTCTCCAAACATGATAGTATAAGTGATTTCCTCATACTGCTCCTCACTCAATTGTACGATGAATTCCATGTTGCCCTGATTATCAACCACACACAGAAGATAATCGCCCCCGAGGGGCAAACAATAGCCCAGTATGAAAATACCGAAATAAAAACAACATGAATTGTAACGAATGATACATGGATGCAATGCATGATCAGGGTATATACACATGCACGGGAAATCAGTAAATCGGAAGCTGCACAATCAGTAAATGCAGCGCATAACATCTCAAGCAACAGGCAAGGCTCGGCTACACTGCCGTAGCGACTCCTCCCCTAGTCTACTATCGTGTGCCGGTCAGCTCGCCAAGGACTACGGACGTACTGCGCCTTATCGGCCTACAACATCTCTCGGGCTAGTCGCAGCTCCGTACCATCCCGACAATCTCCTCGAATCCAAACATCATATCGGAAGAAGTAAAGACTGGAATCGAGGCACAATATGCAATGCAATGTCATGTCATACATCGATACTACATATATAGAAAATACGTGTGTGTAAAATATTCTTTGTTTTAGTACATTAATATTATGTAATGTCACAAATAATCCACGTAAACAATTTAATGTCATGTAATTTCGCGTTCAACAAATATCAAACTTTACAAATACCTGTTGTATGTTACCCGGTAATAACATACCTTTTATTTTCACGAACGATGACAAGATGAAATATACAGGAGATCAAGCTGGGAAATAACATAGCATTTATCAATTATTTTTTTATTCAGTAAACCATGTGTATTTTTATTTTTCTACTGTAAAATTTAAAGTTCTATATTATCTCACTTTTAATTTAATATTTTCAGCAAATAACATAGATTATGTAGAAGCTTTATTTGATCATTTCATTCGTTTTTAGGGTCCTCTAAAAGTATGAAACATTTTATACGGATTATTAAATCGTAATATTGCATCATAAAATCCTTACTAATTTAAGGTCTGGAAAAGTTAACTCAAGAACTCTAATAACCATAATTAATTTAACATACCTATTCAAAACGTATATAATAAAATGTTAATTTATACAAAACAACTCCTTGATTTTGTCCAGAAATTCACCATTTAAAACTTAAATGATTGTAACTTTCTTTAAACAATGAACTATTAAGTAGAGGTGTTGACGTCCATGAAATTGAGTCCAAAATAGGTTCTTAAATTTTATTGTCTATTCATGTACAAAGTACTGAAATTTGTGTTTAACAATTTTAAGTTCATTCTCGTAAACTCTTTGTTCCTATGTCATCTTCCTACCAAAATATTTTAAGGTTGGGTCATAAATTTATAGCATTCAAGAGTAGCCAATAATTTCATTCATATTATTTTTCTAGATGCTCCATCAAGATGTATATATATATTTGACCGTAGTGCACTAATATAGTATATATTATTGGAAACATCTTCAAGAATTCCAAACAACACTTCACAGTATTATTAGTTAACTCATTTATAACAAATAGAATATGATCCACCAAGGAAGCATAACAACAAAGAACATGAAGTATTTACCTTACCGAAGACGCTTGAAGAGATGGATAGGAAAGTTGGTTAAGTTTAAATTTTATTATTACTTAAGATGGTTTTGTTTTGATTTTTTTTCTTTTCCTATCCCTCCCTTTTATACTCATCCGATGGCCACTTGCTGTAGGATGCAATCATGAATTGGTATGGATAAAATTTTTACTAAATCTAGTAAAAATTTGAGATGATATCTCCATCAGATTCATCTTCTAGATATATTGTATTATATTTTTATATTTTTTGTCTCTTCCTTATTTACCATATGCATCATATAATACACAAATATAAATATATATATATATATATATATATATATATATATATATATATATATATATATATATATATATATATATATATAGACACACACGCGCACACACACACACACAAAAATATTTTATTTTTAGAATATTTCATTTGATTATTTTTGGAATCTTACACTCATCTCCCCTTAATTAGATTTCGTCCCGAAATCGAAATGGTAATAATGTTTTGACCATGTATTTGCAATAAATAATAATGAAATTCATACCTAGGTGAAAATCTGAGTATATAATTGGCGCATTTTACTCTCTAATTCCCAAGTAGACTCTTCTACTCCATGACGAGACCATTGAACACGTACTAGGGGAATTGTTTTGTTACGCAAAACTTTTTCTTTCTAATCCAAAATACAAATTGGTTGCTCGATATATGCTAGTGTCGGGTCTAATTCAACTTCATCTGGCGGCAGAACATGATTTGGATCGGGTTCATATTTCCGTAGCATGGAAACATGAAACACATTATGAATTTTTGATAAGCTGGTGGTAATGCCAACCGATATGCCAAACTTCCCACACGTTCTAGAATTTCGTGTGGACCAATGTAGCGCGGTGATAATTTTCCTTTCATGCCGAATCGAACCATTCCTCTGAATGGTGAAATTTTTAAGAATACCCGATATCCTTTATTGAATTCAAGCGGCCTTCGTCGCCGATCTGCATAACTAACTTGTCGGTCTTGAGCAGAATTTATTCGTTTTCTGATCAAATGGATTTTATCATTCATTTCCTGTATCAGTTCTGGCCCAGTCAGTTGCTTTTCACCTATCTCATCCCAAAATAATGGTGATCTACATTTTCTTCCATATAAGGCTTCAAATTATGCCATTCCAATACTACGTTGGAAACTGTTATTGTATGAGAATTCTACAAGTGATAAAGCATCTTGCCATCCAACATGAAAATCCATAATAACAGCGCGAAGCATATCTTCCAGAGTTTTAATAGTCCGTTTAGATTGGCCGTCAGTCTGGGGGTGATATGCAGTGCTCATAGCCAATCTTGAACCTAATGCTTCTTGAAAACTTCCCCAAAATTTCGAAGTAAATCTTGGGTCTCTATCAGAAATAATGGTGACAGGAATTCCATGAAGTCTCATTATATTATCAATATAGAGACGAGCCATTTTGCTATAAGTGTATGTTCGCTCGTATGAAATAAAATGTGCAGATTTTGATAGGCGATCCACTACAACCCATATAGAATCACATCCTCTTGAAGAACGAGGTAAATGAGTAACAAAATCCATTGCAATATGCTCCCAATTCCATTTGGGAATTTCGAGACTTCGTAGGAGTCCTCTGGGTTTCTTCCTTTCAGCTTTGACTTGTTGACATGTGAGACATCTAGACACGAATTCAGATATGTCTTTCTTCATTCTCTTCCAATGGAGTCTCAAACATGCATACATTTTCTTTCCTTCTGGATGGATACTGTAACGGCTGCAATGGGGCTCCTCCAAAAGCTCTAGTCGCAAATCTGATTTTTCTGGAACAACTAGACGATCGTTTAATCGTAGGAAATCATCTGCAACTATTTCGAATCCTGATTTGTGGCCATCAAGGACCAATTGTCTGGATTTCAGAATTTCTATATCAGTCCTTTGTGCCTCCTTAATCCGAGAAATTAATTCGGGCTCAATCTGTACCGCAGCAACAGTGACGTGCTCATCATTAATAATGAAATTCCATCCCGATGTATAAATATCTTCATGTAGTTGTGAAATTCGGACTGAAGTCATAATGACATCTTGAACTTTTTGACTGAGTGCATCAGCTGTGACTTTCACTTTTCCAGGATGATACTGAATCTCACAATCATAATCTTTAAGAAGGTCCATCCATCTGCGTTGTCTCATATTCAGGTACGACTGAGAAAATAAATACTTCAGGCTTTTGTGATCGGATAAGATCACAAACTTTTCTCCATATAAATAGTGACGCCAGATTTTTAGGGCAAACACAATGGCGGCTAATTCTAGATCATGAACTGGATACTTTCTCTCATGGGGTTTAAGTTGCCGAGAAGCATAGGCAATCACTTTTCCGTGTTGCATCAAAACACAACCTAAGCCGCTTAATGATGCATCCGTGCAAACAGTGAAACCACCCGAACCAGATGGAAGAGTAAGAATGGGTGCAGTGGTCAATCTCTTTTTCAACTCGAGAAAACTTGATTCACATTCATCAGACCAAATAAATTTTACATTTTTCTGTGTTAGGCGGGTAATTGGTTTAGCGATTTTTGAGAATCCTTCGATGAATCGACGGTAATAACCAGCTAAGCCCATGAAACTTCGAATTTCAGGAACGTTTGTTGGTCTAGACCAATTAATCATGGCTTGTACTTTGCTTGGATCAAGTGAGATGCCAAAGCGTGATATGACATGACCTGAGAACACCACACGATCTAACCAAAACTCACATTTTGACAATTTAGCATAAAGTTTTTCCTTGCGAAGTATTTGTAGGACAATCCTCAAGTGTTCACCGTGTTCATCTTCAGATTTTGAATATACCAAAATATCATCAATAAAAACGATAACAAATTGGTCAAGAAATTCCTTGAATATGCGATTCATTAGGTCCATAAATACTGCTGGAGCATTTGTAACACCAAACGGCATTACCAGGAATTCAAAATGAC
This sequence comes from Primulina eburnea, assembly GCF_022965805.1. Lineage (NCBI taxonomy): Eukaryota > Viridiplantae > Streptophyta > Magnoliopsida > Lamiales > Gesneriaceae > Primulina > Primulina eburnea. Next base: position 21,344,691 of record NC_133116.1, read on the forward strand.
CGTATCTTGTCCGGAATGCTGTCTTTGGTATGTCTTCATTTCGTACTCGCAATTGATGATAATCGGAACGTAAATCGATCTTTGAGTAAATAGCGGTACCCTGAAGTTGATCAAATAGGTCATCAATCCAAGGAAATGGGTACTTGTTCTTTATAGTAGCTTGATTCAGTTGTCGATAATCAATGCACAACCGCATCGAACCATCTTTCTTGCGTACAAACAATATTGGTGCTCCCCATGGTGATACACTGGGTCTAATTTATCCTTTATTCAGTAATTCTTGTAATTGTTCCTTCAACTCCTTTAATTCCAATGGGGCCATTCGGTATGGTGCTTTAGAAATATGAGTTGTTCCAGAAATTAAATCTATAGAGAATTCTATTTCTCTAGGTGGAGGATATCCGGGTATTTCAACGGGAAAAATATCTTGAAATTCATTCACCACTGGAATTTCAGACAATGTTGATTCTGATTTCTCGGTGTCGACATCATAAACAAGGTATCCTTCATTCCCTTGGAATAGTAAACGCGACATTTCCAAGGATGATATCAAGGGAATTTTGGCACGCGAGCCCTTACCATAGAAGTTCCATTTTTTCCCAGAGTTAGAACGAAAACGGACTATCCCAAGGAAACAATCAATGGTGGCATGGTATATTGTCAGTGTATCCATTCCCACGATACAATCAAAATCATGCATTGGTAAAATGATAAGATTCAAACGCAGTTCATTATCTTCACAACTCAACACGCAATCCAATATCATTCGAGTAGACATGATGATTTTACCCATCGGAGTAGCAATAGAAATTGATGTAGGTAGTACAATAGAAGTCAAAGAATGTGATGTAATGAATGATTCAGAAATGAATGAATGGGATGCAACGGTGTCAAATAATACTCGTGCGGGATAACCAGATATGGAACAATTACCTTCTATGACACTTCCTGGTGCTTCCTGAGCTTGATCTTCTGTGAGTGCAAAAACATGAGCCTCGGGTTGGTTTGAGAAATTACGACTTCCCGAGGCTTTCTGCGGTGGTCCATATGACTGTTGAAAAGATTTAGCAGGTATAGTACCTCTACCAGTACTAGATCCTCCACGAAATCCTCCTCGGACAGGTTGTGGAACATTCTTCTTGGATGGGCAAACCCTTGCATAACGACCTTCCTGACCACATTCCCGACAAGAGCCATAAACACCAACACATTGTTCACTAAAATGCCTACCTCCACAACGGTTACAGTAGAAACCAGAATAAGTAGTTATTTGAGATTCACCCTGTTGACGATAACCACTAGGACTAGAAGAAACCGATCCAGATTTCTTAAACATCTTTCCTTTAGCTTTAAATTTTGTTGGGTGGTTAATCTGTCACCTGTAGGAACAAACGAAGCGCTTCCCCTCTTAAGTCCAGATTCTGCATTTTTTGCTCTTTCGACTGCCTCCGTAAATCCAGTAGGTCGTCCAGACACCACATATGTATAAAGGTTGTTGTTTAGTCCATTCACGAAACGATTATATTTTGCCTTTGGGTTTGCTGCTACATGTGGTGCGTATTTTAGCATTGCAGTAAAAGTAGAGGCATATTATGCTACAGACATATTCCCTTGTCGTAGGTTGTTGAAATCATTCTCTTTTTCGGTATAGTAAGATGGTGGAGAAAATTGTTCAATGAATTGAGTTTTGAAGACAATCCAACTTACCTCGATTCCTTGTTCATCAAGTCCCGTCTTGGTGGCTTCCCACCAATCTCTCGCACGATCTTTCAGTTGGTATAATTCAAGCTTATACTTTTGATTATCAGTATACTCCATTAAATTGAACAGGTAAACAATATATTTAAGCCATGATTCGGATTTTTCAGCATTCTCAGTACCAAAGAATCTTGTGGGACGCAGTTTTTGGAATCTTGAAACAATCTCATCCATCGTGATTTGTACAAACTGGATCAACAACCTGCTCCACTGGATTTTCTTCTGTCATAGGAGTTTCTATATGTATCCTAGGACGACCACGACCGCGTCCACTTCCTCGTCCTCTTGTAGCCATCTATAAAGGCCAAATAAACAAATATATACACAAAGAAATAGTATCAATGTTACTATATAAATACACACACATAAAAATGTAGGAGCACATAGGCAATTAATTTAAGTTTCACGTAACTCTCTTGTGACCATAATCCTATGGAAGCATATCCAGTTATGCTCCGATACTTTGAGCAATTTCCCAGTTTATTGCTCTGATACCACTAAGTGTGGGTCCCTCGAATCTCAATTGTAATTCTCATGAATTATTTTATTTAATTACTGGTTTAAGTCTACAACGGAGAATGAGATTTTAAAATTTAATATCAACGCGGGCCCTAAAAAAATTTTCGTTCCAAAAGATATTCGGTATTATATAATGTAAAAGTATAATATGTATAATTATTGTTGAGACACCACAATTAACATGCTTACTAAATTCATATAAATGTTAATATTTGTCTTTAACCAAAACGCATATCATCCCGGATCAGTCCAACATCATACCATTTTACATAATAGTGCTCGGATAGATATTACATAACAAAATATACCGAGCCTAATTATATATATATTATGCATCTTTATATAAGCTCATCCCTCACAGCGTCTGAATCGGCACGTATACTGACCAAGTCACCCTTACTGAGACGTATGAAAAACTGGGGTATGTCCCCTATCACCAACATCCACTCAGGGCAATCGTAAAAGATCTCCTCTACTAGTGCTAATGCTCCATCTATAAACATGATAGTATAAGTGCTTTCCTCATACTGCTCCTCACTCACTAGTGAGATAATCGCCCCCGAGGGGTAAGCAATAGCCCAGTATGAAAATACCGAAATAAAAATAACATGAATTGTAACGAATGATACATGGATGCAATGCATGATCAGTGTATATACACATGCATGGGAAATCAGTATATCTGAAGCTGCACAATCAATAAATGCACCGCATAACATCTCAAGCAACAGGCAAGGCTCGGCTACACTGTCGTAGCGACCACTCCTCCCCCAGTCTACTACCGTGTGCCGGTCAGCTCGCCAAGGACTACGGACGTACTGCGCCTTATCGGCCTACAACATCTCTCGGGCTAGTCGCAGCTCCGTACCATCCCGACAATCTCCTCGAATCCAAACATCATATCGGAAGAAGTAAAGACTGGAATCGAGGCACAATATGCAATGCAATGTCATGTCATACATCGATGCTACATATATAGAAAATACGTGTGTGTAAAATATTCTTTGTTTTAGTACATTAATATTATGTAATGTCAAAAATAATCCACGTAAAAAATTTAATGTCATGTAATTTCACGTTCAAAAAATATCAAACTTTACAAATACCTGTTGTATGTTACCCGTTAATAACATACATTTATCTTCACGAACGATGACAAGATGAAATATACAGGAGATCAACCTGGGAAATAACATAACATTTATCAACTATCTGTTTATTCAGCAAACCATGTGTATTTTTATTTTTCTACTATAAAATTTAAAGTTCTATATTATCTCACTTTTAATTTAATATTCTCAGCAAATAACATAGATTATGTAGAAGCTGTATTTGATCCTTTCATTCGTTTTTAAGGTCCTCTAAAAGTATGAAACATCTTATACGGATTATTAAATCGTAATATTGCATCATAAAATCCTTACTAATTTACGGTCTGGAAAAGTTAACTCAAGAACTCTAATAACCATAATTAATTTAACATACCTATTCAAAACTTATATATTAAAATGTTAATTTATACAAAACAACTCCTTGATTTTGTCCAGAAATTCACCATTTAAAACTTAAATGATTGTAACTTTCTTTAAACAATGAACTATTAAGTAGAGGTGTTGACGTCCATGAAATTGAGTCCAAAATAGGTTCTTAAATTTTATTGTCTATTCATGTACAAAGTACTGAAATTTGTGTTTAACAATTTTAAGTTCATTCTCGTAAACTCTTTGTTCCTATGTCATCTTCCTACCAAAATATTTTAAGGTTGGGTCATAAATTTATAGCATTCAAGAGTAGCCAATAATTTCATTCATATTATTTTTCTAGATGCTCCATCAAGATGTATATATATATTTGACCGTAGTGCACTAATATAGCATATATTATTGGAAACATCTTCAAGAATTCCAAACAACACTTCACAGTATTATTAGTTAACTCATTTATAACAAATAGAATATGATCCACCAAGGAAGCATAACAACAAAGAACATGAAGTATTTACCTTACCGAAGACGCTTGAAGAGATGGATAGGAAAGTTGGTTAAGTTTAAATTTTATTATTACTTAAGATGGTTTTGTTTTGATTCTTTTTATTTTCCTATCCCTCCCTTTTATACTCATCCGATGGCCACTTGCTGTAGGATGCAATCATGAATTGGTATGGATAAAATTTTTACTAAATCTAGTAAAAATTTGAGATGATATCTCCATCAGATTCATCTTCTAGATATATTGTATTATATTTATATATTTTGCCTCTTCATTATTTGTAGGGTTATTATATACGTATATATATATATATATATATATATATATATATATATATATATATATATATACATTTTTGTCTCTTTCTTATTTACCATATGCATCATATAATGCACACACACATACACACATATATATATAGACACAACTATATTTTATTTTTAGAATAATTCATTTGATTATTTTTGGAATCTTACATCAGCTATTTGCTGAAGGTAAAAAGGATGGTGACTGATGATTCTGAAAAGTCATCAAAAATGAAAATCTTCAATGCCAAAAATGTCCAGCCACCAAAGCCAAAACTGGACATGTCTCCTGAACAATTCAAGAAGGTAAAGAAGGAGATTGGGATGCAGGAGTCTCCCAATTCAATGCAGAAAAATAAGACAATCAAACGCAAAATAATTGTCAGTGAAACTGATTTTGAGAAGACTCCTTCTCATAAGGTCTTCAAAAAGCCAAGAACATTGAAGACAAATCCTGCTGCTACAGTTGGGACAATCCCAACTGAAATACTGATGCAGTCGGGGGCTCAACAACATTTCAAGCTATTCCACTGAAAGCTGTTTCAACTGAACCCTCAACTGAGGATCGTTTTCCTTTGTCTGCCATCCTACGGAAGAAGAAAGTAACTGAATCTGGTGACAAGAAGAAGCTCGGTGTAGTTAAGGCTCCATTGATCACTATTGCTGGCTACACCTCTCTATCTACTGCAAGACCAAAGGGAGTAGTGATCAGGGAATAGATTGATGCAACTACAATAGGGTTGAGCATTTCTCATGCCCTGACTGACTCGAAAGTGAAGGGCAAAATGCAAGAAGAGCCTAGGCAAACCAATGCCATTCAAACACATATTGATCTTATTTGGCAGGAGATTAATGAATTCTCAGAGAATAAGCTCAAGGCCTACAATGAATGGGTAAAGTTCAGAACTCAAGTCTTTGCCAAACAGCTTCAGAATAAATCTAAACTGAAGAAATTTATTGATCTGGAGACTGTGGTTATGAAAATAGTCAAGACTTCTACAATTGTTCAGGCTCTGGAGCAAAAGAACTATTTCTTAAATCAGCTGAGAGCAAAGAGGCTACATCAGATAGTTTCTGAACTACGACTGAACTATGGTCCTACCAGTCCAACTGCATTCAATGACAAAGCGGTACATGACCAATTTGACTCAGATCTTATCTCATTGCAGATGGAAATAAAAAACTGAGAAATGGATCAAGAACTGATCATTCCAGCAGCCTCCCAAGAGTTCTCATCTGAAGAACCAACTGAACAGTCAGTTCAAGAGCCATCCAAAGACTCAGCTGCTAAACCTACTCAACAAGCAATTGCCCCTTCCACATCAGTTTCTCAACCTACTACATCTTCAACTGCTGATCCAACGCTTTATTCAGAAGCTGAATTATCATTGGCCAATCTCGATTAGGTCATCAAATCAGTAACTTCTGATATTAAGCTAGAAACATCAAGATCAGTTGAAGAAGTTGTCATGACTGAAGAACAAGCAGTTCAAGCTGTTAGTTTTGAGGAACCAGCCGAGAAGGATATTTTTGACCAAACTGAAGAGCCGGTTTAGTCAGAAGTTGTGACTGAATAGGCAGTTTTGGAACAAACTGAACATGCAGTTTTTCAACAAACTGAAGATTCTCAGCTGCACTCAGTCTCAACTGAAGAAGTGCCAGCTGAAGAGCCAGTTATTCAAACAACTGAAGAACCTTCAACTACATCTGTTCTTCCAAATGTCTCTTCTCCTCCCCAAGAACTTACAACTGCAAATATTTCAGAAATAGTGGCGCATGAAACATAACCAACTGAGGATGCTATGGTTGTATTCACTCAACATGAAAGGGAGCATATTCCAGAAACTTCCGGAGCCATGTCTCCTGGGATTTCAGACACTGGTGCCCTATTGGAAGAATTTCAAACTGTTCAGTCCAACCTCGTCAGTATGATGAATGCTATTTCTTCAATTCAATCAACGCAGCTTGCACACACTTTGAAGCTCAACTCAAACAATGAGTTTACATCGAACAAACTGAATCAAATCAATCAGAGTGTGACTTCTCTCTTCTTCCAGATTGAAGAAATCAAGAAAGATAGGTTGTCGACTGAATCTCACTTCCAAACTCAAGCTTTAGACGGCAGATGATTTTATTTTCTGGAGAATACAGTCACTAAAAGGATTGATATGCTGCAGAATATTTTGATGAATGTCGTATCAGATATTGCAGCAGATGTTCGAATCTTATCAAAGAAAGTTGATGTGCTTGACAAAGAGGGGGAAATTAGAGAGACAGAAGAAGACAAAGGGAAGAAGAAGATATGAAGATCAACTAACTTCAGTTAGTAGTTGAAGACTTAACAGGATATCTTTATTATTTATTCTTTGTACGAATATGTACATAGATTAGTTCTTGAGTTTCATTCTTTGTACGAATCTGTACATTAGAAGAATTATTTTATCTACAATAAATTCGAAGAATTCTTTTTAGCCATGCTGATCAGTTCATACTTTACAAGTTTTGTCAAACACCAAAAAAAGGGAAATTGTTGGAAACTAAATTTCGGTGTTTTGACAAACTAAGTGATTAATTTATCGGACTAAGTGGTTAAGTAGTTTGAGGTAACTGAACTTCATAAAACAACTGACAGTTGCCTAACTGAAGATTAATGCGCAGTTTATCAAAGGCAATTGAAACTAGCTGAACTGGACTTGTGAAGACAAGTGACTGATCAGTTGATATAATCAGTTGTGAGCTTACCAGCGATTCAGCTAATCATTCAGTTGTACACGTCATCAATTGTTGAAAAAGATATTCCACCGACAACAGTACAAAGCAGACTGCAACTCGTAGTGGAATGCCATATTTCAGAAGAATATTGACGTGGCAATCAACGGATATAAAGATTCAAATATTATTTAATATTACCGTTGAAGAGAATCCTATAAATAGGTGAGAAGAGCAGTTGAGAAAAATAATCGATCTATCCATTCTCTTAAGCTTGTTGTTACCCTGCTGAATTAATTGCTCTCATTCAAAAATCAAAAAGCTCACACTTATCAGATTTATTTGTAGAATTTGAGGCTATTTTTCGAGCATACAAGCCCAAACTGTTTTATTGTTTAATAGTTCTTTAACTAGATCAGTTGTGCTAAGTTCAGTCAAAGAACTGTGAGATATTTAGTAAACTAAGAGTTTCAGTTTTGCAAGTGTTAAGTCCAAACTGAAGTGGGTATGTACAAGTTTTGTATCGATCAAAGTCTTTTAGTGCGTATCTTATCCTTGTGATAGAAAGAGTGACGTAGGAGTTATTTCAATCTCCGAACATCCATAACTCTTTGTGTTATTACTTCAGTTATTTATTCTATCATTTAGTCAGTTTATTTATGCAATTGTTATCAGTTAAACTGATTGTCATTGACTGACAAGATTCCTTGTTTCATTTTGTCATAGAACTGACACTTCATTCGAAAAGATTATAAAATCGTGAGTGTTTATTCAACCTCACTTCTAAACAAATTTCACATGAACCACATGTGAAAACTATTGTCTTGCATAACATAATTAATTTATGCAATTAAAACATTTAATTAAAATACAATGGAATTTAATAATTTGTATGGATGTGGTTCGTGTGGACACTCACGATTGAATAAACACTCACGATTGAATAAATTACAGTGAAAAGTACTGTAATGAATATACATTTCATGATCTTAAAAGCGTAAACGTAAATGTATCATAACAAAGCATAACGGGTCAAAACATGCCTTAACATATCATATACATGTTCTTTATTTGAATTCAGTTCATTAATTGTGACTTTCGTATCAGCTCTATCCGATCAAATTTATTCGATGGATCAATCTACGTATAAATTGTAGTACTAGAAGGCAGGAACATCAACGACGAAATTATCCATTCACTGAGTCTTGGCCTCACGTCATCGTATTCTTATTAGTCACAACAAACTCTCATCCTGCAAAATGATCATTTTGCCCATAGAAACCCTAATTGACCATTTCACCCCCAGACCTCAAAATTTCGACCTGAAGCCAACCAAAAACCTTAAAATGCGTAAAACATATATATTGTTAGAATCGGTTGGGTGAGTGAAATTGGGAGTTGAATAAACAATTTACGATTTTAGAAGTTTTTCGATGGGGTGAATCAGTTTAGTGATAAACTGAATTCGATAATCTTGTTGTCAATGTCGATCAGTTAACTTTAAAAAGTGCAGAAAAAAACTGAAGAACAGATTAAATACTTGAGAGATAAACAACACAAAGATTTATAGATGTTCGGAGTCTTCAAATGCTTCTACGTCACCCCTTCTATCTCAAGGATATGATATTCACTAAAAGACTTTGATTGATTACAGAATCTGTAATAACCCACTTCAGTTTGGTCTTAAACAATGCCAAACTGAAACTCTTAGTATCTTTACAACTTTTATTAGTACGCAATTGATATACTTGCTAAGAACAACTGATCTATAAAAGATCGAATAAAATAACAATAAATGTAACGCCCCGAAAATTTGAGGGTCCACACGAACAACATCCATACAAATTATTAAATTTCTTTGTATTTTAATTAAATTTTTAATTGTATAAATTAATTATGTTATGCATTTTTATATTTTTAAAAATTATTTTTCTACATGGTTGCATTAAAATGTATTTTTAAAGATTATTCGAGTTGCGATCGAAGAACGGAGACCGAGGGCTAAAAAAGTAAAATGTTTTTATTGGTTAATTATTTAAAATAAGGGTGGTGCTTTTTCTTATTTTTGAAAATATGAAGTTTTGAGGTGATTTTATACGCCGGGACGTAAATTTTATCGGTATCGGTTTTTCAACAAAAAATACGAACATTTTGGCAACCCGGCTAATAAATTCACAAATTTATTTTAAAAAAACTATTATAATATTTTAATTAATTCCTAATCAAGTACTAGTGGGCCTAATTTAGGGTTTAATCGGCTTGAGCTTAATCAAGGAATTAATTACTATAAAATATGTAAATCACCCCAAACCTTACACCATATCACACGCCTCACTTTCAGAATTTGTTGCACACCAAAACACACCAAATACACGAAACACGCATCAAAACTCAAGGAGAAATTCGAACAAGCTTAAGGAAAAAGTTCAAGCCAAGGTCTTGCCCCGTTCTTCGCGATCGTCAACGTTTATTCGTGCATAAATTATGCAAATGTACGTCATATTCTCCTTTTACTCATCATCACACCATATTATGTAATTATGTTCGAAATTGCATGAAAACAAGTTGCAACTTTGAAGATTTTCTGATATGCATATTGTGTGATTTTTAAAATATGTATTTTGATCCAAAACCATGAACTTCATCTACCTAAGGGGTTGCCATGATAATGATATGTTAGGTCATGTTTACACAATTTTAAGGGGTCCTAGAACACCCCAAAAGGGCGGAACAAGAAATAGAAACAAGCAGGAACCAAATTGTTTATTGTTGTGGCTGTGTGTTCGGTTAAGGGGAAAAGTGATGCATGACCTGGCTTTGGCTGGACCAGGGCTGGGCTAGGGTCAGGTATGAGTCAAGGGAATAGTCCTAGCCATGATAGGACTCAAGACCAGGGGCTGGGGAGGATCCCTAGGAAGCTAGGACTCCACCTGAGAAGCACTATGGAAGTAACGCAGATTGTGCAGCAGCGTGCAGGTTTAAGGGGCTCGGCCAGGGGCTTTCGGGCTGGGCTAGGTTAGGTCCTTAGGGTCCTAGAAGGGTGTTAGATGGGATGGTTCAGGGCCTGGTTGTGTTGGCTAGGTGCTAGCAGCAGGAACGTATTGTCCATGCCAAGTGGGTTTCACGGCCATAGCTTGCACTAGCTGGTGTAACTTCGGTTTCAGGGGCTGGGGTCGAGTCCTTAGGTTATAAGGGTCCAGTATGGTCCATTGAGGGTATGGGTTGAGGTTGGCTCAAGATGGTTCGAGCTTGGCTCAGGGAAAAACGAGTTTGGCTCAAGGGTGCCTAGGTGGGTTTTTGGGTCTGTTCTGCAGCTCATGTGTTGCTTCGGTTTTGGAGCTTAGGCTCAGGTCCAATGGGTTATTATGGTTCAAGAGGTGGGTTGGCTAGGGTATGGTTTGAGGTGGCTCGGGCGTGGCTCGAGTATATTAGGAGATGGCTTGTTGTGTTCAATAAGATGTCAAAAACGAAAATAATAAAGATAAAATTGAATCCATGGGTCCACGGGTGTGGCTCATGACTTGTAAAGGTAGAATAAATACTAAAAATGCTATGTTTAAAATTTGGGATCAAAGAAACGAGTTTTGGATTTAATCCGGGATTTTATCGCCGCACGAAACGTTAATTAACGAATTAATTGAAATGCCTAATTTTAAGCTTTATAAAATTATGGAAAATTATATTTAGCTCAAATAATTATTAAAAGTCTAAGTTTTTAATTTGAGAATTTTATATTAAGGTCTGGTTTAATTCGAGATTAAAACGCATTAATACGTCACATTTAAAGATTAATTTAAAAGTTCTTGATTTAAGCTAAATAAAAAAATGAGAAAATTTAAGTAAGCTTAAATAATTATTTGAGACATGTTAGAGTCAATTCAATTAAGAAAATTTCAAAATCGTGAAATTTTACATCTAGGGGTAAAACAGTCATTTTACACCTAGAAATTAGTAAACGTCATGACAGTGTCTTGAATGCTATTTTATATGCTAATATGATTATTTGGAATGTTTATGAATTTTTATATGTTAAAATGTTATTTTAAATATTCATGGATATGTATATATTAAAATGTTATTTTTAAAAAGTTTATGGATTTTATGGTTTAATTATGGACATTTAAAAGACATGTTGCATGTTTGGTTTAAAAGAAAAACGTTATATGAATGTTTAAATTTTATAAAGTGATGAGAATATGAAACGTTGAAGGAAGTGAAGTCATTGTGGCTAATGCGATGATATGTTGGAGATATCGTGATGATTATGGACCTAGTGGGAACCCAACGATCGTGTTTCCTTATATACGGATATGAATATGTATATGTATACGATGATATGTTAATACGTAAGGCCAAGGCCCAGTTGACCGGTGAGAGTGTTGCTGGTGTCCCTGCCACCTAGTACTGTGGTTACATGTAGATGGACCCATCGCCCAATACGTTTAAGAATACGAGTTACAATCACAATCTGAATTCAACAAACACGAATATGAATATGAATTTTTAATATAAATATGTTGATATGAATATGGATACGAATATGAATATGTTTATGTTTATATGAAAAGGTGTATGAAAAATGTTTATGCATAAGATTATGAAAACATTTTTATTTAAAGTTTTATGAATCATGAAAATGTTTACGAAAATGTTGTTGTTTAAAGTTTATGCATCTTCATGAAAACGATATTTTAAGTACAAGTATTTTCACTGTTGTATGTGATCTGTATATGCAGTACTTGTTATCAAGAATATAATGAGTTGAGTTTTTAGACTCACTAGGTGTGATTGATGCAGATGATATTGATTATGAATATGATAATGGAGGTCTTGATGGATGAATTTGTTGGACTGAAGGTGCACATAACCCGAGGACCAACGCTAATTTTCCGCACTAGTTTTGATTTATGATTTTAAATGATGTTAAAGATATTTTTACAACGATTTAATTATGAGTGGTTTTTGAGAGTGTTAGAGTAGGTGCACGTCGAGCCAAGTGTTGGCCGACTGTTCACGATGAAACTCTTTGTATAAACGATCTTTATTTTTAATAATATTTGAATTTATTAATTTGGCGCATCTTTATCTTTATACCCATGCGAGTTGCATAGATAAAGTCCTTGAATATACAAATAGTAGAAAGAATATGAGATGCTCATATGATGAGTATCATGAAACTCATATTTGTAATACTGTATATTCTAAACTGTTCCTAGTCGATTCAGCCGCCACTAAGCAGGATATAGGCCGCTCGAGTTAGAGACTAGTATCTGCGATGTGAGTACCATGTTTCATTGGTAGGGGACATTGTGATGTCCGAGCATGTAGATAGGTGCTCCTGGTAGAGTGCACTGAACAACCCTCTATAAAGGACTTTCCAAGTGGTTCTCACTTATCGAGTGGAAAAGTCCTAGTTTATGGTTGTACACCATTAGTCCTTATGACCCGGGACAACATTGAGACTCTATGTGCTAGCGTTTCACTTTGACTTGTTTACCGACTCTTATGGGGTCATCAGGTGGCAAGGTTGGGTGTTACGGCGAAACATATAGGAGTCGATGCATTGTAGCCGGGGATTCACCGCTTACCTACGGGTATGGATATCCTATGTGTTTTTCATGTATGTGTGGGTTGAAATCTCTGATCAGAGTATGGTGGTAATTATGAAAGGGGTTTCATAGATTACACCATCGATGCAACCACAACATGACACATAGTATCGATTCATTGGCAACTCTCGATAAACCAATAGTTGTCGAATCGGTCGGGATATATGAGTTGAAGGGACCGTACTGTACGCTAACAATAATTGAATGGTTCTTGCAGGCACTATCATGTGATACCTAGGGAATCACGTAAGCGATGCTGCTAGGCGTTTAACGTGATTGGATGGGTACTATCAGACTTGAGTTCTGACGTTCTTATTATCAAGGAGTTGATAAGTAAGAATGGAGCAATTGGGGTATGCTCGAATAAGGACATGTTTAGTCCGAATCACATGGAGATGTGAACCCACGGCTAGTTGTATCAATGAACCATTGAGGGCCACACAAGTACTAGCTTTGTAAATCCCGATGAGAAGTAAAATAGTTCAATGTGTTGAACGGCTTATAAATGTGTTTATAAGCGTAAAGAAAAATAGAAGTATGACTTCTATGAGAGAAATATAAATTTTAATTTATGGAAGTGTTCCTAGATTAAAATTTGGCCAAGTGACTAATGTTTTTGAAAATTGTGATTTTCACAAACATTATTATAAACTAAATTAAATTAATTCAAGTGTTGAATTAATTAAACACTAGTGGGCCTAGTAGAGTCCAAATAATTATATGTATTCAATTGTTGAATTAATTGGGCCTTGTAGAGCCCAATTGGAATTAATTATTTAACTAGTGGGCTTGAGTAAAATAAAGTAAAGTATAATTGGGCCCAAAAATTGTTTGGGACAATTAAAAGTCCATGGGCCTTGTAATAGTTACAAGCCCACATGCAAAATATGCTAGGGTTTGCATGCTTGGGAGGTGAAGAGGCTTGGAATACTTTTGAATAAAATATTGAAAAAGCATGGGATCACTTTTTGACACACCCAAGGCTAATCTTCCCTCCTCATTCTTTCATGGTGGCCGAAACTTGAGCAAAAAAAAAAAAAAAAATATTCTCTCATTTTTCTCTCATCTTGTGTTCTTCAATTTGTTGGAGAACACTCTCTTCTCATTGAAAAATCCTCTTGATTTTCTAGTGCAAATCAAGAGGGGTTTTACATAGCTTGTGGTGGCCTTGATTTAGGAGCAAGGAGGAGGAGCTTGTAGATTTTTCTTCCTTAGAAGAGCTTTGTTGTTCACAACAAAGTTGGTGCCAAACATCAACCTTAAGAGGTTGATAGGTAATATCTCCTAAATATCCTATGTATGTATTTGTTTTGTAAATATTGCACAAAAATGGTGGTGGCCGAAATTTCTTGTAGAAAATTAAAAATTTTTGACTTCCGTTGCGCTTCCGGCCACCGTAACCGGTCCGCTTTCAAGTGGTATCCGAGCTAAGGTTACGGTTTTTGTGTTATATTTACGTAATATTGTATTGAGATCGATTTCTAACCGCTTGAGAAATATTTTTGCAAGGAAATTCAAAGTGCCGAAAATTTGAAGAAACAAAAAAAAAATATTTTTCGGGCAGCCGAGGGGCTGCCCGAAATTGCAGCCCCTTAAATACTACTTTTTAAAATAAAAAAAAAAATTTGTGTGTTGCCGGAATCCGGCGACGGAACTCCGGCGACGGCGATGACGACTAGGGTTTCCAAAAGTGTTTTGGACAATCTTAGTGTCATGGGCCTTGAGATGTTGGGCCATTGGATGGCCAACATAATTTGTGAAATTTAAATGAGCCAAAATATTTTTGGTGAAAAAATGGATTTTGGGCCCTTAAGTTTAAATTTACAATTGTTGCACATATTTTCTCATAAAATAAATAATTGAAGTAGGACTTTAATTATTTATAGTAAATTGTGATTTACAAGAAATTTGATTATAAATAAATTAATTTGAAAGTAGACAAAGGTGTTTGTATACTTTGTTAATTTAATTTATAATTGTGGCGGTTAGTGATTGGATCAAGATATATAATATTGGATCAATTAATTATTGTGATAATTGATTGATGGTGTATGATATGTGATATTATGCATGAAGGATGATCAAAAGCCAAAGCCCAATTTGCTAGGTGTATGCTAGGATATTTGTGTTGTATGATTGTAATAATTATCAATTTAAAGTGGGCTTGGTTTATGGCCCGTTCCCACCCCATGAGATGTATCCCTATGTGCCATGAATATTTAATTGTAAATATTATAATAGTGGAAGATCAAGATTGGAAGATGGTGGCCTTGGTGATTATGAAGATCGAAGACATGTAATATTGGATGCTAATGTAATAGTATAGTTGCATTGCATCCCGTGCATTTACCCTAGGATTGGACCTAGGCCCGTGTTTGGCTCACACGGGCCATTAGTTTTGGGGCAATTGATCATTCTTGTACTGTTTTCTATTTATAATATATGCATGATATGTTATAAATAATGAGTATGTGCGTTATTATTATTATAATAACAAAGTTGCATGAATCCGGCAAGCATACGATCAAACATGGCGAGCTTTTAAAATAAAATTAATGATGAGACCTTTCAAAATTAAAAAACCCTCATTTTGAATAAGATTCAAAATTAATATCAAGTCCGAACAGGGGAATTATAAATTTGTTTATAATTTCCTTGTCTTCCATCGACAATGGATGCATGATGAACGCTACCCGTACTCGGGGCTCGGCTCATATTATTGAGGGGGCCCTGGGTGCCGGAAAGCTGTGACATCCATTGACATAGTGATGTGAACTACGTGGAACTCCCATGATTTCGGCTCATATTATTGAGGGAACTCATGGCGACCGTCCATTAAGGTTCAATATCGATGGGTTAGGCTTGACACGTGAAGATGAACGACGTCATATTATTGGGTCCTAATCAAACGTGAGACAAAAGTATACGTAGAGGGTTGCATAGCGATGCATTTGGAAACTACCTTTTAGGAATTGTGATTGGCCGATATTATTCGGGATCACAATTCGCTAATTGGACCTTACGTACCTACTGAGGAAAGTGTTTCCCGTTTTCACTAGAGGGTAGTGAAAATGTCAAAACAGTGGGAGAGATAATTTATAAAGTAAAAGTCCAAACTTTATATCTTATTAAATATTTTAAAATAGTCATTAACATTTATCTGTTTTACTTTTCAGTACAAATCTTTGACAATGTCATCAATTCGCAACCCGTTTTCCGTTATTCTCGAAAAACACGTTCTAACCGGACCTAACTATATCACTTGGCTAAGAAATCTAAAGATTGTCTTAAACTCGGAGAAAATCGCATACACACTGACTGAGTCGCCCCCTGCTGAGGCTCCGACCAGCTGCACTCCTGAGGAATTGCAGACCTACAAGGATTGGTGCGACCATGACTTGAAGGCGAGGTGTTATATGCAGGCTTCGATGAACGATGAGCTGCAAAGGCGATTCGAGGATGCTAAGAATGCTGCTGACATTCATATGCACCTCAAGGAGCTCTTCGGTGAGCAAACTCGGCCTTTGAGGCATGCCACAGTAAAGGAGCTCATCACTTTACGCATGCGAGATGGGACTTCGGTCCATGAGCATGGCCTAAAGTTGATTGGGCTCGTGGACAAGCTTGTTGGCATGGATTTGATCTTGCCATCTGAGTTGACCACGGATGTGCTGCTGCTGTCGCTACCTAGCTCTTTCGATCCTTTTGTCGTGAACTTCAATATGAACAAGCTCGAGCCCAGCCTTGAAGAGTTGGTGAACATGCTTGTGACTTTTGAGTCCACAATCAAGAAGGAGAAGCCGGTTCTTTATGTGGGCTCTTCATATGGCACGAAGACCGGTCCACCTGGGAAGGGAAAGAAGCGTTCTTTCAAGCGCCCCAAGAAGAGCGAGCCCTTGAAGAGGCAGACTCCGAGTCCCGTAGTGGCAGCCGCGCTAGCCAAGGCTGAGAAGACAGTTGACATCTGTCATCACTGCAAGAAGCCTGGACATTGGAGGCGTAACTGCAGGGAATATCTTGCGCAGAAGGGTTCTGGCAAGGGTATGTTCTATATTGAAGTAAATATCTCGATTAATTCTACTTCTTGGGTATTAGATACCGGCTGTGGCTCACATCTCTGTAATGATTTGCAGGTGATGGGAACAAGTAGGAGGCTCCGAGAGGGTGAGACCTTCTTGAGGATGGGCAATGGAGCAAGGGTTGCTGCCAAAGCCGTAGGAGATGTTTATTTAATATTGAACAATGATTTTAAGCTTGTTTTGAGAGATATTTTGTATGTACCAGACTTGGTTAAAAACATTATTTCCATTTCTATGCTTGATATTGATGGATTTTCTTGTTTATTTGGCAAAGGTGTTTGCAATATTTACAAGAATGAATGTTTAGTTGGTACGGTTGAACTTGAAAACAATCTCTACACCTTAAAATTAAAAGATATTCCACTTAACAATGTCCAAACGATAACAACAACAAATAAGCGCAAACAAGATACTCTTAATTCGGCACAATTATGGCATGCTCGATTAGGTCATATTTCCCTAAGAAGGATGAACAAGCTAGTGGGAGTTGGCATGTTTGATATGTCCGATATTAATGCTCTTACGACTTGTGAATCCTGTCTAAAAGGAAAGATGACCAAAATTCCCTTTAAGGGCCATGCGGAGCGAGCCAAAGGGTTATTGGATTTGATCCATACCGACGTGTGCGGTCCACTTAGCATCACCACTAAGCATGGACATTCCTACTTCATCACCTTTACCGATGACTTTTCGAGGTATGGGTATGTTTATTTGATGAAATACAAGTCTGAAGCCTTTGAAAGGTTCAAAGAATTCAGAAGTGAAGTAGAGAAACAATTGGGACGAAGCATCAAGACACTTTGATCGGATCGAGGTGGTGAGTACTTGAGTGCCGAGTTCCAAGAGTATCTTAGAGAGAATGGGATTCTCTCGCAGTGGACTCCGCCCGCTACACCGCAGTTGAATTGTGTTTTGGAGCGTCGTAACCGGACTTTGATGGACATGGTTCGGTCTATGATGGGGTTCACGGAGTTGCCGCCATCCTTTTGGGGATATGCGCTTGAAACAGCGGCACTGTTGTTGAACAATGTCCATACAAAGGCAGTTGACAAGACTCCATATGAGATATGGATGGGTAAGCCTCCCAAATATTCTTATCTTAGAATATGGGGGTGTCCTGCTTATGTGAAGCAGACAGTGGGAGATAAATTGGATAGTCGATCCATTTTATGCTACTTTGTGGGATATCCAAGGAATTCCGTTGGATATTATTTCTATCATCCCCAAGAAACAAAGGTGTTTGTTTCTAGGAACGCAACCTTTTTGGAAAAGGAATTTTTATTGGATAGAAAAGGCGAGATGATAGAACTCGAAGAGGTTCGAGAGACACCCACAGTTGTAGAACCCACACCCAAGAAGCCAAGTGAGGAGATACAAGCTCCTAGAAGATCCGAGAGGATCTCGAGACCACCTATGAGGTATGGTCTGCTTCTTGAAGAGGGCCATGATGAGCCTAATCTTGGATGTGATCCAAGGACCTTCAAGGAAGCATTATCGGATGCCGATTCATCCAAGTGGCTTCAAGCAATGGAATCTGAGATGAATTCCATGCATTCGAACCAAGTCTGGAATCTTGTGGATCCACCTGAGGGAACTGTTCCCATAGGGTGTAAATGGATTTACAAGAGGAAACTTGGGGCGGATGGGAAGGTATTGACCTTCAAGGCGCGATTGGTAGCAAAAGGGTATACTCAAAGGCAAGGTGTTGACTATGAGGAAACCTTTTCTCCAGTTGCGATGTTCAAGTCCATTAGGATATTTCTAGCCATAGCTGCATGGTATGACTATGAGATATGGCAGATGGATGTGAAGACAGCCTTCCTTAATGGGGATATTAAGGAAGAGATTTACATGTCTCAACCTGAAGGGTTTACATCTATCGGAAGTGAGCATATGGTATGCAAACTTCAAAGATCTATTTATGGTCTTAAGCAGGCATCGAGGAGCTGGAACCTCAGATTCGATAGTACAATCAAAGAATTTGGTTTTACTAAGAATCCTGAGGAACCCTGTGTATATAAAAAGGTCAGTGGGAGTGCTGTGACATTCCTTGTTCTTTATGTTGATGACATTCTACTCATTGGGAATGATGTAGGAATGTTGCAATCAACAAAGATATGGTTAGCAAGTAAGTTCTCAATGCAGGACTTGGGTGAAGCATCTTTTGTATTGGGAATACAGATCTATAGAGATAGATCAAGAAGATTGCTTGGTCTCACCCAGTCCACATACATTGATACCATCGTGAAGCGGTTCTCGATGGATGAATCCAAGAGAGGACATCTACCAATGTGTCATGGCGTGTCCCTATCCAAGTCTATGTCTCCCAAGACTGATGCAGAGATAGCGGCGATGAAACGAATTCCGTATGCTTCGGCTATTGGTAGTATCATGTATGGGATGATATCTACACGTCCTGACGTAGCATTTGCACTAAGTGTATTGAGTAGATATCAATCCAACCCTGGTCTTCCACACTGGAAAGCTGTGAAAGACATCCTCAAGTATTTGAGAAGGACCAATAAGTTATTTTTGGTCTATGGGGGTGGAGAACTGAAATTGGAAGGCTATACCGACTCTAGCTTCCAAAGCGATGTTGATGACTCGAAGTCAACCTCCGGATTCATATTCATGCTCAATGGTGGTGCTGTCTCTTGGAAGAGTTCCAAGCAAGACAGTACTGCGGATTCCACCACTGAGGCAGAATACATTGCTGCATCGGCTGCAGCAAAGGAGGCTGTTTGAATTAGGAATTTCGTCCAAGAGTTGGGCGTCATTCCAAATGGAGTTGCTCCTATCCCGGTGATGTGCGACAACACGGGAGCCATAGCTCAGGCGAAGGAGCCAAGGTCTCATCAGAAGTCCAAACACGTATTGAGAAAGTACCACATCCTCAGAGAGATTGTGGAACGAGGAGAAGTGTCGATCGACAAAGTCGGCTCCGCAGATAATGTTGCTGATCCACTAACTAAGCCTTTACCAGGACCATCATTCGAGAAGCATCGCGAATCAATGGGTCTGAAGTATATGGGTAGTTGGCTCTAGTGCAAGTGGGAGATTGTTAAAGTAGGTGCACGTCGAGCCAAGTGTTGGCCGACTGTTCACGATGAAACTCTTTGTATAAACGATCTTTATTTTTAATAATATTTGAATTTATTAATTTGGCGCATCTTTATCTTTATACCCATGCGAGTTGCATAGATAAAGTCCTTGAATATACAAATAGTAGAAAGAATATGAGATGCTCATATGATGAGTATCATGAAACTCATATTTGTAATACTGTATATTCTAAACTGTTCCTAGTCGATTCAGCCGCCACTAAGCAGGATATAGGCCGCTCGAGTTAGAGACTAGTATCTGCGATGTGAGTACCATGTTTCATTGGTAGGGGACATTGTGATGTCCGAGCATGCAGATAGGTGCTCCTGGTAGAGTGCACTGAACAACCCTCTATAAAGGACTTTCCAAGTGGTTCTCACTTATCGATTGGAAAAGTCCTAGTTTATGGTTGTACACCATTAGTCCTTATGACCCGGGACAACATTGAGACTCTATGTGCTAGCGTTTCACTTTGACTTGTTTACCGACTCTTATGGGGTCATCAGGTGGCAAGGTTGGGTGTTACGGCGAAACATATAGGAGTCGATGCATTGTAGCCGGGGATTCACCGCTTACCTACGGGTATGGATATCCTATGTGTTTTTCATGTATGTGTGGGTTGAAATCTCTGATCAGAGTATGGTGGTAATTATGAAAGGGGTTTCATAGATTACACCATCGATGCAACCACAACATGACACATAGTATCGATTCATTGACAACTCTCGATAAACCAATAGTTGTCGAATCGGTCGGGATATATGAGTTGAAGGGACCGTACTGTACGCTAACAATAATTGAATGGTTCTTGCAGGCACTATCATGTGATACCTAGGGAATCACGTAAGCGATGCTGCTAGGCGTTTAACGTGATTGGATGGGTACTATCAGACTTGAGTTCTGACGTTCTTATTATCAAGGAGTTGATAAGTAAGAATGGAGCAATTGTGGTATGCTCGAATAAGGACATGTTTAGTCCGAATCACATGGAGATGTGAACCCACGGCTAGTTGTATCAATGAACCATTGAGGGCCACACAAGTACTAGCTTTGTAAATCCCGATGAGAAGTAAAATAGTTCAATGTGTTGAACGGCTTATAAATGTGTTTATAAGCGTAAAGAAAAATAGAAGTATGACTTCTATGAGAGAAATATAAATTTTAATTTATGGAAGTGTTCCTAGATTAAAATTTGGCCAAGTGACTAATGTTTTTGAAAATTGTGATTTTCACAAACATTATTATGGACTAAATTAAATTAATTCAAGTGTTGAATTAATTAAACACTAGTGGGCCTAGTAGAGTCCAAATAATTATATTTATTCAATTGTTGAATTAATTGGGCCTTGTAGAGCTCAATTGGAATTAATTATTTAACTAGTGGGCTTGAGTAAAATCAAGTAAAGTATAATTGGGCCCAAAAATTGTTTGGGACAATTAAAAGTCCATGGGCCTTGTAATAGTTACAAGCCCACATGCAAAATATGCTAGGGTTTGCATGCTTGGGAGGTGAAGAGGCTTGGAATACTTTTGAATAAAATATTGAAAAAGCATGGGATCACTTTTTGACACACCCAAGGCTAATCTTCCCTCCTCATTCTTTCATGGTGGCCGAAACTTGAGCAAAAAAAAAAAAAAAATATTCTCTCATTTTTCTCTCATCATTGTGTTTTTCAATTTGTTGGAGAACACTCTCTTCTCATTGAAAAATCCTCTTGATTTTCTAGTGCAAATCAAGAGGGGTTTTACATAGCTTGTGGTGGGCTTGATTTAGGAGCAAGGAGGAGGAGCTTGTAGATTTTTCTTCCTTAGAAGAGCTTTGTTGTTCACAACAAAGTTGGTGCCAAACATCAACCTTAAGAGGTTGATAGGTAATATCTCCTAAACATCCTATGTATGTATTTGTTTTGTAAATATTGCACAAAAATGGTGGTGGCCGAAATTTCTTGTAGAAAATTAAAAATTTTTGACTTCCGTTGCGCTTCCGGCCACCGTAACCGGTCCGCTTTTAGAGAGGTTATAGTATGAGCTATTTTTCAAATGTTATTTTTAGGTTTAGTAAAATGTTGGATAATTTTATGCTAATTATGTCCTTTATTTTCAAATTATAGTTGTTTGTTTTATTTTAAAAATGATGTCAAAATATTTTAAAGCATTAATATATATGTATATTTCGAATTATGGAGATTAAGTTTAAGAAAAACGAAGTAGCAGACGTTTTAATAAATGATTGTGCTAGTGCTCAAAATATAGTCTGAAAGCTATGAATAAATCTGATAAAGCATGAGCTTTTTGTAACTGAGAATTTTCTTGTTCTTGTTCTCGAAAATTCGATTAGTTCTTCTCAGCTGATCTTATCGGCTATTTATAGGTTTTGCTCCCAAAAGTAATATTGCATGCGTTTAAATGTCATGTATCAGTTGATTTGTCCTGAGTAGACATGTCATCATTATTTTGAAAATCATACACTGTGGCATCTGATATGTTGTGCTCACAATACAAGTTAAAGTCTGCTCTTGTACAAATTGTCGGTTGTTGGCTACGCTCCTTAACTGATGACATGTCAAGCTGATTTATCAGTTGACTCTTAGCGATTCGATGAACTGATTGTGTAGCTCATCAATCATAACTGATAGTTCAGTTCGCTACACGGTTTCAATTAGCTTTAATCAGTTCAGTTACCTTTGATAGTGTAGCGCATTAATTATCACTTGGGCAACTTCAGTTCAAGACTATTCAGTTCAGTTACGTTGCATTCATTTGAGTTGATCAGTTCGGTAATCTTCAAACAGTCAATTTTTCAAACTCCGAAATTCTGATTCCAACAATTTCCTCCTTTTTGGTGTTTGACAAAACTTAGAATTATAGAATTGATAATGTAAAGTCCCAAAAACCAATTCACGTAAACCGCATGCATGCAAAATTATTTTAATTGTTTAATTGTTTTATTTTAATACTTTTAAATGCTAGCATGATATTTATGTATAATTGCATGACTAAATGATAATATGACATGATTACATGATATTAAGAATTCTACCCAAATAGTCGATAATAGGCAGGGGAAAGGAGGCCGGGACGACCAAGACAAGAATATGTATTTTATTTAAATAAAGGAAAGTCTTCCTAATATGATTTAAAAATGATTTAATTTTCCTAAAAATGTTGGAGTTCGAATTATTTTACGAGTCGAGCTCGATTTTTCCCGAAAAGTCGATTTTAGGCAAACAAGGAGTTTTAAAAGATCAAAAATATTATTTATGGAAATTAATTTTAAAAACTTTTATGTTTTAAATAATTAATTGTTATTGGGCCAATTTAATTAATTTAAATAGGCCCAATTACTCTTAAGTTGCAAGCCCAAAACCGAAACCCATTTAACTTACAAATTAAATTATAAATAGGACTCCTAGACTTTCATAACCTCAAAATTCACTTCAATCAGCCGAAAATTCACTCCCACACACATTCAATGTTCGAAATTGAGGGAATGAGAAAAGGCAAGGAGTTTTTGTCGTCCAACGTCGCACCCTCGCCGAATATCGTATATTCGAGCGTTATAAACGCAAATGCACGTTCCTAAACCCTTTTAAAACATCATACAAATCGTATTATGTGTGTTTTATTTGATTATTCATGAACAATAGTGGGGTTCAATTATTTTAAGGTACGTTGCGTATTTACAAAGTTTTAACGATTTGGCGCTTGTTTTGAAAACGTTTTTGAATTACACATACACACTGCCAATACATGATAAAAATATGAATGAATTATAGT
The DNA here is from genome assembly GCF_022965805.1 of Primulina eburnea. NCBI lineage: Eukaryota > Viridiplantae > Streptophyta > Magnoliopsida > Lamiales > Gesneriaceae > Primulina > Primulina eburnea. The sequence continues at coordinate 21,368,538 of NC_133116.1, forward strand.
AAAAAAACATGATATAATAAGGGAGAAAATCATGCTGGAACCAAAGTGTAAATTCAAAAAAAGAAACCGTAGGTTGCATGGGTTATTCAAATTTCAAGGGTTCAATAGTTTGCATGGGTGAGGGTCAAGGGCGAGGGCTTGGTATAGTCCTAGTGGGCTAGGACTGACGCAGCAGGGAGGGGAAGAGTCTTCGGTTGATAGGATACTTCTCGAAGGTAACTTCTGGTGTGACCGAGAGTTTCAGAGCGTGGCTCGGTTTGGGGCTGGGTTAGATGGTCCATCAGGGTCCTAGGGTGATGGGAAGGGGTCAGGACAGGGGTTGGAGTGGCTGGGTTCGCTGTGGCTCGAGCCAAACGAGAGAAACGAGAGGGAAGCTCCAAGGTGACGCGCATGTTGTCTTCTGATCCAGGTGGATCGCATGTGGGTTCCAGGGTTTGGGTTGGTCTGGGCTAGGTCTGGGCGTGGTAAAGAATCGGTTAGTGTCATGGTGGTTCGGTGATGGCTTGGGCAAAAGAGTACCTTGCGAGAGCGAGACTTTTACGTGTAGATGGAGTTGCGTGCAGCTTGTTCTGATTCAAGGGGGCTTCGCTGCTTGGGTTCTAGGGGCTGGGCTGGTCTGGGTTGGGTCATGGCGTGGTCCAGGGATGGTCAGGGTCGTGTGGCTCGAGGGTGGCTCAGCTGGAGGAGTCCTAGGGTCATTAGGAGTTCTTATGCGTGAGTTCATCCATGTGCAGATTGTGTAGCTTGGTTCCAGGAGAGTTTTGATGAGCTAAGGGTTGGTTCTTTGGGCTACGCTTGGTCATTAGGGTGCCTAGTTGGTTTGGCTAGAGTGTGGCTCGAGCATGGCTCGAGTATTTTGGGAGATGGCTCGGTGTGTTCTTATAAAGGTCAATTTCGAAAATAATAGAACAAAAATTGAATCCAGGAGTCCACTGGTGTGGCTCATGAATTTTAAGGGTTGAATAAATAATAAAAATGCTATGTTTAAAATTTGGGGTCAAAATAATGAGTTAGGAATTATCCGGGATTTCATCACCGCAAGAAACGCTAATTAAAGAATTAATTGAAAAGCCTAGTTTTAAGCTTCATAAAATTATGGAAAATTATATTTAAGCTTATATAATTATTTAGAATAATCCCATGTCATTAAAAGTGAGAAAAAGATAAATTTTAGAATTTTTACGTCCAGGGACAAAACGATAATTTTACACTTAGGAAAATACGTAAACGCTTGGCAGCATCCCGAAGGATCATAACACATGTTAATTGATATTATATGATTTAAAATGATGATTTTGATGATAATATGTATTTTTTTGATTTATGGTAAAGTTGTGCAATTTTTACTGTCTAAAATGCTATTTTTGAAAAGTTATGCTATTTTATGACTTTAAAAGAAAATAAAAAATATTTTGAGGGATGTGAATTGACTGTGACAAAAGATATGATATATGATTTTATGGGGATGTCGTGAGGGGAAAAAGCCCCAGAGAGAACCCATTTACGGGAAAAGGCCCCCTAGGGAACCCATTTGTCGGAAAAGGCCCCCGAGGAAACCCGTCTATGGGAAAAGGCCCCCGAGGGAACCTCGACGATCGTATTTCCATGATGGAGCCTAGTGCAGAACCCCATGGGCCATGTGAAGCTGAAGACTGATTAGTCGACCGGGGATAAAAGCTAGTCACTTTCAAGGATCAAACTTCACCCAAAATGATATATGTGGGGACCCGGACGCTAATCATCTTCTTCATCGTCATTGGGACTAATTTAATCAATTATAATAAACAGGGTCTAAAATTTTTTATTTATTTTTTTTAAAATGCGGAACGTAATGGAATCAAACTCCTATACATATCAGTATAATAATACAAATCTTGTATAACATGCATCTAGTTCAGAACTAAGGTTCAACTACTACAATCAAGTACTGAAACCTATCTATATCCAAGTCCGGAATCACCACTCTAATCTCGATCTTTCTTCACCTCTGTGACCCTGAACCTGTCCCACCTGTTGTCATGCACACATACAGACAAGACAACAGCCGGATAACTCCGGTGAGAATAAAATCCCAGTATAAACAATGTATCAATGCAATCATATAAAACATATATAAAAGCATAATAAACATCAATACATGTATCTAATCTGACCACATGAATCAATACAAATCTGTACCTCAATCTAGGACTCATTTCTAATCTAGGGATCCCGATCTAATTTAGACTTTGGTATGCTGTATCGAATGTCTACAATAGACGTCGACCTACATCTAAGCTCATCGATACACCGTAAGTCTAGAGTCTTAGCGGTTCTGTCATAGACTCGGCGGTTCTGCCCTAACTAGGCTGATCTGCCCTAGACTCAAACTCTTGCTCTGCTATAATTCAATAGACTAAACATATCAATCTGATAATCTGCAAATATCAATGCAATAAAATAAAGTATGGGATTTAAGGAAACTCAAGTCAAAACCTAACTCGAGTTGTGCAATCCCGAATCAACATTTATTTATACCTTTCGTTATGTCGCTCTGATACAATCGAAGTCTCGATTCAAAGTCTATCAATGTTCAATCTGGCAATGACAATATCAATATTCTGTATCAATATTCTATTTAAATCAATACATCTCTGTCTTATCAGATTCTGACGATACAACAGTACAATCTTGCGATACTTGTAATACCATATCAGTCTATACCAATTCCATAAATTATAATCATCCACCGTACAAATCTGACATCACATCTCAGTCAATTTAACTCTGAAATTCATAACAATTCCATAATCAATCCGTTTCTTAATCTGACTTCGATTCTATGATGTCTGCTATATCAAGAGTACTATATATGAATTCCATTCACTTCTGATAATATCATAATTTCAAGACATGTCAAAACTTAATAAAACTTACGTCCAGTTGAAGCCTGCGTCGATAGGAACACAGTACCGAAGTCGGATTCACAATCGGACGGACGGATCGAAATATAAAGGTGTAAGGATTGTCTGAAACTATTCTGTTCTCCTTTCTTCGTTTCCTCCATTTCTGAATGAAGGAATTCGTATATATATATATATATCTAAACTTGCATGGTTCTGCAACGTGTCACGTTTCTTGTATATCGGTTGGTGCTCGGGCGGTTGATCTTTACCGCCCGGGCGCTTGCTCGGCGCTCGGGCAGTTAAAACTTACCGCCCGGGCGCGGAAGGTTCTGTCCTCACCCTTAATCATTGGCGCTCGGGCGGTCAAAACCTACTACCCGGGCGCCACATTTTCTGCCCGCAGCATACTTTGTTGAACATTGGCGCTCGGGCGGTCAAAAACTACCGCTCGGGCGCCAGACTCTCTGTCCACAAGTGGTGTAATTCATATGCTTGGCCCAATTTGGTCTCGTAATGGCCCGACTATATCACATCAGTTTATAATCAATAATCTCCGATTAATATAATCAAAATCTCAATAGAATCAAGATTTTGGCCCTTACATTTCTCCCCCCCCTAGGATACGATTTCGTCCCCGAAATCACAGGCAATTAATCGTATCAATAAGGAGTATATACATAAACTGTACAGAAAATTTACATTATAGATAACTCTGGGAATTCTTGTCTCATATCTGATTCAGTTTCCCAGGTTGCTTCTTCAGTACCATGACGAGTCCATTGAACTTTCACAAGTGGAATGGTCTTCGTTCTGAGCTGTTTTTCTTTACGATCAATAATCTGAATCGGTTTTTCAACATAGCTCAACGTCTCATCTAGTTCGGCCTCATCTGGCTGAATAGTATGTGAAGCATCAGGAAGGTATTTCCTTAATAACGATACATGAAAAACATCATGTATCCCGGATAATGAATGCGGTAGGGCGAGTCGATAGGCACGATCTCCTATCTTCTCGAGAATCTCATAAGGCCCAATGTATCGTGGAGACAGTTTCCCTTTCTTGCCAAATCTGACAACTCCTCTGAAAGGTGAAATCTTCAAAAATACTCGGTCTCCTGCCTCAAATACCAACGGTCTGTGTCGAACATTGGCATATTTGGCCTGTCTATCTTGCGCTGCCTTCATTTTCTTGCGAATTAGCTTCACTTTTTCTGTCATATCTCTGATCATGTCAGGTCCAATCTCAGGCTCTTCAGAGATATCATCCAAATAGAGAGGGGATCGATACTTCTTTCCGTACAACGCTTCAAATGGTGCCATCTCAATACTCGTTTGATAGATGTTGTTGTACGAAAACTCACAAAGTGGCAATGAATCTTGCCAATTAGTGCTAAAATCAAGAAATACTGCTCTCAGCATATCCTCCAGTGTCTGGATAGTCCGCTCTGACTGTCCGTCGGTCTGTGGATGATATGCGGTACTCAAATGTAACTTCGTACCGAGAGCCTGCTGCAAACTCTGCCAGAAGTGCGAAGTAAATCGAGGATCACGGTCTGATACAATTGACTTCGGCACTCCGTGCAATCTGACCACTTCTCTGACATAGATCTCTGCCATTTGGTCAAATCTGTACGTCATCTTGTACGGAATAAAATATGCGGATTTGGTCAATCGATCAATCACGACCCAAATCGCATCACAACCTCGGGAGGAACGCGGTAACTGCGTCACAAAATCCATGGAAATGTGATCGCATTTCCATTCAGGAATGGACAAACTCTGTAATAATCCTCCTGGTTTCTTTCTTTCTGCTTTCACCTGCTGGCAATTCAAACATTTGGAGACAAATTCGACAATGTCAGTCTTCATTTGTTTCCACCAGAACTGTCTTTTCAAATCATTATACATCTTTCTGCCACCAGGATGAATACTAAATCGACTGTTGTGCGCTTCTGATAATATCTGTCGTCTCAAATCTGAAACATTCGGCACAACCAGACGATTATTCACATACAAGACGTTATCACGTACCTGATATTCCGATCGATGCCCTGTTCTGACCAATGATACTGATTTCTGTACATTCTGATCAACTTTCTGAGCCGCTTTAATCTTCATAATCAGCTCTGGTTCTACTTGAAACGTATAAAGTCTCCACGGTCTATAATCTGTTTCAAATGCTAATCCAGACAAACAGCAGTCTTCTATCAAATTTGAAACACCGATCGTCGGCAAGGATAAAGAACATACCTTTCGACTTAGTGCATCAGCTGCTGCATTAGACTTTCCCGGATAGTATTTGCTTTCACAATCAAAGTCTTTAAGCAGATCAAGCCATCTTCGTTTCCTCATATTCAACTCATACTGTGAAAACAGATATTTCAAGCTTTTATGATCAGAATATATCTCAAATTTCTCGCCGTAAAGATAGTGTCGCCATATCTTTAATGCAAAGACAATGGCTGCCAATTCAAGGTCATGAATTGGATAACGGGTCTCATGTGGTTTAAGCTGTCTTGAGGCATAAGCAATAACATGCCCTCGCTGCATCAGCACACATCCCAACCCTCTGTAAGAAGCGTCGCAATAAACCACAAAATCACCAGTACCGCATGGGATAGTCAACACCGGGGCACTGGTCAACCTCTTCTTTAACTCCAGAAAACTGGTCTCGCATTCTTCAGACCAAACAAATGGAGCATTCTTCTGCGTCAGCTGCGTAATTGGTTAAGCAATACTCGAGAAATCTTTAATGAAACGACGGTAATATCTCGCTAAACCCATGAAACTGCGAATTTCGGGCACGGACGTCGGTCTTGGCTAGGGGTGGGCAACGGTCGGTTCGGTCCGGTTTTACTCTACAATGGTTCGGTTTTTTGGTTTTCGGTTTTGAATATCTCTAGCCCAAAAACGAACCATTTTATTACGGTTCGGTTCGGTTTTTTTGTAGTACGGTTCGGTTTATACGGCCGGTTATATACGGTTAGCTAAAATTTGTTACGAAATAAAATTATATGTCACTTTATGCCTTTAAAATATAAATCATAGTATTTTTCAAACATTTAATTTGTGAAACTTAATTTTTTATATAAAAAATAAAGAAATATATACAGAAAAGAAAAGAAAACATCGACTGGTGAGTGGTTAAAAAGAAGAAAAAACGATCGGATTGAAAATTGAGAGTTAATGATTCTAAGTTTTTAAATCTTAATAGTCCCATTATACATAAAACGTCTTGTACTAAACAATAATATGACCCATTATACATAAAAACCTTATACTTAACAATAATATGGCCGGTTCGATTTTTCGGTTTTTTCGGGGATTAAAACCGAAAACCGAACCGAAAAACCGAATTTCATAAATTTTAAAACCATAACCGACCGAAAAACCGATAAAACCGAACCATTTAAACCGAATTATTCGGTTCGGTCGGTTTTTTTGGTTTTTCGGTTTTATGCCCACCCCTAGTCTTGGCCAAGAAATCACAGCTTCTACTTTACTGGGATCCACTGATATCCCATCTCCGGATATAATATGACCCAGAAATACTACCTGTCTTAACCAAAACTCACATTTTGACAGTTTAGCATATAACTTCTCAGTCCTTAAAATTCGCAACACAGTTCTTAAATGCTTAGCATGCTCACTCATATTCTTTGAATAAATCAAAATATCATCGATGAAAATAATGACAAAATCATCGAGATATTTCTGGAATATACGGTTCATCAATCCCATAAACACCGCTGGAGCATTCGTCAAACCAAACGGCATGACAATAAACTCATAATGTCCATACCTGGTTCTGAATGCTGTCTTTGAGATATCAGAATCTCTGACTCTCAGCTGATGATATCCCGATCTCAAGTCAATTTTGGAATATACGGATGAACCCTGCAACTGATCATATAAATCATCAATACGAGGCAAAGGATATTTATTCTTTATCGTTGCCTTGTTTAGTTGCCGATAGTCGATGCAGAGTCTCATCGAACCATCTTTCTTTCTTACAAACAGTACTGGAGCACCCCAAGGAGAAACACTCGGTCTGAGTACCCCTTGGCCAGTAAGTCTTCCAACTGATCCTTCAATTCAATTGGTGCCATTCTATACGGAGCTCTAGATATCGGCACTGTACCTGGCATCAGTTCAACGCTGAAGTCTATCTCTCTAACTGGAGGTAATCCCGGGATCTCATCTGGGAAGACGTCAGCAAATTCACGTACTATTGGCAAATCAGCCAATGATGGACTCGACTTCAGTAAATCTACTGAATATACAAGAAATCCCTCGGCTTCTTTCTGTAACAATCGAGTCATAGATAATACGGATATTAAAGGAATTCTCGATCTAGAACCCTTACCGTAAAATTTCCACTCTTCAGCCATATCAGGTCTAAATCTCACTATCTTGTGGAAACAATCAACTGTAGCTCTGTACTTGGTCAGCATATCAATACCGATTATACAATCAAAATCTGACAATCCAAGTACGATGCAGTCTAATTCAGTCTCTTGCTCGTCATACTGTAGTACACAATGCTTAACAGAATTTACGGATACCAAACCCGTTCCCAAATGAGAAGAGACAGACACTACAGTAGCTAAAGACTCTACAGGCAATGCATGACTTAATGCAAATCGTTCAGAATTGAATGTATGTGAAGCACCAGTATCAATCAATACATAAGCAGGGTAACCACATAAAGAACAGTTACCTGCCACAACGTCATCTGGTGCTTCCTGGGCATGCTCCTCTGTCAAAGCGAATATTCTGGCCTGCTCTCTAGGAGGCTGGATAACAGTCTGGCTACCTCCTGGCCTCTGCTGTGACTGAGATGGCACTGGCTGGAATGTGTGAACAGCAGCTGATCGTCTCTCAGTCTGTGCTACTGATCCCAATGACTCGGCTCCCTGGGATCTTTGGGAACCTCTCTGTGGACACACTTTAGCAAAGTGTCCCGGCTGTTTACAAATGTTGCAACTACCAGTCACTCCCTGGCATTGCTCAGTTGCATGTCTTCCTCCGCAAGTTCTACAATAAACTCCAGTATAGCTCTGGCTCGGTCTGGAATCACCGGAGCTAGAAGAACTGCTACCCGATTTCTTAAATTGCTTTCCTTTGGCTTTCAAAAATTCTTTCTTCCCTCCACTGCTGCTGCCACTCTCAAATCTGGGAGGTGGTTGCTGTGGTCTCGGTGCTGGAGGCACAAATGAAGCCCCTTTCTGTCTCATCAGACCAGCTTCTGCTCCCTTAGATCTGTTCAGGGCGTCAGTAAAGTTATTCGGTCGCCCTGTGTTCACCAATGTAAAAATCTCTGGGTTCAAGCCATTGATGAACTGGTCAGCAGTAGCTTCCTCGCTGTCAGCCACAAGTGGAGCAAATTTCAACAAGGTGGAGAATTTGGACACGTACTCTTCTATGTTCATCTGTCCCTGCCTTAGATTGGCAAATTCCGCCCCCTTGTCCTTTCGGTATGACACTGGAAAGAATCGTTGATAAAATTTAGTTCTAAACACATTCCAGGTGATAGTCGTACCTCTATGCTCCAAGGTCCTCTTTATCGTAATCCACCAGTTCTTTGCAACATCGTGTAACTGGTGTCCAATCAATCGAATTCGCCGCTCATCTGTATACTCCAATGATTCAAACAGCATTTCAATATCATCAAGCCAACTCTCGCACTCCACAGCGTTCTCTGTTCCTTTCAAAGTTGGCGGGTGAAATGACTGAAATCGTTTCAGTAACGTTTCCATTGGCGTCGGGGTGACATCCATTGGAGGATTTGATGTACTTCTCTGTTCTGGGATTCGTCTGGGAGGCATATCTGATAATCAAATAGATTAGTAACAAATACCACAACTTTGTTTCAATCCTCCTATGATCATCTTACTGCTGATCTAGAATCGGTGCTGATCCAGTCTCAATAAAACATATTACTATATCAAATCAGATAAAGAAGTAACATGTATTAAAGCAGTAAGACATGCTAGCATTCAAAAGCAGGAAAGAAAACCTCAATCTATCCCGCTCACTAGTCTCTTCTATCTCAATCTAAAGGATCTATCGCTCTGATACCACCTGTTGTGGGGACCCGGACGCTAATCATCTTCTTAATCGTCATTGGGACTAATTTAATCAATTATAATAAACAAGGTCTAAATTTTTTTATTTATTTTTTTTAAAATGCGGAACGTAATGGAATCAAACTCCTATACATATCAGTATAATAATACAAATCTTGTATAACATGCATCTAGTTCAGAACTAAGGTTCAACTACTACAATCAAGTACTGAAACCTATCTATATCCAAGTACGGAATCACCACTCTAATCTCGATCTTTCTTCACCTCTGTGACCCTGAACCTGTCCCACCTGTTGTCATGCACACATACAGACAAGACAACAGCCGGATAACTCCGGTGAGAATAAAATCCCAGTATAAACAATGTATCAATGCAATCATATAAAATTATGCTAAATGATTTTTAAATGATTTTTAAAGGATTTATTTATGCTTAAAGTTATTTTAAAATGATTTTACGATTTATGATTTAATTATGCTAATTTTTTTAAAATGATATATTTATGTTCAAAATATATTTTAAATAAAAATATGGTTTTAATGTATGTGAATGTATATGTATTATTTGTTATTTATGTTTAGAATGTGATGACTCTTTAGACTCCTTAGGTTTGTATGATGCAGGATTCTATGATTTATGGGAGGTGCTGACGGTTGAGTGGATCGAGTGCAGCAGTAAACATCCGAGGGCTTTTACATTTCCGCACTAACTAGATAGATAAATGATTTAAATATTTATGTAAAGAATTTTTATTAGAGATATTTTTATGCTTTATTTTTACAGTTAATTGATCTTTTTCAAGGTCAATTTAGGAAGTTTGGTTAGTGGATGATTTAGGATTTATTTAATGCACTTGATATTTAAAGTGTTAAATTATTATGATTCATGAGTATGTTAAATTATTTTATTTAGTTTAGTAATTTATAATTTATGATTTACTATTAGAAAAAAAAATCGTGGTCGTTTCAGTTGGTATCAGAGCCAAGGTTTTCCCCAAAAGGTTGTGTACTGTCACTTCGAGAAACTCAAGAAGTTACGCCTCAAATATGTGAGTTTTTACTGCCTTATATTTTATATATGCTAAAATTCTTTTAAATACTTATATGATGCATGATATAAATGATAGTCGCATGTTGCATGAAAATATTTTTAAATGCATGCTATTTATATACATGTTAGTTGCATACTGCATGAAAAATTTCAACTGCATGTTGGATAGTGGAATTGATTGGGATATTGAAGAACTTAGAAGAATAGGGTGCATCACTACTTGAGCTTGATTTATGAATCGACTTTGGGAGATTTTAAGTTAGAATTGCAATTTTCAAAATTTTGAGGACTGAATTGAAAAGTAAGATTTATGTTTGAGGTGGATAATGGAATCCGAGATTTGAAATCGTCAATTCGATAAAAATTTTGAGGACGAAATTCAATTTAAGGGGGGGATAATTGTAACGTCCGAAAAATCAGTTCACGTAAACCGCATGCATGCAAAATTATTTTAATTGTTTAATTGTTTTATTCAATTTTTTTAAATGCTAGCATGATATTTATGTATAATTGCATGATTAAACGATAATATGACATGATTACATGAAATTAAGGATTCTACCCGAATATTCGATAATAGGCAAGAGAAAGGAGACCGGGGATGACCAAGGCAAGAATATGTATTTTATTTAAATAATGGCAAGGCTTCCTAATATGATTTAAAATGATATAATTTTACTAAAAATGTTAGAGTTCAAATTATTTTACAAGTCGAGCTCAATTTTTCTCGGGAGGCCGTTTTTGGACAAACATGGAGTTTTAAAATATCAAAAATATTATTTTACGGAAACTAATTTTAAAACTTTTATGTTTAAATTAATTAAGTATTATTGGGCCCGATTTAATTCATTTAAGTAGGCCCAATTACCCTTAAGTTACAAGCCCAAAACCAAAGCCCATTTAACTTGCAAATTAAATTATATATAGGAATCCTAGGTTTTCATAACCTCACAATTCACTTAAATTAGCCGAAAATTCACTCCCACACACATTCAATGTTCGAAATTAAGAGAAGGAGAATAGGCTAGGAGTTTTTTGTCGTCCGGTCGTCCAACGTCGCACCCTCGCCGAAGATCGTATATTCGAGCGTTATAAACTCAAAAGCACGTTCCTAAACCCTTTTAAAACATCATACAAATCATATTATGTGTGTTTTATTTGATTATGCATCAAAATTAGTGGGGTTAGATTATTTTACGGTACGTTGCGTACTTTAAAAGTTTTAACGATTTCGCGCTTATTTTGAAAACGTTTTTGAATCCCATGGACACGATGCCAATACATGATAAAAATATGAATGAATTATAGTCCAAAAAATGATATAATAAGGGAGAAAAGCTTGCTAGAACCGAAGTGTAAATTCAGAAAAATAAAATTCATGTTGCATGGGTTATTCAGATGGTTCATCAGGATCCTAGGGTGAAGGGAAGGGTTCGGGATAGCGGCTGGAGCGGCTGGGTGCGCTGTGACTCGAGCCAGACGATAGAAACTTGAGGGAAGCTCCAAGGTGACGCGCAAGCTGTCTTCTGATCCAGGTGGCTCGCACGTGGGTTCCAGGGTCTAGGTTGGTTTGGGTTGGGTCTGGGCGTGGTCAAGGTTCGGTGGTGGCTTGGGCAAAAAGTACCTTGCGAGAGGGAAACTTCTACGTGCAGATTGAGTTACGCGCAGCTTGTTCTGATTCAAGGTGGGCTTCGCTGCTTGGGTTCCAGGGGCTGGGCTGGTCTGGGTTGGGTCATGGCGTGGTCCAGGGATGGTTCGAGTTGTGTGGGCTCGAGGGTGGCTCAGCTGGAGGAGTCTTAGGGTCACTAGGAGTTCTTATGCGTGAGTTCATCCATGTGCAGATTGTGTAGCTTGGTTCCAGGAGAGTTTGGGTGAGCTAGGGGTTGGTTCTTTGGTCTGGGCTTGGTCAGTAAGGTGCCTAGGTGGGTTGGCTAGAGTTTGGCTCTAGGTGGCTCGAGCATGGCTCAAGTATTTTGGGAGATGGCTTGGTGTGTTCCTATAAGGGTCAATTTCGAAAATAATAGAACAAAAATTGAATCCAAGGGTCCACGGGTGTGGCTCATGAATTGCAAGGGTAGGATAAATGATAAAAATTCTATGTTTAAAATTTGGGATTAAAATAATGAGTTTTGAAATTATCCAGGATTTCATCGCCTTAAGAAAAAATAATTAAAGAATTAATTGAAAAGTCTAGTTTTATGCTTCATAAAATTAGGAAAATTATATTTAAGTTTAAATAATTATTTATAATAATCCCACGTCATTAAAAGTGAGAAAAACGTCCCGAAGGATCATAACACATGTTAAATGATATTGTATGATTTAAAATGATGATTTTGATGATAATATGTATTTTTTTATTTATGGTAAAGTTGTGCAATTTTTACTCTCTAAAAAAATACTATTTTTGGAAAGTTATGCTATTTTATGTCTTTAAAATAAAATGAAAAATAATTTGAGGGATGTGAATTGACTGCGACAGAAGATATGATTTATGATTTATGATTTTATGGGGATGTCGTGAGGAGAAAAGGCCCAGAGGGACCCATTTACGGGAAGAGGCCCCAGAAGGAACCCATTTGTAAGAAAAGGCCCCCGAGGGAACCCGTCTATGGGAAAAGGCCCCCAATGGAACCCCGAAAATCGTATTTACATGGTGGAGCCTAGTGCACACTCCCATGGGCCATGTGGAGCTGAAGACTGATCAGTCAACCGAGGATAAATCTAGTCACTTTCAAGAATCAAATTTCACCCAAAATGATATGATTGAAAGCTTATGATTAAAATGATTTTTATGATATATGATTTATGATGAGGATTAAAGCTATTTTTAAAATAAATTATTTATGCTTAAAGCTTATTTTTAAATGATTTTTAAAGGATTTATTTATGCGTAAAGTTATTTTAAAATGATTTTATGATTTATGATTTAATTATGCTAACATGATTTTAAATGGTTTATTTATGTTCAAAAGATATTTTAAATAAAAATATGGTTTTAATGTATGTGAATGTATATGTATTATTTGCTATCTATGTTTAGAATATGCTGAGTCTTTAGACTCACTAGGTTTATATGATGTAGGATTCTATGATTTATGAGAGGTGCTGACGATTGAGTGGATCGAGTGCAGCAGTACACACCCGAGGACCTTTATGTTTCTGCACTAGCTAGATAGATAAATGATTTAAATATTTATGTTAAGGATTTTTATCAGAGATATTTTTATGTTTTATTTTTATTGTTAGTTGATCTTTTCCAAGGTCAATTTAGGAAGTTTGGTTAATAGATGATTTATGATTTATTTTATGCACTTGAGATTTAAATTGTTAAATTAGTATGATTCATTATTATGCTAAATTATTTTATTTAGTTTAGTAATTTAGAATTTATGATTTAAGATTAGGGAAAAAAATCGATGTCGTTTCAGATAAGAATTGAAATTTGTAGATAAAATAAATAAGAATTGAATCTTGTGGATAAAATAACCTTTTATTTGCAGATAATACTTCAATGTACAGATTCATACAAAGAATGAATGAATATAAATAAAAGAATGAACGGATGTCTTCTAACTCATACTCTGCCAAATCAAAGAAAAAAACAAATGGAGACTATCTCCTAACTGATCTTTATTTCTTAGCTCTTTTATCAGCTGGTCCTTGATCAGTTGGTTGACTCAGTCTCTTCTTTGATTGTTGCTACTGCTCTTCTTCCCCCTTTTTGTAAACACCATTAACTTGATTGGATAAAGAACGGACCTCTGAAGTTAATTGGGATATAGCATGTTACATTTGGTCTTGCATCAAATCCATTCTCTTTGTCATGGTTGTTTGTATGAAATCAATTCGATGTATAACCATGTCTTGAGTTTGGAAAAGAGTTGGGACTGTCACTCTGTCTTTTTTCAATTGATCTACTAGGAGGAATAAGGAAGTAATATTTTTTGTAACCTGCTGGAAGCTCTTCATAGTACTCTCCTTAGTAGAATCAATTTTCAATGTATGCAGTGGTTGGGTTAACCTCATATCAGCAACAGTTGAAATACGATTGTGCAAGTCTGACTGAATTTTTTCAAACATAAGATCAGTGGCCATAGGTATATGAGGAGACATGGTTTCAGATGTATCTGGATTTTCATCCTTGTCTTCTTCATTGAAAATTACCATGTCCAGCTGTGGTGCTTCAGTCTTGGCTTGAGCTAGTTCAGTAATTTCTTAAACTGGTTCCTGATTTTTTTTCTTGAGTAGAGGTAGAAGTTTGAGCAGCAGTTGAGCTAGTTGTCTCTTCAGTTGTTACTTGTACATCTTCTATTTGTTCTGAGTGCAACTGAGCCATTTCTTGATTTTGTTGTTCAGTCGTGGCAGCCGACTGAACTGTTTCTTTAGTTTCTTGTAATATAGCCTGTGAGGCTGGTTGTTCAGTAGTGCTCTGGTCTTCAACTGATTGATCAGTTATAAGATTCAGCTGGATGTAGTGACAATTGATTGTATCACTTCATCGACGTTTGCCAGTGACAACTCAGCATCTGTATATAGTTGAAGACTAACTGGAGGAGATTTCGGAAGAGCAGGAGGAGATGATGGTTGATCATCCTGAGAAGTAGGAACAGTCACTTGCTCAGAAGTTTGTTCAGCATCTGGTTCCTTGGATGGCTCTGTTTGAACTCTAGATGTTCCACCCTGCTCTACTGAAGTTGGACTATGTGAATCAACTGGTATATACAGTTGTTGATCTATTTCCTAAGCTTTGATTTTCATTAGCAGCGATAATAGATCAGAATCCAACTACTGAAAGACTGCTCGGTCATCGTAGGCAGTTGGACTAATCGGATCATAATCTAGTCTGAGCTGAGCTGCTACTTCAGCTAGCTTTTTCACGCGCATCAGATCGAAAAAATAATTTCTCTTCTCCAGTGCTTGAGTTATTGTGACAGATTTAACTGTCCTCAGGACGATTGTCTCCAAGGCGATGAACTTGGTTAAAGTTGATGTCTTCTTAAAACTCCTGGAAAACACTTCAGTCCTGAATCTGACCCATTCATCATATGTTTCCAACTTCGATTCATAGAAGTCATTTATTTCATTCCATACAAGATCAATGTGAGTTTAAAACGAGTTTGAATCGGGTTTGCAGGTCTGGGCACTTCAATCAACTTGCCTGTACCTTTAGGATCAGTTAGGGCGTGAGAAATGCTCAGCACTAAGGTGGTGGAATCCACCTTCTGTTGAATCACCACACCCTTAGATCGAGAAACTGTAGAACAGTTGGTCTGTTGACAGTTATGGTGGGTGCATGAATTCCAGTCAATTTCAGTTTGTTACTAGATTCGGTGACAATCTTCTTTGGAGGACCAGTTGGCTTCGCTTGCTGAGGCTCTTTAGCTGAGGATCCAACTGGAACTGCTCGAATTGGTATAGCAATGAGTGGTGGTTCAGCTCCAGTTGGCGAAAGGCGATCAGTTGGAATAGTTTCAACTCCAGCTGGCTTGGTCTTCTGGGACCTTGGCTTCTTCACAATTTTCGGAGAATGGAGTCCTCTCCGATTCAGTTTCGCTGACAATAAATTTACTTTTGATTGTCTTTGTCTTTGTCAAGCCCTTTGATTTAGCTTTCTTGACTGATTTGCGAGCTTCTAGCGTCCCAATCTCCTGTTTAATCTTGACAAACTGATAAGGAGATATGTCCATCTTGGTCTTGGGTAGCTGAACTTTTTTGGCATTAAAACCTTGTATTTGGATAACCTCTCAGCTGAGTCATCCATAAGCCATAGTTCTTCAGCAGGTAGCAGAGTGGCACATTAAAGCCATTGGACTGCTTGGAGGAGTGAACCATATTTTTCAATATGTTGAATATGATTGTAGACCAGTTCAGTTTCCTTCTTCATGATACCACTCATCACTTGAAACTTCTCAAGGGTGAGGGCAGCAAATGAGCCGGCCTTGGCGAGTACACCCTTGGCCACTATATCAGCCATAAACTGTATTTCTAGCCACAGTTCTTTCTTCGGATAAGAAAATTTGATTTTCCTCCCATCAAAAGACAAGAAAGTCTGCATTTCTTCAATATCAGCAATTTTTATCTCAGAAAAATGAGATAAACCATCGGAGGGTAGCTGGAAGAGAGAACTTAAAGATTATTAATCTATTGTCAGCGTCTGATTGCTGACGGTTGATAAGATTTTACCGTCAGTAGAGTGGCATAAATTTGTTGAACTTCCTTGGGTAAACATCCTGGTTTGCCAATCCAAGAAATTTCCTCAAGCCAACTACTTCAAGTTTCAGAAAATCATCTCGAACTGCTTTATCTTTTATAGATATAACTGATTCGAAGTCAATAGCCATTGCGTTGAGAATGTATGTGGGTGTTTGGCTTGCCATTTCACTTGATTTATGAATTTTTGCAAAGAAAAATGCTTTGAGTGTTCGAATGCTCTGAAAGTTTGAAAGCTCTGAGAAATAGAAATGTTGTAAAAAAAAACTGAATAAGGGCGGCTGATTACTTATGTTGGTGACTCTTCAAATTTTTTGACACGTGCCAGTCCAAGATTAATTTGAATAAAAACGTGTGTATGTTTGATGTAAACATGAATAGAATTCGATTGGACTACGTGGGGCTAGGTAATCAAATACCATACAATGAATGGCATAATTAAATGCATAATTTAACAGCCACATCCCTAATGTCGAATTTCATCGATAATCAGTCAACCTATTTGATAAGATTAGTTAGGTCAATAACTAAGTGATTAGTTGAAAAATGAATCAGTTCAGTTGAAAACCAGCTGAAAATTGTCTTATCAGTTAACCAATTAAAACTTGGCATTATCCCTAAATAAGTGCATAAATTAAGATAGAGTAAGGGAATCTCATCCTTGATAATTTATTTGTAGACGATTGATTGAAGTCTCTTCATATTCTTCATTTCATTTCTTCAGTTGGTTTGAACATGTCTGTAAATAAGATCAGACTCATTAGATAGAAAATATTTCAGAAAACAATATTAATCAAGAGCAGATGGACAAAACAAGAAGTTCCAATCATCCCAATCTTGCAGAGAGACTGTCATTCGAATAAGCTTGGAAGAAGGATATCGAAGACTTTGTCTTCGCGAAAACCATGTCCACCTGGACAAAGATTCAAGAGCTGTAATCTCTTCAAACATATGGACTAGTAGCCTCAGATGAACAAAAGGCAACTGATATCAAATATAAGCAGCGTCTCACTGTCGTTCATACTTCAGACCTTGCCACCAATGAAGATCTCTACTACTTGATGCTTTTCAAGGAGTATAGAATTTTAGATAAAATTCCCTTTTCAGAAGGCTTTAGGAAAACTGCCTCTGAGGAGATGTCCCTTTGGTTGTCTTCTTGGCCAGATGCTTTGGTTGTCTCTTTGGCAAGATGCAATAGATAAATATTCTTATTGCTTCTAGTCGTGCAACTAGTGCATATGTCTCGTCATAATAAATTCCTTCTTCTTGCATATATCCTTGTGCTACTAATCTCGTTTGTTGCGGACAACTGAACCATCTTCGTTCAGTTTGTTTCTGTAGACTAACTTTGTACCTATAATTGTTTTAGAAATTGGTCTTAGAACTAAAGTCCAGACATTGTTATGGGTAAACTGATTTAGCTATTCTTACATAGCATTTATCCTGTTAGGATCAGCTAGAGTTTCATTAGTTTCTTCGGTTCAATTTGAGAAACAAATGCTGAATGAACAAATAAATTAAAATGTGATTTCTTGTTCTTACCTGATCATATGGATTACCTATCACCAATTCTTGTGGATGTGATTTCGTCCATCTGTAGTTGGGATTAATCAGATCAATTTCAGCAACTGGTTCAGTTTGTAACTGAATGTCTCTTTTAGTTTCAGTTTCTGCGGCTGCAGTTGTTATTTGAATATCATCGTTAGAAATTGGTTCCACCAACTAATTGTTAGGAACAATTTCTTGTTTAACAGTTTGATCCACTACTTCTGGTTCTGGTGTCTGAAGGATATTTCGATTGATGTGAACTTCTTCTTTACTATCATCCTCCAAACTGATTTCTGTAAAGCGATCAGTTAGCTCAACTGGATCAGTTTGCTTATCAATTATTGCATATTAATCAAATATAACATGAATTGACTCTTCTATATTTAAATTATTTTTATTAAACACTCTATAAGCTTTACTAACTGATGAATACCCTAGAAATATTCTTTCTGTAGATTTAGCATCAAAAGTTTTCAAATGATTTTTTCCATTATCGTGAATAAAACATTTGCAGCCCAATATTCAGAAATAGAACACCACACTTTTCTGTTTATGCCAGATCTCATACGGTGTTTTCAAATGATTTTTATTAATCATTGATCTATTCTGAGTATTACACACAGTGCTTACTGCTTCTGCCCAAAATCTTGAGATATACCAGAATCAGCAAGTATTGTTCTAGCTGCTTCTTTAAGAGTTCGATTTCTTCTTTCAGCTACACCATTTTGCTGATATGTTCTAGCAGCTAAGACCTCATGCTTAATCCAGTATTTTCTAAAAATTGAGAAAGATTTTGATTGAGAAATTCAGTCTCTTGATCAGACCTTATTTTTTCAATTGCAACTGATTTTTCATTTAATAATCTTTTGAAAAGATTAATCAATCGTGCAACAGTTTAGTCTTTTGATTTGAGAAAAATAACCAAAGTAAATCTTGAAAAATAATCAACAATTACCAAGGTGTATTTCATTCTCCCTAAACTCATGACTGTTATAGGACCAAAAAGATCCATATACAGCAATTGTAAACATCTGGAGGAAGATTTACTACCCTTTTTTAATGAAGATCTCACTTGTTTACCAACTTACATGCTGAACAAATTTTATATTTTGAGAAATAAATTTTAGGCAGACTAGTTATAAGATCGTGATTTCTCAGATGAACTATGTATTTGAAATTCAAGTGGTTCAACCTTTTATGCCACAACCATGTTTTAGAAGATTTTGAAGCTACAAAACAAACTGGTGCATTAGGATGATTAGTCCAACTCGCCTTGTTGGTGTTACCATAACGATTACCAGTTATAATGATGTCATCAGTTGAGTTCTTAACTGTGCACGTGTGTTTGCTGAATTGAACTGAAAAATTATGGTCGCATAGCCCTGGACTATATTATACTTCCACTTTCGAATATGATTATGAGAAGTTTACCAAAGAAGGCACGGTTGCTAAAGACAACATTGATGTAGAGGACGATTTTGATCTTACCAATGACAACATTGATATTGAAGATTATGTTTTGAGTAAGACGTTCTCCGGGAAATTCTACTATGAACACTATGTTACTCACTGACACCTTTATGAAAATTGTGTGTGACTGAAGAAAAGAACATGGATGTTGAGGCCTACGGGAAGCAAAACAGGGTCAAGTTTCTTAAAACTCGAGGCCTTCTTTCTATTGTCACTGTATTGGATCCATTCTACCGAAAGCTCATTTTTGACTTCTTCGTGAACCTAACAGCTCGTGTTGGTCAAGAGAGGTAGGCAAAATGTTGCCGAGTGTTTGTGTGTGAACGTATGTATACATTTACACTTGTGATTAATGAATTGTATCACACACCAGCTGAGATCGAACTATTCTCACAGGAGGCTTGATTCGACGCTTTCCAGACCACCCAAGATGATTGTCGGCAGCAAATTTGACCTCCCTCTAGTTTGTGTTACACAAAACCTCCATTCTCAATTGGACCCTTTCTACGAACACCACGGTGGTCACAATACCACATACACATGTTTCCTTCTCTATCTACATTAGAAGTATCTTTAAATTTGGAAAACCGGTATTCACGACCGTCTTGTTGTTTGCAGATGGCGGATTGAAGTCCAACAAATTTCCCTTCCGCTATCTGATATATGGTCACTTAGAGTCTGAGGGCTTTATTTGCCAAGATAAACCGTCGTTAAAATTAGCGACGGTTTTTGACTAAACTGAAGCTGATTAGCCACGGTTTATGACTAAACCGTCGCAAATTAGCGACAATTTTTGACTAAATCTGTCGCTATTTTTTACGTAAAATAAAAAATTTACTTTTATAATTTAATAAATCTACCAAAAAACTTACAATCTGACTAAACTAATAATATTCATTATCTTAACTAACACTTAAAAATTTACCAAGAATCGAAACGAAAAAACTTATCCTATTTTGAAATTAGGATCGTCTAAGAGAGAAAGATTTATCATGCGAAGGAAATGGACAGAAAACACGGATATTTATAGACCATTTGCGATGGTTTAATACGTGCGAAGGAAAAGGACAGAAAACGCGGATATTTATAGAAAATTTGCGACGGTTGTTTATTAAACCGTCATTTAAGCTAAATTCGTGGTTATTAGTGACAAAATCGCTATTAGCGACGATTTTTGTAAAATCGTTGCTAATTTAAAAATTACGACGATTTTATTAAAATCGTTGGTAAATATTATAACCGTTGTTGTTTGTCCAAAAAACACGCGGATGAATCGAATCGAGCTATCTTATATAATTAGAAAGCAAAAATAGACAACGGTTTATAAGACGGTTGTCTTTGACCCCCAAAAAAACGCTAAAAGAAAACGGTTTTTAGAAAACCGTTTTCGTTGACAAATCAAAGACAATGGTTTTTAAAAAACTGCTGTCTATAAGCGGGTTTTTTTATGCTACGACAATGGTTTTTGTTGAAACTGTTGTTAAAAGAAAAAACACATTAGTTTTAATAAAAAATCGTTGTCTTTGATGTGTTGTTGAAGACATATTTTCTTGTAGTGTGTTTTGTTCTTTTATGTTTCATCATTTAATATATTAATGTTTTCAACTCATGTTGCCAACACCTCTAGCAACATCTCATATAACATGATTGAATTAAGGGAGAGACATGCCTCAAACTCAAGGAGAGCTTTGTCTAAACATTTTGTGTGTTTTGTCAAAAAATAAAACAAAAAAAAAAAAGGAAAAGATAGAGAAAGGATGTCTTGTCATGCAAGACATAATTGTTCCCTAATTATTATTATTCTAAATAATATTACGCACTAAAATATTCAAGTAGTTAAGTTTTGTCTTTCTATGCTAATGATATTTAAAAGATTCTAAATATGACTTTCTATGTTTAAAAGAGTTTATAAAAAAAACTCTATTTTCCATGTTTTATAATCTCTTTTAAACATAGAAAGTCATATATATATATATATATATATATATATATATATATATATATATATATATATATATATATAAATATATATATGCTTCAATGGCGTGCAACGAGAGAGAAAAGAAAAATAGAAAAATTGTGCGTTGTTATGAAGAAATCAAATGGTCGATTCTCGCTGTATTGTTGTAGAAAAATTGTGCGTTGTTATGAAGAAATCAAGTGGTCGAGTCTCGCTGTATTGTTGTCTTGCCTTGAAGTGTTGAAGACCCTCAAACACAACACCTGATCAAGGGGTTGTTTGAGAATTGTTCATTGAACGAGATTTTGGTTTCACAGAGCTTTCTTCTGTAGTTATTTGGTTATTTTTATTCATAGAAATTTAAGATGCACTTTGATCTCTAACTGTATTAAGGGAGTTAGATTTGTATTATTCATTAGTATTCATTTCTGTATATAAAAAGAATATATTTTCTAGTGAATCTTTTGTCTTGAGATACCGCACAAAATACACTTGTGCGTAAGTATTTGTGTCTTCGTTTATTCATGTAAAGTAATTGTGTTGATAAATTGTTTATTTCGCTACATTTTGCATATGAAAAAAATACGAGGAAGACCAAATTTTGATATAAATTTAATAATTTGAGCATGTATGATAAGAAGATGAAGCATTGCAAAATCTTTCCATTAGCCCATTCATGAGTGTCGTTTGATTTGGTATGTAATTAATTGCGACCCATTTCATTAGTTCCTTTTTCATCCCCTTATCTCGGTTCGTTCGATCCTACCCCTGCGGGCACTGCCTGCAGGGGTCGATCCAACGGCTCGGATTTTTCCGAGCCAATTTTTTTTTTTTTTTACAGGGAGGTGGGCCCGGATCACTCATGTGGAGTGATCCGGGCCGTTAATTGCCCGTGCAGGCAGTGAAACAAACCCATTATCTCCCATTCATTCCCCTTCGTTTCTAATTATATTAAAGTTTATACCCATGGAATTTAAGTATTTTTCAATTTATCTCCCTCCTAATTTCATTTGTATCGATTCACACATTTATAGAAGGAAATGAATAATTTGGGAGTGCTTGTAATCATTACAAAACAATGACTTTTTGACTTGTGTTAAAAAATTTCATGTTCGCAATCTTGATTTTGATATTAACAAAACCTGTTATTTTATTTTTACTAAATTTACCTAAGTGTGCAGAAGCTGAAACTGATCAGTTACCGAGCCAAAACTGAAGCTAACGAGAGGGAAACTGAAAGCGCCAACTGATTGCTCAAACTGAACTAGCTCAACTGATTGACCAGCTGAACTGATTGACCAGCTGATAGGCAGTTGAGCAGAAAACCCTCAGAAGCCCCGCTAGCTGATGAAGAGCTCAACTGATGAAAAGCGCAACTGATCAGTTCAACTGAAGCAGTGAAATCAATTCAGCTGACGAGCCAACTAATTTCACCAAACCAGTTCAAGATTACTTTAAATGACTAGTTCAGAACATCAGTTAGGAATCAATCAGTTCGCATTACACGACAAGTTTATTCAAATGGAATCCAGCTGTGTGCATTAAAGATAATTTTGTGTCCAGTTAAAGGACAATAATGGACGTTGCAGCAGAGCATAAAGCAAAAACGTTCCATAATCACTATTGGAAAGTACAGACACATTTCGAAGAATGAATTCAAATTGCAACTGTGGGGACCCGGACGCTAATTCATTTCTTAATCATCTTTGGGATTAATTTGATCAATTTTGATAAACAAGGTCTAAATTTTTTTTTAAATACAAGTGCGGTACGTAATTGAATTCAGCTGATATAAATATCCACATAAAAGTACAAGTCTTGTAGAATTACATCAAAATCAAACTAGGGTTCAACTACTTTATATCAAGTGCTGAAACATATCTAATTCTGATCCAGATCTCCACGCTAACATCGATCTCTCTCATCCTCTTCCTGACCCTAAACATGTCCCACCTGTTGTCATGCACACATACAAACACGATAACAGCCGGAAAATTCAGGTGAGAATATAATCCCATTATAAACAATGTATAAATGCAATCATATAGAAACATATATAAAAGCATATAACAGTTATTATTAACATGTATCAAATATGAAAATATGAATGATATAAAACTGTAAATTAACTCATGACTCGTCATCACAGACTCGACTCATCTCTAATCTAGGGATCTCGGTTCCTGGATATTGGCACAATATACTGAATCTCCACAATAGAATCCGATCTGCTCCTATGCAACATCGATATAACCAAACATCCAGTGTCTTGACATATCCGCCAAAGACTTGGCATCTACACCATCGACTAGGCATCTCCGCCCATGACTGAATACACGCTTTGCTATAAATCAATAGACTAAGCATATCAATCTCATGAAATTTTAAACATCAATGCAATGAAGTAAAGTATGTGGTTTTTGGGAAACTCAAGTCCAATCTGACTCAAGTCGATCTCCCGATTAACATTGATTTATACCTTTCTTTCGTTGGGTTCTGGCTCTGTCGAAATCTCGAATTCGAAGCCTGCCAATAAGCAATCTGGCAATGACAATATCGAGGAGTAAAATATCAATATACTACTCGAATCAATACTAGATCTAATCAGAATTCAATCTAATTCTGTTTCAACGGCATAACTGCACAATCTCAATACACCCAGCAATACAAATCAAAAGATATCAATCTCAACCCATAATCGATAACATACAAATCTGATATCAAATCTCAATCAATTCCATTCTGAAAATCATAACAATTACATACGATATCTGTTCTTCAATCCGGTTTCGATTATACGATGTGTACTATGTCAAGAACACCATATATGAATCATATCTGATTCTTTCAATACCATATTTTCAAATCATATCAAAACATGAGAAAACTTACGTCCAGTTGAAGTCTTTGCCGATAGGAACACATTATAGAAGTCGGATCGAAAATCTAACGGACGGATCTTCCGTAAAATCAAATGCTAGAATTAAGAACTCGAGAATTCTTCCTAATCTCCTCGGTCTTCTTTCCAACGTCTGATGGAACAATTGCATTGTACCTATATATATTGCATGGGAAAGCACAAGTGGCACACTTCTTTATGCTGCACGTCTCGCGCATATGCACGACCCTCCTCGGCGCATATGCGCGAGACCTACTGGTCTCAACATTTTTCTTCTCGGCAGCTCGCACATATGCGCGCACCATCTCCGTGCATAGGTTCTCTGGACTTGGCAAGTATCTCCTGCACAGCTCGCGCATATGCGCGCACACCCTTCGTGCATATGCGCGAGGTCCTCCACCCATCTCGCGCATATGCGTGAGGGGTATTGTCCTCGCACATATCTCGTGTCTTTTCTCGTCTTTCCCGGTCTGATCCTTTCCATCTATAATCACAGCAATTATCAATAATTCATTTCAGATTACAATAACAAAATTCTCGGACATTACATTTCTCCCCCCTAAGATATGATTTCGTCCTCAAAATCACAGTCAATCATATCATATCAGAAAGAAATGTATAACAGAAGCTAAACAAAAAAACTCACATCAGTGAAATAACTCTGGGAATCTCTGTTTAACTTTATCATTTTGCATTAATACACATCCAAAGCCTTCTTTTGAGGCATCTGTGTAAACCACAAATCCTTCTGTCCCTTCTGGTAAAGCTAATACAGGTGCACTGGTAAGCATTTCTTTTAATTTGCAAAAACTTTTCTCACGCTCATAATTCCATAAGAAAGGGTTGTCTTTGCGAGTTAGCTGTGTCAGGGGGACATCAATTTTCACAAAATCTTTAATGAATCTTCGGTAGTATCCTGCTATGCCGATAAAACTTCTAATTTCTGTGATGTTGATTGGTTGTTTCCAACGAGATTTGTCTTCTATTTTTGCAGGATCTACTTCCAGTCCTTTCTTAGAGATAAAGTGGCCAAGAAACGACACTTTTTCTAGCCAAAATTCACACTTACTGAATTTGGCATATAATTGATGCTCTTTCAAAGTTTTGAGAATCAATCATAAATGTTGAGCATGTTCCTCGTGATTTCTTGAAAATATAAAAATGTCATATATGAATATGACAACGAATTTATCCAAGAATGGTCGGAATATTCGATGCATCATATCCAATAAAGCTGGAGGAGCGTTGGTTAATCCGAATGGCATTACCACAAACTCATAGTGTCCATAACGGGTATTAAAAGCCGTTTTGGAGATGTCATCCTCCTTAATCCTCAATTGGTGATATCCTTGTCGCAAATCAGGTTTTGAATATACTTGAGACCCTCGTAAAACATCAAACAATTCTTCGATATGCGGTAGAGGATATTTGGTTTTGATGGTAACATTGTTAAGTTCTCGATAATCAATACACATCCTTAGAGTTTCATCTTTCTTTTTGACAAATAATACAGGAGCTACCACATGGAGATGTACTAGGCCGGACGTATTTCTTGTCCATGTGCTCTTGTAATTGAAGTTTTAATTCTTTTAACTCTGAAGGTGCCATTCGGTATGGAGTTTTAGATCTGGGTTGTGCTCCAGGTATTAGATCAATGAAAAATTCTATATCTCTCTGAGGAGGTAAAGTATTGATCTCTTAAGGAAAAACCTCTGGAAATTCTTATACAACTGAGATTTCTAAGATCTTGATTTGATCTTTTGCCTTATTTATCAAATAAGCTAGAAATCCTTGTCCGTTGTCTTTTAGTATAGCCCTAGCTTCTGCGGTTGATACTATTCCCATGGTATGGTTAGCTTTGGAAATGATTGGATGAGAAGTTTGAAGATAAACTTCTTTTGTGTAGCAATTGAGTTGGGCTTGGTGTCTAAATAACAAGTCCATTCCAAGAATAATATCATAGTTCTTGATAGGTAATTCAATCAAATCTGCTAGATATTCTTTTTCTTGGAAGTTTAAGGGACAGTTTCTGTAAATGATTTTAGTAATCATCGTTGTTCCTAAAGGTGAGAAAATTTCAAAGCTATATGGTAGCTGCTCAAATAACAGTGGTAATTTACGTACAAAAACTTTTGAGATAAAAGAATGAGTAGATCCTGGATCAAATAAAGTTTTTGCAAAACTGGATAATATGGTAACTGTAACGCCCCAGATTCGACGACTGTCCTCACTGTATCAAGACGAGTCTTTTCAGCGTGCTTATGTCCTCACTCACACGCACCCTAGGAAACTTCCCAGGAGGTCCCCTGTAGTGACCCGTTCCAGAATCACCTACTAAACAAGAACTAAGCATGCGATTAACTTAATTAATAATAATCAGAGATAACAGCGGAAAAGGCCAACAAACGATAGTTATACAACCCAATTGAAAATCCAGAACAACTCAACTTAAACTGAAATATACGGTACAACCATAACGAATCAAAGAGATACCGAAGAACTAAACCAACCAGCTACTCAACGTCCTCCTCCTCCTCCTCCTGAGCTGTCCAACCTGAGGCCTGCCCCGTGGGAATGGGGTGTCCAAGATAAACAAAACCGAGGACGTGAGCGATAAGAACGCCCAGTACAAAAGCATGAGTATACAAACCTATATGAAATGCACATGCTATGATATGATACCAGGGTAGTCAAGAAACAGGAGTAACAAAGGATCTCAAAATGCTCAGTCTAGAGGCGCCAAGTGGATAGTGCCGCGCGGTACTCCTCTGGGTCACTGCATCCACTACAAGAACAGACGTGGACCTAAAATGTCCCGGATCACCGAAGCCCTCCCGACCCGTCGGCCACTGTGTACTCTCGGTGTCCATGCGTCCACAAGACAAGACAGGGCTGAGCGGCCCCACAAGATATAGCTTATCTCGAAAGAGATACAGCTCAACAGTAAAGGCTATCTCGAAGGAGATACGGCTCAACATGAAATGCAACATGCAGTAATAAACGTGACATAATAGCATGCATCATATGACATATATCAATGCACCACATAATCATGCAACACATATAAGAATGTATACTCGACCAGGATATCTCGGATAGTACTTTCGTACCTCTATCACAGCAAGCCTAGCCTTACGCAACACCGCTAATCAGGTCTAGAACAAGCCTACGCATCAAAAGCATACCCAATGAACAATACTACTATGCTCGACTAGCAAAACCAGTACTACCAAAGGTTTAGGGTTTACCTTCGTCCGTCGACAGCCCTTTGATGTCGATTGCCTCGTAACTCAGGCGTCGCTACACTACCAATCCTGGCAGCTCTTGGCTATCGCTCGACCGACAACTAACCCTAGAAACCTTCCAAACCTCTCAAAATGAGACACAACTTCAAGAACTTGCCATCCAAAATGAGGAATTCCGAGCACTATTTATAGGCTATGTTCGGATCCACCGAACCCACTTCGGAACGTCCGAACTCCTACGTGTCCATCAGCTCTTGACACCTCACGATCGGATCCACCGAACCTACACTTCGGAACGTCCGAACTCCCACGTGTCCATCGGCTCTTGACACCTCATGATCGGATCCACCGAACCTACACTTCGGAACGTCCGAACTCCCACGTGTCCATCGGCTCTTGACACCTCATGATCGGATCCACCGAACTCACTTCGGATCGTCCGAACTCGTCGGTGCTACCAAACCATCTTCGGTCCGTCCGATCATGACCACGGTCAAAATTACACATTAAACCTTCTTAATCACCATTAATCCGTTAATTACCCAATTTGGAATTCGGGCTACTACATTCTCCCCCCCTTAAAAGATTTCGTCCTCGAAATCAGGCTTAGAGGATGAACAAAATGAAATAACAACATCGTTATTACATCTCAATTGTTGTTGAACACAACTGATCTAGAAAATCCCGAAAGACTCGATTCATCAGATCCATGAACACTGCTGGCGCATTCGTCAATCCAAATGGCATAACTAGAAACTCGTAATGCCCATATCGAGTACGAAATGCAGTCTTGGAAATATCATCATCCCTAACTCTCATCTGATGATAACCCGATCGCAAGTCAATCTTGGAGTAAACAGAGGTACCCTGAAGCTGATCGAACAAATCATCGATACGAGGTAATGGATACTTGTTTTTGATCGTCACACGATTCAGCTGGCGATAATCAATGCACAATCGCATAGATCCATCTTTCTTCTTGACAAACAAGACTGGGGCTCCCCAAGGTGAAACACTCGGGCGAATATAACCTTTATCAAGAAGATCCTGTAATTGCTGCTTCAATTCTCTCATCTCTGACGGAGCAAGACGATAGGGGCACGAGAAATCGGTGCAGTCCCTGGCATTAACTCAATGCCAAATTCCACCTCTCTAACTGGAGGAAAACCAGGAATCTTATCTGGAAAAACATCAGGAGATTCACAAACCACTGGAATATCATCTATACCAACACTACCTGAGGAAGAATCAATCGCATAGATGAGGTAGCCTTCCCCGCCCGCCTCTAAAGCACGACAGGCTTTCAGAGCAGATACCACTGGCATCGGAGGTCGCGCTCCCTCACCATAGAAAAACCAACTAGAGCTCTCAGTCGTACAAAACTGAACAAGCTTCTGGTAACAATCCATGGTAGCTCGGTAGTTAGTCAATAGGTCTATACCTAGAATACAATCAAAATCTTCCATCTCCAAGATCATAAGATTCGCAATCAATTCGTTACCCTCAAAATCTAAGGGACAACCCATCACTAGACGCTTCGCTAACACCGAATGACCCATCGGAGTAGAAACATAAAGAATGACGTCTAGAGAAACATAAGGTAACTTATGACGCTTAACAAATCGTGCAGAAATGAATGTGATGCTCCGCTGTCAATAAGAACAAAAGCAGGAATACCGCATAAATGAAAAGTACCTGCTATGACTCTCTCTCTGTCTCATCTGCAGCCTGATCCTGGTTCAGCGCAAAAACCTGCCCTTGGGCACGAGGTCGAAGATTTGAACTACCCACTGCCTGACCCTGCCTCCTCTGCTGAACAGTCGTCTGAGATCCGGAACCAGATCCTGCTCCACCTCGCAACTGAGGACAATTCTTCTTGAGATGACCCATCTCTCCGCACTGAAAACAAGCTCCCGCGGCTGATCGGCATTGCTCCGATGGATGGTTCTTCCCACAATGCACACAAGAAACCTTATTCTTACCAAAGCGGAAAACACCGCTAGACCGAGATCCAGATCTGGAAGAAGAAGAACCAGATTTCTTGAAAGACTGAGATCGAGGGCTCAAAGTATTCGGAGGTCTGGAAGAAAGAATAGCCCTACCACGCTGGAGACTGATCTCTGCCTGGCGACACCGGTTCACTAATCCATCATACGAAGTAGGATTATCACAGACAGTGACTCGATCAAAAATCTCCTGGTTAAGACCCTGGAGGAAATGGTCATACTTGGCCTCAGAACTGCCACTGATATGAGGGGCAAAGGGTAACAACTCGAAGAACTTCTGCTGATATTCATCAACAGACATACTCCCCTGCTTAAGATTCAGGAGCTCAATCGTCTTTGCCTGGCGAAGGGCTGGAGGAAAATACAGCTGCATGAAAGCCGCACGGAAATCGGCCCAGATCACTCTACCCTGAGACTGGACTATCGGCGCAGAAGTCGATCGCCACCACTTGCGTGCACGGCCCTCGAGAAGAAAACTAAGGGTCTCTATCTTCTGCTCCTCGGTGCACTAGAATGCACGGAAACAACTCTCCATGCGCTCAATCCAATCCTCAGCATCATCGGGAGTCTCACCGCCGACTAAAGGCTTAGGCCCCATCTGAATGAAACGGTGCAAATCAAAACGCCTAGGACCATCCCGACGATGACGATGTTCACGATGACGCCTACGATCGTCCTGGTCACCCCAACGACCTACACTTCCCTGACTACTCTCATCACCAAAGTGGTCAGCCATCGCTACAAGATAGAATGGGGAAAATGGTAAAATGGTCCACGAAAAATCCCAAAACAGAATCTATATCCCAAAATCGTAAGCATGCTCTGATACCATAAATGTAGTGACCCGTTCCAGAATCACCTACTAAACAAGAACTAAGCATGCGATTAACTTAATTAATAATAATCAGAGATAACAGCGGAAAAGGCCAACAAACGATAGTTATACAACCCAATTGAAAATCCAGAACAACTCAACTTAAACTGAAATATACGGTACAACCATAACGAATCAAAGAGATACCGAAGAACTAAACCAACCAGCTACTCAACGTCCTCCTCCTCCTCCTCCTGAGCTGTCCAACCTGAGGCCTGCCCCGTGGGAATGGGGTGTCCAAGATAAACAAAACCGAGGACGTGAGCGATAAGAACGCCCAGTACAAAAGCATGAGTATACAAACCTATATGAAATGCACATGCTATGATATGATACCAGGGTAGTCAAGAAACAGGAGTAACAAAGGATCTCAAAATGCTCAGTCTAGAGGCGCCAAGTGGATAGTGCCGCGCGGTACTCCTCTGGGTCACTGCATCCACTACAAGAACAGACGTGGACCTAAAATGTCCCGGATCACCGAAGCCCTCCCGACCCGTCGGCCACTGTGTACTCTCGGTGTCCATGCGTCCACAAGACAAGACAGGGCTGAGCGGCCCCACAAGATATAGCTTATCTCGAAAGAGATACAGCTCAACAGTAAAGGCTATCTCGAAGGAGATACGGCTCAACATGAAATGCAACATGCAGTAATAAACGTGACATAATAGCATGCATCATATGACATATATCAATGCACCACATAATCATGCAACACATATAAGAATGTATACTCGACCAGGATATCTCGGATAGTACTTTCGTACCTCTATCACAGCAAGCCTAGCCTTACGCAACACCGCTAATCAGGTCTAGAACAAGCCTACGCATCAAAAGCATACCCAATGAACAATACTACTATGCTCGACTAGCAAAACCAGTACTACCAAAGGTTTAGGGTTTACCTTCGTCCGTCGACAGCCCTTTGATGTCGATTGCCTCGTAACTCAGGCGTCGCTACACTACCAATCCTGGCAGCTCTTGGCTATCGCTCGACCGACAACTAACCCTAGAAACCTTCCAAACCTCTCAAAATGAGACACAACTTCAAGAACTTGCCATCCAAAATGAGGAATTCCGAGCACTATTTATAGGCTATGTTCGGATCCACCGAACCCACTTCGGAACGTCCGAACTCCTACGTGTCCATCAGCTCTTGACACCTCACGATCGGATCCACCGAACCTACACTTCGGAACGTCCGAACTCCCACGTGTCCATCGGCTCTTGACACCTCATGATCGGATCCACCGAACCTACACTTCGGAACGTCCGAACTCCCACGTGTCCATCGGCTCTTGACACCTCATGATCGGATCCACCGAACTCACTTCGGATCGTCCGAACTCGTCGGTGCTACCAAACCATCTTCGGTCCGTCCGATCATGACCACGGTCAAAATTACACATTAAACCTTCTTAATCACCATTAATCCGTTAATTACCCAATTTGGAATTCGGGCTACTACATCCCCCATCCCAAAATTGCCCCAAGTCAAGCACGCTTAACTTTGGAGTTCTTATGTTATGAGCTACCGAAAAGAATATGCACCTTCTTGATAGAGTAAAAATTAATTTGGTATATGAACTATAAATCAAATGTCAAATTGGTACACCAACTTTTGCTAATAGTTAAATTGGTACATGATCATCGTAAATCTAGTCAATTTATGATGACTAAAAGGGTGTAGTAGTATTTTGATAGATAAAGATTAATTAAGCTAATAAATTTTATCCCATTTTATTCTTATTTCTAAACCCTTTCTTCCACTGTATTTTTTCACCATAAAAAAGTCTTTCTGCTTCCACGATACGCATTTCATTTTCCCCTCAATATGTTGAAATCGATTGTCTCCACACAAGGTAGTCTCTCTCCTTCTTATGTTTTTGTCATTTCTTCTCATTGTAGTGTTTTTTTGTAATGATATGCTTTGCTTGAAAGGTGTTCGATAGAAAGTTTAAACTAGTTTGGGTTATTAAAAACTCTTAATAGAAATTGTATTTGACTGGTTTTTGTTTTATTCTAATGTATATTTATATGTTTCTTTTATATATACAGCTCATGATGAAGATGATTTTGCACCACTGTGATGAACAAATTGATTTAAAGCATGTGCCAAGCCTTCAAAATTATGATTTGTCAATGTTGGTACGTGATTCTATAATAGCAATATTTGGTGCAGATATAGGTCAAATTGGTGATTTGACTGGATTAATTGGATTGGATGGCATTGCACCACGTTCTAAAGAAAGCTTTCCTTTGAACTATGATAAATATTTTAAAAATCTTTTTATGGCATATGAAGTATTTGGTGATGCGTCATTACATCTACGAGTGCGCTTATTGCACAATGCTTTTGAAGACCATGATCAACCAAACTATGTTGAAGTTTGTGTGCAATAAGAACTCATGAATGCTGATTTTAAAAATGATGAACTCACAGTTGATGGTGTAGAAATAGAGGAAGAGTTATGTTGTTGGAGTGACAATAGTGTTAGTAATGAAACAAATGAGAAAAGATTAATTGATACAGAGAAGGAATTTTAAAGTGAAGGTGATGAAGATGATTCAGATTACAATTCTGATTGTGACCAATTTTTGAGTAGCGATGATGAAGTTGAAACCTTGATGGCAAAACTAAGTTATAAAATGCATGGAGATGTCTTTGAAACTGAGAAAAATGGAATTATAGAATTTGAGGTTGGTCAGATTTTTAAGGATGTGGATCATTTTAAGAGTGTTTTAGAGGATTACAAAGTCCATGAGGGTTTTAGAATGAAGAGGATTCATAATGCAAGAAATATGCAAACAACAAAGTGCAAAACCGATGGTTGCCCTTGGAGGATCCATGCATCAAAGTGGATTGATGGAGTAACTTTTAAAATTAAAACTTATGATGGTCCACACACTTGTGTTATGCAATGCATAGATAAAAGTGCAACATCCAAGTGGGTAGCTAAAAAATATGAGAAACAACTGAAATCTGCTCAAGGAATGACAGTTGGGGATTTGGGATCTGCTCTTATTGATGATTATGGTGTTCATTTTGATGTTTGTAAACTTCATAGAGCGCGAAAAAAGGTGACCAAAAAGTATATGGGTGATCATGAGGTTAGTTATAACAAACTTCCCAAATATGCTAAAGTTTTGAGAAAATATAATTCGGGCGTAACCTGTAAAATATTGTGTGAAGGATTAGATTTGTTCAATCCAAATTATAATCCCATATTCAAGAGATTTTTTGTTAGTTTTGTTGCTCAAAGAGAGGGGTTTGTGAATGGATGTAGGCCCTTCATTGGGGTAGATGGTTGTTTCTTAAAAATCCTTTTGGAGGACAACTTTTGTGTGCAGTAACACTTGATGCAAATTCTAGTATTTTTCCAATTGCAGTGATGATTTCTGAGGGAGAAAATCAGGATAGTTGGGAATCTTGATTGCTTACATTGGCATTTAGGAGATGAGAGATACTTAACATTCATGAGTGATAGACAAAAAGGTCTCATAAATGCCATTAAGAAAATTTATCCTATTGCTAAGCATAGATATTGTGCTTGGCATAGGTATAATAATTTCAAAAGCTTATTTCTTAGACCAAAGTTTAGGAATAAATTTTGGGCAGCAGTGAAGGCTACTAATGTTTGACTTCAATGATATTATGGATGAGATTAAGCAAGAAAATACAGCAGCGTGGAATTGGTTGATGCAAGAAGAACCTTTTCATTGGTCAAGACATGCTTTTGACATACATGTTAAGAATGACCATGTGACAAATAAATATGTCTGAGTCATTTAAAAGTGAGTTAAGGGTGATGAGACAAAAACCGGTCCTTACATTATTGGAGCATATAAGAAGAGAACTAATGAAAAGATTTTGTGAAAGACAACAAAATGCTATGACTTGGAACTCAATTGTGCCCCCAAAAGTTGAAAGCAAATTAAGCAGAAACTTTCGAGAAAGTAGACAATTGCATGGATTTGAATCATCTGAGCACTTATTTGAAATTAGTGATGGCAAATGGTTTGTTGTGAATTTGAATTCAAAGACTCGTGAATGTGGAGAGTGGCAGATTAGTGGAGTTCCATGCAAGCATGCAATTTTTTGTATCAATCATATAAGAGATGATCCTATGAAATATGTTGATAATTTTTTAACAAAAGCTTCCTATTTGAGGACATATGAGAGCAATATCAATCCTATTCCTGATGAATCTATGTGGGAGGATGAGAATTATCCTAAGATGATCGTGAGAAAGAAAGAAAGCAAACGTGGTAGGCCAAAGTTAAAAAGAATAAAAGGAGCAGATGAATCACTTACTGGGAAAAAAAATCAGAGATCTGTTCATTCGAGTTGTAGCATATGCAAAGAACTTGGATACAAGAAAGCCACATGTCCTCGCAATCCTGGGAATTTTGGTATAAAATTGAAGAAAAAGAAGAAAGGTAATATGATTTGTATTAGTTTATATTATTTTGGACACTGAAATATTTATTATTGATCTTATAGAGAATGTAAAATTAATTAGTGTTTGTTGTAATATAGTTGTTTAAATTTAAAATTTCTTACTAATAATGTTTTTTTAAATGTCAAATTTTTGTTGTTAAATAATCGTCATTTCCTCACCTTTTTTTGTAATTATTTGACAGGAGATGTGCAAGAATCTCATCAAAATTGAGCATGATGGTAGAGTTTCAAACTTTTGAAAATGCAAGGATAGCTTTTGTGTTAAAAATTAAACTATGATTCACAATGATATTTTATATGTTTTGGAAATGACTTTTTTTGTAGATTGTTTTGGAAATGATAATATGATATTTTTTTGTATTTTTGTTCAAAGTTTCAATGATATATATGGTGATTAACTTTCAAAATTTTATTTATTACTCATGTACTTTGTTGTGCTTAAATAATCTACGTTGTTAGTTAAATAGCACGGGACACAATCTATCGTGGTTTGATTGATATTGTTTAGATGGGTTCGTTATATTAAATAAAATTTGATTTTAATTTTTAGTCAAGAATTTGTTAAAATATCATATTCAATAAATGGTTATGTAACTAAAATATTACCTTTTTTTATCACAACCACTATTTAGTGAAAATGTTTTCAAAATTATTAATGAGAAAATTACGTATATATAAATCAAAATTTTAGCTAAATATATAATTTATTTTCTATATTATCAATTTATTTATTTAAAAGTATTTACATATTGAATGCATTAATATAATATATCTAATTATTTTGTTGTAAAGGATATAACCGATCTAATATAATAAATATAATATACAAATATTCCTAATTAAAAAAAAAGAAATAAAAAATTTGTATTTTTTTGTAATAAAGGGCAAATTGGACATTTTAGTTAAATATCATCGGAAATTGGCCGGAATCCCGCGGATATGTACCAATAAAATCATTAATAAAAGTTCATGTACCAATTTGACATTTATTCAATAGTTCATATACCTAATTACTTTTTACTCCTTCTTGATATGAGTAGTACATATCAAATCTTTAAAATTCTCTTTAACTGTATAGTCCATTACATTGAACAGTCTCGGAATCCCTCTCATTCCGGTGTGGGATCGGTTGATTCATGTTCCCTCCATCTAGAAGCCTGTCAGGAGCCGCTCATTTTCCGTACAACCTCATACACCGGCGATCATCCCCCGCCCTCTTCGGCCCCGGGTCTCACATGCCCACCAGCTTCCGCTTGGTTCGTCCCCGAACCACACCGTACTAAGAGAGGCCGGCTCTGATACCAACTGTAACACCCCAGATTCGACGACTGTCCTCACTGTATCAAGACGAGTATTTTCAGCGTGCTTATGTCCTCACTCACACGCACCCTAGGAAACTTCCCAGGAGGTCACCCATCCCAAAATTGCCCCAAGTCAAGCACGCTTAACTTTGGAGTTTTTATGTGATGAGCTACCGAAAAGAAGATGACTTTCTTGATATGAGTAGTACATATCAAATCTTTAAAACCCTCTTCAACTGTACAGTCCATTACATTGAACAGTCTCGGAATCCCTCTCATTCCGGTGTGGGATCGGTTCATTTATGTTCCCTCCACCTAGAAGCCTGCCAGGAGCCGCTCATTGTCCGTGCAATCTTATGGCACCGGCGATCACCCTGAAACAGTCTGCTTATTCTTTTTCTTAAAAAGTACTAGGAAAATTTTTTTCTCTCTCCTTAATCTCCATAATTTAAAATATACATATATATAAATACTTTAAAATATCTTGTCACCATTTTTAAAATAAAACATCCAACTAGTACTTGAAAATCCAAAGGGAATAGTCAAACATGAAATCGTAAATCGTTTTACCAAACCCGAAAAGCAATAAATGTTGAAAAGTATAGCTCATACTAAACCTATTAAAATCTCTCAAAAAGCATAAAATAAAATGTTGTAAAAATCTTTAACTTAAAATCATAAACTTAAATGCGGAAATAGATGCGCTGGTCCTCGGGTTATGTGCACCGACAGTCCAGCAAGTCACTCGTCAAGACCTCCAATATCATAGTTATTTATATCACCTGCATCAACACACCTAGTGAGTCTAAAGACTCAACACGTCCTATGTTTGATAACAAATAATACTTAATACAGTTTACATATAACAGTGAAAAATATTTGTACTTAAAATATCATTTTCTTAATATGCATAAACTTTAAACTTAAACATTTTAAAAACATAACCATGTCACCTAACGTAATCATATTCATATCCATATTCATATTCATATTCATATTCATGTTCATGTTCATGTTTGTTGAATTCAGATCGTTGATTGTGACTTTCGTGTTCATATACTTGTTGGGAGACGGATCCATCTACATGTAACCACAGTACTGGGCGGTGGGGGACATCAGAAACACTCTCACTGGTCAACTGGGCCCTGGCCTTACGTATTAACATATCATCATATATATATACATATCCGTATCCAAAGAAACACGATCGTCGGGCTCCCACTGGGATCATAACCCTCATGAAATTTCCAACATATCATCGTAATAGTCACAATCACTTCCCGTCCTTCTACATGTTATCACTACTCAATAAAAATCATGCATATACGTACCGTTTTTATTTTGAAACCAAACATGCAACATATCTTTTAAATGTCCAATTTAACTTAATAATTTATGAACATTTGAAAATCATGATTTCAACATATAAAAATTCATAAACATGTGAACTAATCATATTAGCATATACAACAACAAATAGGACACTATCATGACGTTTACTAATTTTCCGGTGTAAAAAGACCGTTTTACCCCTGGACGTGACGTTTTACATTTTTTGATGTTTTCTTGATTTTCCTGACTCTAACATGTCCCAAATAATTATTTAAGCCTAAATTAAAATTCTCATAATTTTATTTAGCTTAAAAACTAGGCTTTTTAATTAATTCGTAATTAGTCGTTTTGAAGGCGTTTTAATTCTGAAAAATCCCAAACTTCAATATAAAATTCCTAAATTCTAAATTTAGTCTTTTTATATTATTTCAGTCCCCATGAACCACGACTCGACCCCCATGAGATGTTGTTCAAGTTTTTAAGTTTAGGAAACTCCAATATGACACAATATCTTCGACCCCGAGCCATCTCTTGAGTTTATCGAGTCACCCCCAAGCCATGTTGATAGGATCGGTTAACTCAAGGTGAAAGTGTTTAGAAGGGGGGGGGGTTGAATAAACACTTGCTAAATTAAAACTTCTTCGAAAGGTTGGGTTCAGTTTTGTTACAAACTGACTCAAGTATCTCGTCGGTCGATAACAATCAGTTAAACTGAATAAAACAGTTGCGGAAAACTAACTGACTGAAAGATAGAATGGATAACTGAAAGTAAATAACACAGGAAATGTTTCTGGATGTTCGGAGACTTGAATAACTCCTACGTCACCCCTTCTATCACAAAGATAGGATATTCACTAAAAGACTTTGATCAAATACAATAACGTGTACTGACCCACTTCAGTTTGGACTTATCTATTGCCAAAACTGAAACTCTTAGTTAACAACTCTTTTACAGATCACAACTGATCTTAGCACAACTTGTACAATTTATCGAAGATTACAAAGTGCTTTTTCTAGCTCAAAACGTAGCCTGAATGCTACTGATAAAACTGATAAGCTTGAGCTTTGATTTGACGAAGTTGAGAGAATATTTTCGCAGAGTAACAGCAAGTAAAATGAGTAGTTCAGAATCGGTAGTTCTTCAGCTGCTCTCTTCGACTATTTATAGGCTTCTGTCAACGGTAACATTTATTTGAATAACAGCCATTGTTTGCCACGTCGATATTCTCTGACAGATCGTACACTGCAACTTTCTGAAATGCGGCGTTCCACTACTACTGTTGCAGTTATACTGTACTATATGTCGGTTGTCGCAATCAATTGATGACGTGTTCAGTTAGGAACACACTTTACTGATCGATGGTTGAGGCGCTTAAATAATAGCTGAACGATCAGTTACGTAACCAGTTAGTAACTTCACTGCGTAAATCAGTTGCTTGATTCAGTTACTTGGTTCAGTTGGTTAATTTGTCAAACTCCGGAATAAGATTTCCAACACATGTTGATCCAAACCCTGACCAACACGTTAGAGCTCCCTACTGGACACAAGGATCCCAAGAAAAAAGCCCCAGACATGAAAAACGAGCCCCTATTCCTCTACCCTAAGCTGGCCGAGAAGTGTTTCAATGGACAAGGACTCTTCATACTATCTTAGGACTTAGCCAACCAACCTAGCCCCTGAACCAACCTCTCGTGTACTTATCTAGGACCCCACGGAATCACCCTAGCCCTGCCTCAAGCCCCCAGGCCGAGCTACATCCCGTGCACAAGCTGCGCATCTCATGCGCGCAATGAAAGGGCTCTCGGGTAGGAGTCCTTGCTGTCAAGGACTCCACCCAGCCCCTTAGTTCGAGTCCTAGCATGGCTAGGACTCTTTCCTGGACTCCCTCGTGACATTGGCTAGCCCTGGACAGGAGCCATTGCCAAGCCAAGTTGCGAAGATCAAAACCGAAGCCCTTGATCCCATATGACAGCAACTCGTGTTCAGCTTGCTTCCAGGTTCACGTGTGGTGTTTAGGTGATTATCTAAGACTCTAAATACCGTGTAAAATCATGCCCAAACATAACCTATATCATGGCAGCCCTTAACATGTAAACAACAAAAGTTTGAATCACAATCATGCTTGAAATTTCATGGATTGCATAAAAACGAAAATAATTCAAAGTGTCACTTGTTTTTCCAAATTTTTCATGAATAAAAATATAATATGATGTGATGATGGTTTGAAGGGAAGAATAGGCGTGCCTTTGCGTAAATAGCGCACGAAAAATCGTTGACGATTTGCGAAGAACGGACAAGAACCTTGGCTTGATTATTGCTTAAGCTATTCTCGAAAATTCCTCCTTGTCTTTGACGTGTTGTTGTGTGTTTGTGTGGCGGGGAGAGTTTTAATTGGTTGAAATTTCAGAAAGTGGCCGAGACTAGAATAGGGTTTGGAGTGATTTTTAACATTTTATATAGAAATTAATTCACTAATTAAGGCTTAGGCATATTAAACATAAGTTTTAGGCCCATTAGTATAAATTAGGATTTAATTAGGATATTAAAATAGTTTTGGTAAAAATAAGTTTGTGAATTTAATAGTCGGGTTGCCAAAAAGTTCGTATTTTTGATGAAAAACCAACACCGATAAAATTTACGTCCCGATGTATAAAATCACCTCAAAACCCTTTATTTTCAAAAATAAGAAAAACCCACAATCATATTTTAAATATTTAAAAACAATGATTTAATAAAAACATTTTATGTTTTTCAGCCCTCGGTCTCCGTTCCTCGATCGCAACTCGAATAACCCTTAAAATACATTTTAATGCAATCATGTAGAAAATTATATTTTAAACATGTAATTATGCACAACAAAATTAATCCATGCAATTAAAAAAATTAATTAAAATATAAAGGAATTTAATAACTACATGCATGTGGTTTGCGTGGGGCCTTAAATTTTCGGGGCGTTACAGTAACAGTACATTCTACGACTGCAGTGGGGTCAACTTCCTCCTCTTGGTTTCCTAATATGGCATAGGCTCGAGCAGGTATCTTTGGCTTTGTTGTGGGTTGGGTTTTCTGGTTTTTTTTGGACAATCTTGAATACGGTGTTGCTCACTTTCGCAAATAAGACATTTCCCACCTTTTCTCCAACATTCTTTTTCTTCATGATTTGGTAATCCGCAATATCCACACTTTTTACTGTTTTTTCTTGGAACTTTTCCTTTGACAGCTTCTCTTTGCCTGACTGGTTGTGTTCTCTTTTCAAATTTTCTTTTTCGGTTATTATCCTCAAAAGGGTTGGGCTTCCGGATTTTCTTTTCTTCTTCCTCTTTTTTAAGAAGTTCCTTGATGTCTTCTTCCACTCGTAGGGCTTGATTAACAACATAAACATAACTGGTAATTTCTGTGGACAGTGTTGCCCAACGAATATTGAGCTTTAATCCTTGAACAAATTTTTTTCTTTTTCTTACCTCATCTTCCATGTAATGTGGTGCATAATGTATAAGACTGTGGAATTCTGCCTCATATTTAGCTACGGCCTTGTCACCTTGGACTAAATCCATAAATTCACATTCCCGGGTATTTAATATAACTTGAGTTATATATTTACCTTCGAATTCTTGCAGAAAATTGTCCCACGTTTTTGGGGTGTGGTTCTTTGTCCATTTATGTTCCACCGTACGCCACCAATTATGAGCTGCTTCTTCAAATAAGTAAGTTGAAAAATTTACTTTTTGTTCTCAGAATAATTAAGAATAAAGAATATTTTGTTGATTTTGCTTCGCCAAGATTCTGCTTGATACGCATCTGGTTTGCCTTCAAACTTTGGTGGTTTGAATCTCAAAAATTTCTCAAGAGCTCGATCATTTGCCTCAATGTGTTGTTCTTGAGCTTGATCATAAGGTCGTGGTTGTTTTTGCTGACAAAACTGCACATATTGATGCATTATTTCAAACATATTTTGTATGTTTTGTTCTTGGGGGGATTGTGTTGAACATTTCTGGAATTTCCACCAGATGTCGAGTTTTGGTCATCTTGAGGGGGGATGTCTTGTCCGATTCTGGCTTGAGTACTATATTGCGAAGACGTCATTCTAAACACATAAATATAAAATATGAACATATCTTGCAATGAATGTACATAGTTATGTCAGAGGGTAAACAGTCAGTTTTATTCATAAACAAGACATATTTCAAATATTGACAATACCCAAGCAAAATACAAACAGAACAAGCAAACTGAGTCATCATGCCTACAAAAAATGATGACCATGATAATCATCATGCTTACAAAAGATGATGATTATTAATACTAGTTATATACTAGTGCCAAATAGTCATTGTCTTCATTCGTCGTCGGAGAGATCTATAAAAGTTGTGTGGCTCAAGCCTTCATTTGTGCCTGTGGTTCCCATGGTAACATTTTGATCCGTATTCGGCAGTGATGTATGTGGTTCAACTGGGTCCGGTTCATAACTAAGCTCATTTTCAGGTAGGATAGTCATTGGAATAAGTTCATCTACCCCAAATACAAAGTTTTCCCATATGGGGTCAGGAAGAAATTCAACTTCCGGTGACTGCAACATATAATATTTTATCATAAAGGGGTATTGATCTATTGTTGTGTTCATGATTCCAGAATATTCTGCAAAAGGGGCTGGTACATACTCTGGAATACTACTACTTCTGGTTTCAAATGTGCTAGTGATGGGAGGAGCTGTGGTCTGATTTGTGTAAGATGGACCGATAACACCAGGTTCCATTCCGTGGATAGATTGATAAACCAGTTCACGCCCATGCATGATTAAGTGGTCAATGTGGATCGAAGGGCGTGATACTCCTTTTAAGAAACTAATCAAATCTCGGTCATAGAATTCATGCATGTCTAGTAAGTATATAAGAGTGCGGTCTCTTTCATACAGTACATGACCTAATTCTCCCTGATATGCTAGATTATCAGTCCTCATCCGTTCTTCAATAAATCCATGAAAATTTTCAGTTGTTCCAAAGGTTTCAAAATGCTCCCGATACATATTCACTAGAAATTTCAAATCCGAGTTTTCTTTGCTTAATTTTGATATTTCTTCCTCCATTTGTTTGATGATTATAGTTTGTTTTTTCTTTGATGTCCCACTAGACTCTGTCATCCATAAAAGAGACATTTCAATTATGAGGAAAACATAAAGATTACGTATGACATTATAATAAACCTTAGGCTCCTGTCTCTAGACTCTAAGAAACCTAGGCTCTGATACCACCTCTGTGACGCTCGGTTTAGGAATTCATAATTATTCCCTTACTAAGTGCCACATTTTTTTTTACAATCTTTCTTTATTGAACTTTTATTTTTATTTTTACCATTATTATTATTAGAAAGTTATTGTAGATAAAAAATTTAAATATTTTCTACTGTAATTTAAAGATTATCTACAAATATTTACATTCTTATTTCAAATATGTACAATTATTTTACAGCGGAAGTTTAACATTCATATGTACAATTGTGTCACAACGGAAGTTTAAAATTCATTTATAAACAGATCATCCCAACTTTCAAATGCTCTTATTTCAGCTTCAGTTATTTCCTCTTGTTCCAATTCGGGGGTTACTGTGTCTGGAAATTACAATAGACGAAAAGAAATAGAGGGTTAAGTCTTTGAGGACTTAGTGAGTATAAATTAGTATATGGCTTTTAAATAACACTTCATCATAATTATGCATGAAATAATAGGCATAACAATTTACATATTATAAATGATATGCAATGAAATAATAGATAAATGAAAAATTCTATAAATTAACATCGGTGGCTCTAATTGAGTACTTTTTACAAGCCGGGTGAACCATTCTTCGGACCGAAATATGCGGTGCGCGTCGTTCAGATGAACCATATACCCGGGACTTTTGACCCGTTGTTCATTGGACTCATTTTCCGGGCCGAAGCCACGTTGTCCAGTGGACTCAATTTCCGGACCGAAATCCTTTGTCCATGACTCCATTCATTATGGTATATCAATCCATTCATAAATATGCAAGAAAATATATCAGTAATTGAAATGAACTGTGGATGATATTTGAACATTAAATAAATGCTATTGAAATTTCCAGGCTAAATGCCAAATGCTTTAATAGAAGAATGATTAGTAATTTTCTCACCTGATAACTTACAGTTTAAGCTTGATTAATAATCCGAGTTGCTGGGGCAAGTCCTAAAAATTTATTATGAATGATATTTATATGTTAGAGTTATTAAGTAACTAGCTGATCATTTCCAGATTATTTTTTGTTCAAAATTTAACCTGGTTGATTTTATTTAAATTTTCAAAATTCATATTAATTAAAATATAACTCCAAACATTACGAAAGTTGGCCAAAAAGTCGGAAATATCACCAGGAATGTTCGGCCACCGGAAAATCGCCGATCCAGCGGCGCGTGAGGTACACACGCCGACGGTTTCGGCGCGTGGGTCGCCTTCCGGCGGCCATGCGCGGCCGGATTTTTTCCAGATCATGTAACTTTTGAAGATCTTTAATTCTTCTGTTGAAAGTTTTGTCAAATTCCTTACTCATCAATACCAGATTTAAATATTGTCATATGGCTAACTAAGGTATTCCTGCATTCCGAAAATGTTAGTTTCGGCAATATTTTGGGACGACGGACGGTATGTACCTTATCTATACAACAAGAGGTACAACTTTTATGTTCAAGTCAACCTCTCGTTTGGTGTGTAGCTATAAGAAAAATGAGCGAAAAGTACCTAGCTTGAATACGGGATACCGTTGCCGTTTTGCGGAATATCTTTGTTTGATTTTCTGTTTTTTGAGTGATTCTTTTACGTCACCTTCAGTGCTATATTAATTTACT
The DNA here is from genome assembly GCF_022965805.1 of Primulina eburnea. Taxonomy (NCBI): domain Eukaryota; kingdom Viridiplantae; phylum Streptophyta; class Magnoliopsida; order Lamiales; family Gesneriaceae; genus Primulina; species Primulina eburnea. The sequence continues at coordinate 21,412,726 of NC_133116.1, forward strand.
ATATGAGGTGAATAGTTGGTGATTTATTGGGATTTTTCGGAAAGGGTATAACTCTTTTTCTTCTATTTTCTTCTCTTTTTATTGGTTGGTCTTTTCGGTTGGTTTTTGTGAAGAGAGGAAAGGTTCAGCTATATTTATAGCCGGAAACTTCAAGTTTATCCCTCTTAATTTAATTATTATTTTTATTTATTTATTTATTTATTAAATGAAAAAAAATATTATGTTTATCCAAACTTAATAATATTATATTCGTGTATCAAATTATTGAACCTAATTATCTTATATTGAACTTAAAAATTATTGTACTTAATTATTTAACATATATATTGAGCTCAATTATAATATTTTATTATATTTTGAGTATTGGATTTTGGAACGGGAACCTCATAGTGCTTGATGAATTTTTAAGTGTATTGTGATGTATTTTAATGTATTTCTAGATACTTTGGACAAATAAAATTTGTGCCGAAAAATAATGTTATAAAATTTTAAAAGTGAAAATAGTAAAATTTATACTAATAAAAATACATTTATTCACCTTTGTTTTTAGGGTGTCACAATCCTGATGGCAAAAAAATGTACAATGATTTGAAAAGGCAGTTTTGGTTGAAACAGATGAAAGCTGATATTGCAAATTTTGTTTCCAGATGTCTGAATTGCCAACAGGTAAAAGCAGAAAGAAAGAGACCAGGAGGTTTGTTAATTAGCTTGTCGATTCCTGAATGGAAATGGGATCATATTTCCATGGACTTCGTAACGAAGCTACCACATTCGTCCCGAGGATGTGATGCGATTTGGGTCGTGATTGACAGATTGACCAAATCAGCATGATTTATTCCGTACAATATGACGTACAGACACGACCAGATGGCAGAGATCTATGTCAGAGAAGTGATCAGATTGCACGGAGTGCCGAAGTCGATTGTATCAGATTGTGATCCTCGGTTTACTTCGCACTTCTGGCAGAGTTTGCAGCAGGCTCTAGGTATGAAGTTACATCTGAGTACCGTATATCATCCACAGACAGACAGACAGTCATAGCGGACTATCTAGACATTGGAGGATATGCTTAGAGCTGTAGTGCTAGATTTTGGCACTAGTTGGCAAGATTCGTTGCCACTTTGTGAGTTTTCGTACAACAACAGCTATCAGACAAGTATTGAGATGGCACCGTTTGAAGAGTGATACAGCAAGAAGTGCATATCCCCTCTGTATTGGGACGATATTTCCGAGGTTCCTAAACTTTGACCTGACATGATTAGAGATATGACAGAGAAAGTGAAGCTGATTCAGAAGAGATTGAAGACAGCTCAAGATAGACAGGGCAAATATGCCAATGTTCGACGTAGACCATTGGTATTTGTGACAGGAGACAGAGTATTCTTGAAGATTTCTCCTTTCAGAGGCATTATCAGATTTGACAAGAAAGGGAAGTTGTCCCCACGCTATATTGGGCCATATGAGATTCTCGAGAAGATAGAAGATCGCGCCTATCGACTCGCCCTACCGCCTTCTCTATCCGAAATACATGATGTCTTTCATGTATCTTTATTGCGGAAGTATATCCCTGATGCTTCACATATTATTCAGCCAGATGAGACAGTATTTGATAAGACACTGAGTTACTTCGAGAAGCCGATTCAGATTTTCGATCGTAAAGAAAAGCATCTCAGAACGAAGACTATTCCATTTGTGAAGATTCAGTGGAGTCGTCATGGCATTGAAGAAGATACCGGGGAGACTGAGTCAAATATGTTTCATATGCATCTAGAAAATTAAAGAATCACGAGTTAAATTATTCCACTCATGATCTGGAATTAGGAGCAATAGTGTTTGCATTAGCAAAATTGAGACACTACTTGTACGGTTCCACTTTTGATATTTATACAAAACACAAAAGCCTGAAGTATTTATTTACTCAAAAACAGCTCAACATGAAGCAAAGAAGATGGATTGAATTTTTGAAAGATTACGATTGTTCCATTCTTTATCAATCAGGTAAAGCTAATGTAGTGGCTAATGCTTTAAGTTGAAAGATTAGCATGGCTTGTTTGGAAATGAAAGAAGTAAGAAAATGGGTACACATCCATTCTCGTGGGCACTTGGACGGATTGAAATTTGAACCTGAATTTCATACCAGAATTAAGTAAAATCAAGAATTGGACCAAGAAGTTTCAAAACTCCGTACTGATACCAATTTTGCCACAAATTCACAAGGAATACTATGCTATCATGACCGTATTTGTGTGCCTAGCTCAATGCAAAAGGAAATAATGGAAAAATCACATCAGTCTCGGATCAGCATTCATCCAGGAGGATCTAAAATGTACCAAGAGATTAAAAAACATTTCTGGTGGAAAGGAATGAAACGAGATATTGCAGATTTCATTTCACAATGCCTATCTTGCCAAATGATAAAGGCTGAACATCAAAGACCAGCAGGTCTTTTGCAACCATTTCCTATACCAGAATGGAAATGAGATCAAATAACTATGGACTTTGTGACTGGATTACCCCAGCTCCCAGGAGGTTTTAATAGCATATGGGTAATCGTTGATCGCTTGACCAAGTCAGCACATTTCATACCCATAATTCACAAATATGGGGTGGAAAAACTGGCTGAAGTCTATCAGAAGGAAATTATACGGCTAAATGGTATCCCCACTACCATAGTATCTGATAGAGATCCGAAGTTTACGTCAAGATTATGGAAAAATCTTCAGGAATGCCTTGGTACCAAATTAAATTTTAGCACAGCAGCACATCCGCAAACCGATGGTCAGTCTGAAAGAACCATTCAAATATTGGAAGACATGCTTCGCGCATGTGTGCTGGATTTTGGGGAAAACATTTGCCTCTAGTTGAATTTTCATACAACAATAGTTATCAATCCTCAATAAAAATGGCGCCATATGAAGCATTATATGGAAGAAAATGTCGCTCTCCTCTTAACTGGGATATGGATGAATGGAGAGGCACAAAGAATGGACAAGAACGAGAAATCAGGCCTGACATTATACAAGAAGCTATTTACAAAATACAACTTATCAGGCAACAAATACAAACAGCTCAAAGTCGACAGAAGAGTTATGCAGATAAGAGGCGGAAAGATTTGAAATTTGAAGTCGGAGATTACGTATTACTAAAAGTATCACCAAGAAAAGGAATCAAGCGTACTGGAAAGAAGGGAAAGTTGCATCCTCGATTTGTTGAACCTTTTGAAGTAATAGAACGAATAGGCACTGTGGCTTATCATCTATCTCTACCTGAAAATATATCTGGTATACATAACGTATTCCACGTATCACAATTAAGGAAATGAAAATTAGACTCGGCCCAATTTGTTGACCACCAATAGATAGATCTGGAAGAAAATCTAACATATGAAGAACAACCTGTGAAGATTTTGGACCAAATAATAAAGGAACTTCGTGGTCGACCAATTCAGTTGATAAAAGTCTTATGGAAAAACCACAACATTGAAGAAGCAACGTGGGAAACAGAGAAAGATGTGAGATGTCAATATCCTCATTTATTCCAATAACTCTTAAATCTGGGGAGCAGATTTTCAAAAGGAGGGGATATTGTGACTCCCTAAAAACAAAGTTGCATAATTGCATTTTTATTATTATAAATTTTACTATTTTCACTTTTAAAATTTTATCACATTATTTTTCGGTACAAATTTTATTTGTCCAAAATATCTAGAAATACATTAAAATACATCACAGTACACTTAAAAATTCATCAAGCACTATGAGGTTCCCATTCCAAAATCCAATACCCAAAATATTATAATTGAGCTCAATATATATGTTAAATAATTAAGTACAATAATTATTAAGTTCATTATAAGATAATTAGGTTCAATAATTAAATACACGAATATAATAATATTAAGTTTGGATAAACATAACATTTTTTTCATTTAATAAAAAAATAAAAATAATAATAAAATTAAGATGGATAAACTTGAAGTTCTCGGCTATAAATATAGCTGAACCTTTCCTCTCTTCACAAAAACCAACCGAAAAAACCAACCAAAGAAAGAACGAAGGAAGGAAGAAAAGGGAAGAGAAAAAGAGAAGAAAATAGAAGAAAAAAAGTTATACCGTTTTCGAAAAATCCCAATAAATCACCAATTATTCACCTCATATAGTAAAGCAATATAACACTGAAGGTGGCGTAAAAAGATCGCTCAAAACCAGAAAATCAAACAAAGATATTCCGCAAAACGGCAACGTTATCCCGTATTCAGTCTAGGTACTTTTTGCTCATTTTTCTTATAGCTACACACCAAACGAGAGGTTGACTTGAACATAATAGTTGTACCTCTTGTTGTATAGATAAGGTACATACTGTCCGTTGTCCCAAAATATTGCCGGAACTAACATTTTCGGAATGCCGGAATACCTTATTTAGCCATACAACGATATTTAAATCTAGTATTGATGGGTTAGGAATTTGACAAAAATTTCAACAGAAGAATTAAAGATCTTCAAAAGATACATAATCTGAAAAAATCCGGCTGCACGTGGCCGTCGGAAGGCCAGCCATGTGATAAGTGCATTTTATGCACTTATATTAGTCCTATATTTCATATAGATTGTTAGTCTTTTCGGGCGGAATTACGCGTTTTTTGTTATTTCTGGTGTGATCGCAGGAACCTAGGTGAGACCACTGAAAGGGCGCGAAAAGGAGCGAAAATGGCGCATAGTAGAGAAATGTGAGCCAAGCAAGCAATGGAATGTAGGAAGCCCCGCGCATATGCGCGACGTATTCCCGCGCAACTGGCAGTAGCTTCCGCGCACATGCGCCCCCAATGCCGCGCACATGTGCGGCCCATACAGTGTGATTCGCGCATATGCGCGAGTAAGATCGCGCATATGCGCGAGAGTTGCCCCAGGAGAAATGCCGAGAGGCCGCTCATGCGCGCATATGCGCGCGACGCGAGACCCGAATCTAAATAGGTTTCGGCGTTGAAATTAAGAGGGGTTCCGAAATATTATTGAGCAGCCGTCATACCACTCGAAAAAAAAGGAGAAAAAGTGAGAACGCACGGAGCACGGGACGCGAAGAACGGAGATAGAAGACACTGAATCCGGACACGGAGACGCACTTCCATCTCTCGCCAACACGTTCTTAATTCGGTTTCTTACTTTTACGTTTTTAATGATTACAAACAGGTTTTGTATTGATTTAATTACGAGTATGAACTAATTCTATTTTCTAGAGATTGATGTAGTCTTGGTTGAACCTATGTTATTGACTTTTTAACTTTTCATCTAATTAATTCGTCGTGTTTATTTGTGATTCCTTGTGATTAATGCTTTGGATTACTGGCCATAATTCGATTGATTGAATAATTAAAATCTAACACTCGAAAGAGGGGATTGAAATTAGGACAGGAGAAATCACATCGTTAGATATTTATAACGTGCAAAAGACATATAACTCTGACGAATCCATAAGAGGACCTTGGTTGCATTTATTACGTGTTGCTTGATTTTGAATAGACATATTAAAATCGGTAATAGGTAATACAGTTCTATTTATCACTCGACAGAGGGAGTAGAAACATTGCGAGTTCTTGGTTATAAATGCGATGCAATTTAATAACATGTTAGTTAATGCCGATTTAGCATAGGGGAAGCCAGACGAAATCATATCTCTAGATTTATTTCTTCAGTGAATTCTATACTGCGTGCTAGAATTACAGTAATTGCTATTTTATTTGAATTGATTACAAACCAACCATTCGATTTGTCTAAATAAAGTTGAGCTATGTCAATTATGGTAATTAATATACAACTTTGAATAATTACTCATCGTGGGATCGATATCTGTACTCATACAGTACTAAAACTTGACACCGTATACTTGCTGTAGTGAAAACACGCAACAAGTTTTTGGCGCCGTTGCCGGGGAGTAAACTATTTAATTGCATATTGATATCATTACTAAGTAGTATTGATTTTAATTTAGACTTTATTTTATTTTGTTTTCTTTATTTTGTTAATCTATAGTCTTTTTGTTTTGCTGTGCATGCGAAAATATCAAAATCCCGACTTGCTGATTTTTGATCCGGAGATCGAAAGAACTGCCAGGAGATTAAGGAAAGCAAGGAGAGACGAAATTAAAGCAATGGCTGAAAACAGAGACAACCAGAATGAGCTCCCTAGAGAGGTGCCAATCCGAGAACATTTCCGCCCTATCATCAACGCCCTACTACTCTGGAATAGCTTGTGGAACTATTGCTGCTAATAATTTCGAGCTAAAGCCCGCACTCATCAACATGGTTCAACAGAACCAATTTGGAGGAGCAGCCACCGCAGATCCCCATCTTCACCTCAGAACTTTTCTGGAGATCACGGATACGGTAAAAATGAATGGTGTTTCTGACGAACTTATTCGATTGCGCCTCTTTCCGTTTTCTCTTAGAGATCACGCAAGGAGTTGGCTCCAATCTCTACCACTGGGAAGTGTTACTACTTGGGCGGATTTGGTTACGAAGTTCTTGTCAAAATATTTTCCTCCTGCTAAATCTGCTCAGCTGAAAATAGATATCACCAACTTCAGGCAGAGAGAATTTGAGGTATTATATGAGGCGTGGGAGCGATACAAAGAGTTACTCAGGAAGTGTCCGAATCATGGATATGCAGATTGGGTACAAATCGAGCTATTTTACAATGGTTTGGATGGGCCGACTAGAAGGAATGTGGATGCTGCCGCTGGAGGTACTGTTTTTTCTAAAACACCTTATGAGGCCTATGAATTGCTTGAACAGATGACCATCAACAGTTATCAGTGGCCGAGTGAAAGATCTGGATCAAAGAAACCTGCTGGAGTGTATGCTGTAGACCCGATCACATCACTTACTGCACAGGTTTCGGCATTGACCGCACAGATTGCAGCGATGAACAAGCCAGGCCAATCTACGTCTGAGGTAGCATTGGTGACTGCTGAGGAAGAGCCAGTTATGGAGGAAGCTCAGTACATCAACAACCGTGGCTTTGGAGGCTATAGAGGTAATCCTCCCCCTAATACTTATCATCCAAGTTTGAGGAATCACGAGAATTTCTCTTATGCGAACAACAAGAACGTGTTGAATCCTCCACCGGGGTTCAATACACAGAAAGGGGAAGGAAAGCCATCTTTTGAAGATCTAGTTGGCACATTTGTGACTGAGTCTGGGAAGAGAATGGCGAGAACTGAGTCTCGTCTTGATAACATGGAGACACACTGTAGTAACCCGATTCCTAATTTGAGTTAATTATTGGATTAATTATATTTCGGTGGGATCGGAAAGACCGAACCAGGTTCGGATCGTCCGAAGAAGGTTCGGATCATCCGAAGTGAGTTCGGACCGTCCGAGACAGGTGGCTGGACACGTGGAAGGGTTCTGGACACGTGGAAGGGTTCGGATCGTCCGATCAGGGTTCGGATCGTACGAGCCAGGTGTCTGGACACGTGGAAGGGTTCGGATCGTCCGATCAAGACTCGGATCGTCCGGGACAGGTGGCTGTACTCGTGGAAGACATGCAGGGTTCGGATCGTCCGAAGTGGGTTCGGATCGTCCGAAGTGTACCAGATCGGAGCTTCCGAAGTGGATCGGAGCGTCCGAACATTGGCTATAAATAGAGGCGCGAGGCTTCATTTGTGACTCGCCATTTCAGAGTGTTCCAGAGCATTTCAGTCGTTTCTGATAGGTTCTAGTCTTTTTCCGAGGTTCGGGCACTAGCGGGGAGCTACTAGTGTTGTAGCGGAGCTGTGCTCTAGTTTGGAGCTAGCGGCACCAGTGGGCTGACTGCGGACGCAGGCGTGAGTCTAGGACTGATTGTTAGGATCTGCTGGTTTGAGGTACGAAAGTACTATCCGAGATATCCTGGTCGAGTATACATTCTTATATGTGTTGCATGATTATGTGGTGCATTGATATATGTCATATGATGCATGCTATTATGTCACGTTTATTACTGCATGTTGCATTTCATGTTGAGCCGTATCTCCTTCGAGATAGCCTTTACTGTTGAGCTGTATCTCTTTCGAGATAAGCTATATCTTGTGGGGCCGCTCAGCCCTATCTTGTGGACGCATGGACACCGAGAGTACACAGTGGCCGACGGGTCGGGAGGGCTTCGGTGATCCGGGACATTTTAGGTCCACGTCTGATCTTGTAGTGGATGCAGTGACCCAGAGGAGTACCGCGCGGCACTATCCACTTGGCGCCTCTAGACTGAGCATTTTGAGATCCTTTGTTACTCCTGTTTCTTGACTACCCTGGTATCATATCATAGCATGTGCATTTCATATAGGCTTGTATACTCATGCTTTTGTACTGGGCGTTCTTATCGCTCACGTCCTCGGTTTTGTTTATCTTGGACACCCCATTCCCACGGGGCAGGCCTCAGGTTGGATGGCTCAGGAGGAGGAGGAGGACGTTGAGTAGCCGGTGGAGTTATTTATTCAGTACTCTTTGATTCGATATGGTTGTACTGTATACTTTCTTTTCATTCTGAGTTGTTATGGATTTTCGATGGGGTTGTATAACTATCATTTGTTGACCTTTTCCGCTATTATCTCTGATTGTTATTAATTAAGTTAAGTTGCATGCTTAGTTCTTGATTAGTAGGTGATTCTGGAACGGGTCACTACATTTATGGTATCAGAGCATGCTTACGATTTTGGGATATAGATTCTGTTTTGGGATTTTCGTTGACCATTTTACCATTTTCCCCATTCTATCTTGTAGCGATGGCTGACCACTTTGGTGATGAGAGTAGTCAGGGAAGTGTAGGTCGTTGGGGTGACCAGGACGATCGTAGGCGTCATCGTGAACATCGTCATCGTCGGGATGGTCCTAGGCGTTTTGATTTGCACCGTTTCATTCAGATGGGGCCTAAGCCTTTAGTCGGCGGTGAGACTCCCGATGATGCTGAGGATTGGTTAGAGCGCATGGAGAGTTGTTTCCGTGCATTCCAGTGCACCGAGGAGCAGCAGATGGAGACCCTTAGTTTTCTTCTCGAAGGCCGTGCGCGCAAGTGGTGGCGATCGACTTCTGCGCCGATAGTCCAGTCTCAGGGTAGGGTGACTTGGGCCGATTTTCGTGCAGCTTTCATGCAGCTGTATTTTCCTCCAGCCCTTCGCCAGGCAAAGACGATTGAGCTCCTGAATCTTAAGCAGGGGAGTATGTCTGTTGATGAATATCAGCAGAAGTTCTTCGAGTTGTTACCCTTTGCCCCTCATATCAGTGGCAGTTCTGAGGCCAAGTATGACCATTTTCTCCAGGGTCTTAACCAGGAGATTTTTGATCGAGTCACTGTCTGTGATAATCCTACTTCTTATGATGGGTTAGTGAACCGGTGTCGCCAGGCAGAGATCAGTCTCCAGCGTGGTAGGGCTATTCTTTCTTCTAGACCTCCGAGTACTTTGAGCCCTCGATCTCAGTCTTTCAAGAAATCTGGTTCTTCTTCTTCTGGATCTGGATCACGGTCTAGCGGTGTTTTCCGCTTTGGTAAGAAGAAGGTTTCTTGTGTGCATTGTGGGAAGAACCATCCATCGGAGCAATGCCGATCAGCCGCGGGAGCTTGTTTTCAGTGCGGAGAGATGGGTCATCTCAAGAAGAATTGCCCTCAGTTGCGAGGTGGAGCAGGATCTGGTTCCGGATCTCAGACGACTGTTCAGCAGAGGAGGCAGGGTCAGGCAGTGGGTAGTTCAAATCTTAGACCTCGTGCCCAAGGTCAGGTTTTTGCGCTGAACCAGGATCAGGCTGCAGATGAGACAGAGAGAGTCATAGCAGGTACTTTTCGTTTATGCGGTATTCCTGCTTTTGTTCTTATTGATACCGGAGCATCACATTCGTTCATTTCTGCACGATTTGTTAAGCGTCATAAGTTACCGTATGTTTCTCTAGACGTCATTCTTTCTGTTTCTACTCCGATGGGTCATTCGGTGTTAGCGAAGCGTCTAGTGATGGGTTGTCCCTTAGATTTTGAGGGTAATGAATTGATTGCGAATCTCATGATCCTGGAGATGGAGGATTTTGATTGTATTCTAGGTATAGACCTATTGACTATCTACCGAGCTACCGTGGATTGTTACCAGAAGCTTGTTCAGTTTCGTACGACTGAGAGCTCTAGTTGGTTTTTCTATGGTGAGGGAGCGCGACCTCCGATGCCAGTGGTATCTGCTCTGAAAGCCTGTCGTGCTTTAGAGGCGGGCGGGGAAGGCTACCTCATCTATGCGATTGATTCCTCCACAGGTAGTGTTGGTATAGATGATATTCCAGTGGTTTGTGAATTTCCTGATGTTTTTCCAGATGAGATTCCTGGTTTCCCTCCGGTTAGAGAGGTGGAATTTGGCATTGAGTTAATGCCAGGGACTGCACCGATTTCTCGTGCCCCCTATCGTCTTGCTCCATCAGAGATGAGAGAATTGAAGCAGCAATTACAGGATCTTCTTGATAAAGGTTATATTCGCCCGAGTGTTTCACCTTGGGGAGCTCCTGTCTTGTTTGTCAAGAAGAAAGATGGATCTATGCGATTGTGCATTGATTATCGCCAGCTGAATCGAGTGACGATCAAAAACAAGTATCCATTACCTCGTATCGATGATTTGTTCGATCAGCTTCAGGGTACCTCTGTTTACTCCAAGATTGACTTGCGATCGGGTTATCATCAGATGAGAGTCAGAGATGATGATATTTCCAAGACTGCATTTCGTACGCGATATGGGCATTACGAGTTTCTAGTTATGCCATTTGGATTGACGAATGCGCCAGCAGTGTTCATGGATCTGATGAATCGAGTCTTTCGGGATTTTCTAGATCAGTTTGTTGTGGTTTTCATCGACGATATCTTGATTTATTCTCACAGTGTGGAAGAGCATATCCAGCACTTGAGGATTGTGTTGCAGATTCTTCGCGAGAAGCAATTGTATGCTAAGCTGAGTAAGTGCGAGTTCTGGATTGATTGTGTAGTATTCCTTGGTCATGTGATTTCCAAGGAAGGAATTTCTGTGGATCCCAGCAAGATCGAAGCAGTGCTGAATTGGTCACGTCCTACGACAGTGGCTGAGATCCGCAGTTTTCTAGGTCTGGCAGGGTATTATCGTCGCTTCATCGTGAATTTCTCTCAGGTAGCTAGACCATTGACGCAACTTACTCGGAAGGATGTTCCATTTGAGTGGTCATCTGAGTGCGAAGATAGTTTCAGAGAGCTTCGTCGACTTCTGACTTCTGCACCTGTTTTGGCGTTACCGTCAGGATCTGATGGTTTCAGTGTTTACACCGATGCCTCTTTTCAAGGCTTAGGGTGTGTGTTGACGCAGAATGATCATGTGATCGCTTACGCATCCAGGCAGTTGAAACCTCACGAGGAAAAGTATCCTATCCATGATCTAGAACTAGCTGCTATTGTGTTTGCGCTAAAAATCTGGCGTCATTACTTGTACGGGGTTAAGTTTGAAATTTTTACTGATCATAAGAGTCTGAAGTATCTGTTCACTCAGGCTGAGTTGAACATGAGACAACGTCGTTGGATGGATCTACTTAAAGATTATGACTGCGAGATCAAATACCATCCAGGCTCTGCGAATCTCACAGCCGATGCTCTTAGTCGCAAGGTGAGAGTCTCTGCACTTCAGACCAGTGCTATGATTAGTACTATCCAGGATTGTTGTTCGTTGGGGTTTAATTTCAAACATCGGAAAGGTATGGAGAGCATTCGTGTTGCTACCATTCTATCTGAGCCAGCTTTGTTCGCTCGGATTCGAGATGCTCAGATGTCTGATCTCAAGACTCAGAGATTAGCTCGATTGGCTGGTGGAGATAGCAATTTCCATTATCAGTCTAATGGTCTTCTGTGTTTGTCTAATCGAGTTGTGGTACCAGAGGATGATACTTTAAGGGAAGAGATCTTGGCTCAGGCTCATCGAAGCAAGTTGAGTGTCCATCCGGGAAGCAACAAGATGTATAAAGATTTGAGGACACGATTTTGGTGGAAAGGGATGAAGCGCAGTGTTTATCAGTTTGTTTCCAAGTGTCTTGTTTGTCAGCAGGTTAAGGCAGAGCACCGTCGACCGGGAGGATTATTGCTGAACTTACCTATTCCTGAATGGAAGTGGGAGCATATTGCGATGGACTTCATTACTCACTTACCATTGTCTTCGAGGAATAGTGATGCTATTTGGGTAGTGGTGGATCGACTCACCAAGTCTGCTCATTTTCTGCCATATAACCGTGATTTCACTTTCGATCGTATGGCTCGCTTGTATATTCAAGAGATTTTACGTTTGCATGGAGTGCCTGTCAGTATTGTTAGTGATAGAGATCCTCGTTTTACCTCACGATTTTGGGGTAGTTTCCAGTCGGCATTGGGTACTTCATTAAGTTTAAGTACGGCTTATCATCCAGAGACCGACGGTCAGACAGAGAGGACTATCCGTACACTTGAGGATATGATGCGAGCTTGTGTTATGGATTTCGGAACCGCTTGGCAGGATCATTTGCCTTTGATTGAGTTCGCGTACAACAACAGCTATCATCGTAGTATTGGTATGGCACCATTTGAGGCGTTGTATGGGCGACGTTGTCGTACTCCATTATTTTGGGATGAAGTTGGGGAACGACATGTTGAGGGACCGGAGTTAGTCCAGCAGGCTATTGATAAGGTTGCAGTAATCAAGAAACGGATTAAGATCGCTCAGGATCGACAGGCTAGTTATGCGAACACCAAGCGGCGACCTCTTTATTTTCAGCCAGGTGAGAAAGTGTTTCTTCGAGTTTCGCCTTTTCGCAGGATTTTGAGATTTGGTCTCAAGGGTAAGCTGTCTCCGAGATTTATTGGTCCATTTGAAATATTGGAAAGCGTGGGAGATTTGGCTTACAGACTTGCATTGCCGCCATACCTATCAAGTATTCACGATGTGTTCCACGTATCTTTGTTGAGACGATATGTAGCAGATGAGTCTCACATCTTGCATCCATCTGAAGTTCAACTAAATACGGATTTGTCTTACGTGGAACGACCAGTGCGGATTCTCGACCGCAAAGACAAGGTATTGCGGAATAAGATCATTCCTCTTGTCTTAGTTCAGTGGCAGCGCAGAGGCACTGAAGAAGCCACTTGGGAGCTAGAGAGTCGTATGCGTTCGGAGCATCCAGAGCTCTTTTGAGTTATGCTTTGTATATGTTTGTGTTTTCAGTTGTAATCGAAATATCAGTTGTATTCAACAACCATTGAGATGTAATAACGATGTTATTTCGTTTTGTTCATCCTCTAAGCCTGATTTCGAGGACGAAATCTTTTTAAGGGGGGGAGAATGTAGTAACCCGATTCCTAATTTGAGTTAATTATTGGATTAATTATATTTCGGTGGGATCGGAAAGACCGAACCAGGTTCGGATCGTCCGAAGAAGGTTCGGATCATCCGAAGTGAGTTCGGACCGTCCGAGACAGGTGGCTGGACACGTGGAAGGGTTCTGGACACGTGGAAGGGTTCGGATCGTCCGATCAGGGTTCGGATCGTACGAGCCAGGTGTCTGGACACGTGGAAGGGTTCGGATCGTCCGATCAAGACTCGGATCGTCCGGGACAGGTGGCTGTACTCGTGGAAGACATGCAGGGTTCGGATCGTCCGAAGTGGGTTCGGATCGTCCGAAGTGTACCAGATCGGAGCTTCCGAAGTGGATCGGAGCGTCCGAACATTGGCTATAAATAGAGGCGCGAGGCTTCATTTGTGACTCGCCATTTCAGAGTGTTCCAGAGCATTTCAGTCGTTTCTGATAGGTTCTAGTCTTTTTCCGAGGTTCGGGCACTAGCGGGGAGCTACTAGTGTTGTAGCGGAGCTGTGCTCTAGTTTGGAGCTAGCGGCACCAGTGGGCTGACTGCGGACGCAGGCGTGAGTCTAGGACTGATTGTTAGGATCTGCTGGTTTGAGGTACGAAAGTACTATCCGAGATATCCTGGTCGAGTATACATTCTTATATGTGTTGCATGATTATGTGGTGCATTGATATATGTCATATGATGCATGCTATTATGTCACGTTTATTACTGCATGTTGCATTTCATGTTGAGCCGTATCTCCTTCGAGATAGCCTTTACTGTTGAGCTGTATCTCTTTCGAGATAAGCTATATCTTGTGGGGCCGCTCAGCCCTATCTTGTGGACGCATGGACACCGAGAGTACACAGTGGCCGACGGGTCGGGAGGGCTTCGGTGATCCGGGACATTTTAGGTCCACGTCTGATCTTGTAGTGGATGCAGTGACCCAGAGGAGTACCGCGCGGCACTATCCACTTGGCGCCTCTAGACTGAGCATTTTGAGATCCTTTGTTACTCCTGTTTCTTGACTACCCTGGTATCATATCATAGCATGTGCATTTCATATAGGCTTGTATACTCATGCTTTTGTACTGGGCGTTCTTATCGCTCACGTCCTCGGTTTTGTTTATCTTGGACACCCCATTCCCACGGGGCAGGCCTCAGGTTGGATGGCTCAGGAGGAGGAGGAGGACGTTGAGTAGCCGGTGGAGTTATTTATTCAGTACTCTTTGATTCGATATGGTTGTACTGTATACTTTCTTTTCATTCTGAGTTGTTATGGATTTTCGATGGGGTTGTATAACTATCATTTGTTGACCTTTTCCGCTATTATCTCTGATTGTTATTAATTAAGTTAAGTTGCATGCTTAGTTCTTGATTAGTAGGTGATTCTGGAACGGGTCACTACACACACATGGGTAATATGGGTGCCACGATGAAATCCTTGGAAACACAGATTGGGCAACTAGCCAATGCTTTAAAGGATCAGAATCGAGGACAGTTTCCCAGTAATACCGAGGTGAATCCTAGGGAACAGTGCAAAGCTGTCACACTGAGGAGTGGCAATGAAATTGGGATCCCAGAGCCTACTGAAGAAAGTGTAGAGATCACAGTTGAGGAAGATGAGGAGAAGAGTGCAAGTGTTGATGAAGAGGAGCCTGAGAAAGTACTTAAACATCAGCCTTTACCAAAGGTGAATCTTCCATATCCACAGAGGTTCAAGAAGAAAGGACTAGATGATCAGTTTGCGAAGTTCCTGGAAATTTTCAAGAAAATACACATCAACATCCCATTTGCCGATGCATTGGAGCAAATGCCCAATTATGCTAAGTTCATCAAGGATGTGATGTCCAAAAAGAGGAAGCTTCAAGAATTTGAAACTGTAAAGCTGACCGAAGAGTGCAGTGCAATACTCCAAAGGAAACTACCCCAAAAACTCAAAGATCCATGGAGTTTTACTATTCCTTGTGTTATTGGTGGTTCTAGAGTAAATAGAGCTTTATGTGATTTAGGTGCTAGTATAAATTTAATGTCTTTTTCTATTTACAGGATTTTGGAGCTTGGCGAGGTGAAACCTAGCACTATCACTTTGCAGCTGGCGGACAGATCACTTACCTATCCACGAGGGATAGTAGAGGATGTACTGGTAAAGGTAGACAAATTCATATTTCCTGCTGATTTTGTCATCTTAGATATGGAAGAAGATCAGGAGACGCCACTTATCTTTGGAAGGCCATTCCTAGCTACCGGAAAAGCCTTGATTGATGTGCACAAGGGCGAGCTCACTTTGAGAGTAGGTGGAGATGAAGTCGTGTTCAACATCTACAACACCATCAAGGGACCAAATGAGGTAAGTACTTGTAATAGAATTGATATAATTGATTCATGTGTATCTCATGTTGGTGCAGGTAGGATGACAAAGGACTATTTGGAGAGATGCTTGTTGGAATCAGCTTCTACACTGGATGAAGATGATTGGGATGTACAAGAGGAGTTACTTGCTCTCAACACACTACCTAAGGAAAAGAGTGATACCCAACTTGAAGAGTTACTTGAGGATGCAAGTAAAGAGGTACCAAAAGCATCTCTTGTATTGAAGGATTTACCGAGTCACTTGTTCTATGCTTTCCTTGACGAGGGGTCATCACATCCGGTAATTATATCTTCTGCTCTTACTAGTGATGAAAAGGATAAGTTGTGAGGGTGTTGCGAGAATTTAAATCTGCGTTGGGATGGACAATTGCTGATATAAATGGGATTAGCCCCACTGTTTGCATGCATAAAATATTGATGCACGAGTCCTATTCACCCTATGTTGATCATCAGAGGAGGCTTAATCCAGCCATGAAGGAGGTTGTGAGATCTGAGGTATTAAAATTGTTAAATGCTGGTGTTATTTATGCTATATCTGATAGTTCATGGGTTTCACCAGTACAAGTAGTGCCCAAGAAAGGGGGAATAACTGTAGTAAAAAATGAGAATAACGAATTGATTTCAACTCGTCCAGTGACTGGTTGGCGAGTGTGTATAGACTACAGAAAATTGAATGATGCGACTAGGAAAGATCACTTCCCTCTTCCCTTTATTGACCAGATGCTTGATAGAGTAGGTGGTTATCATTATTATTGCTTTCTAGATGGTTATTCAGGTTACAATCAGATTGTTATAGCACCGGAGGATCAAGAGAAGACTACCTTCACTTGTCCCTACGGTACATTTGCCTTTAGGAGAATTCCATTTGGACTTTGCAATGCACCTGCTACGTTTCAGAGGTGTATGATGGCTATATTTTCTGACATGGTTGAGGAGATAATGGAGGTTTTCATGGATGATATATCTGTCTTTGGTTCAACCTTTGATCACTGTTTGCAGAATTTGACCCTTGTTTTGCAGAGATGTCAGGAGAAGAATTTAGTGTTGAATTGAGAGAAATGTCACTTCATGGTGCAAGAAGGTATTGTGCTTGGGCACAAAATTTCAGCGAGAGGAATGGAAGTGGACAGAGCCAAAGTTGTGGCAATTGAAAATCTCACACCACCAAAGAATGTGAAAGGGATCAGAGTTTCTTGGGACATGCCGGGTTCTATCGTCGTTTTATTAAAGATTTTTCTAAAATTACTAGACCTTTATGTAATCTGTTAGAGAAAGATTCTACATTTATTTTTGACGATGATTGTTTGCAGGCGTTTAACAAGATCAAGACAGCTCTGACTTCCGCACCTATCATGATAGTGCCTGACTGGAAGGAACCCTTTGAACTCATGTGCGATGCGAGCGACTATGCTGTAGGAGCAGTATTGGGACAAAGGCAAGACAAGATGTTCAAGACTATATACTATGCTAGTCGTACACTTAACGCAGCCCAACAAAACTATACAACCACTGAGAAAGAGATGCTAGCAGTGGTGTTTGCATTCGACAAATTCAGAACATATCTCATTGGCACAAAGGTAACGGTTTTTACTGACCATGCAGCTCTTCGTTACCTGTTTGCCAAAAAGGATGCAAAGCCCAGGTTGATACGATGGATACTCCTACTTCAAGAATTTGACTTTGAGGTCAAAGACAAGAAAGGTTGTGAGAACCAGGTGGCTGATCACCTGTCACGACTAGAGCTGGAAGAAAGAACTGAAGGTGGAGCTATCAACGAGTCGTTCCCAGATGAACAACTTTTCAAGGTAAGTGTTACGCATCCGTGGTTTGCAGATATAGCTAATTTCCTTGCGGCAGGAGAATTACCTTCAGATTTAACGTATCATCAAAAGAATAAATTTCTTCATGATGCCAAGTTTTATCTGTGGGACGATCCGTTCTTGTTCAAGAGATGCGCTGATCAGATAATCAGACGATGTGTAGCAGAGGAAGAAGCAGGTATGATTCTAGAGCAGTGTCATTCCTCACCCTACGGTGGACACTTTGGAGCATCTAGAACAGCAGCTAAGGTATTACAATCAGGTTTCTATTGGCCTAATTTATTTAAAGACAGTTATACTTTAGTCAAGTCATGTGATAAATGCCAAAGAGTTGGCAATATTTCTAAACGACATGAATTACCATTAACAAATATTTTGGAAGTGCAACTCTTTGATGTCTGGGGTATTGACTTTATGGGTCCCTTCCCATCTTCTTTTGGTCAATCTTACATTTTACTTGCTGTCGATTATGTGTCAAAATGGGTGGAAGCAATCGCCACCAGTACTAATGATGCTCGAGTTGTTGTTAGTTTGTCCACAGGAACATCTTCACAAGATTCGGAATTCCTAGAGCCATTATCAGTGATGAAGGTACGCATTTCTGTAACAAATTTTTAACTCACTATTGGCCAAATATGATGTGAAGCACAGGGTGACACTGGCATACCACCCGCAAGCCAATGGGCAAGCAGAGATATCCAACCGGGAGATCAGACAAATCTTAGAAAAGACAGTGAAGACAAACCGGAAGGATTGGGCGATCAAGCTAGATGATGCATTATGGGCGTACATGACTGCATACAAGACACCTATCGGGATGTCTCCTTATAGGTTGGTCTTTGGAAAAGCTTGTCATCTCCCTGTGGAACTGGAGCACAAAGCATATTGGACTGTGAAAGAGATAAATTTTGATAAGGGAGCATCGGGCGAACAACGACTGCTGCAGCTGAATGAGATGGAGGAGTTTAGGAATGAGGCATACGAAAATGCCAAGATATACAAGGAAAATACCAAGAGATGGCATGACAAGCAGATTCTTCGACGACTTTTCGAACCGGGGCAACAGGTGTTACTATTCAATTCTCGACTGAGGCTGTTTCCTGATAAGTTAAAATCACGATGGTCTGGACCGTTCACAGTGGAAGCAGTGTACCCACATGGGGCAATTGAGCTAAAATGCAAAAATGGTGAGACTTTCAAAGTCAATGGTCAGAGGGTCAAGCATTACTTTGGAAATGAAGTGCGACACATGGACAACATCCCACTGGGAGAACCAAAGTAGACTGAAGAAAGTCAGGCTGATGACGTTAAACCAAGTGCTGTGTGGGAGGCAACCACATTTATTTATTTTTGCATTCATTCTATTTATTTTATTTCGATTCTATAGTTCATTAATTTTAACTTTCTCAAGTATTAATTTGCATGTTGCTATTTTTTTGCAGGTATTAAAAAAAAAATTGCAAAGGACAGTTTGCCACGCGCACATGCGCAACATTGGTCGAGGGCTCAGCGCATATGCTCCATTCCGAGCGCGCACATGCACGAAATTTCCAGTAGCTTTGGCGCATATGCGCCACTCCGGGCACGCATATGCGCCATATTTCCAGAAAGGTCGGCGCATATGCGCCAATCCGGGCGCGCATATGCGCCCACTTCCAGCATGCCGGCCAGTAGCTTGCGCGCATATGCGCCACTTCAAGGCGCGCATATGCGCGGCACAGCTTTTTTTTTTTAAAAAAAAAAAGAGATCGCAACTTCAGATTCAGAAACACACCCTCAAACACACAGCTCCCACCCTTATCAACAAACCCTCGCCGCAGCTCCTCACCGCCGCCCTACGCCCGCCGCCACCTCCTTCAAAAGCCGCCGCCGCCGTCAATCGCCGCCGTGAAACTCCAACCACACTCCAACTTTTGGTAATTTTTTTTGTGAACTCAAGGGTTTATCCAGATTTTTGACTCAAATCTTGAAATTGGTGTAAATCTATATGGGAAATTGGTGAGATTGTGTAGTGGATGCTCAAAATTGAAGTATTTTGTGAGTGGGGTGTACGTGCATTGCTTGTTGGATTAGTGGTTAGTGAAATTTTATTGTTCAAGTTTGGGAAGTCCGATTGTCTTCGATTTTGGTCTATTGTGGGTTGAATTTGGTGTTGATTGTGATATTTTGATTATTGAATTGAGATGGCACCGAAGAAAAAATCAAAGAAAGGCGCCTCATCTTCCGCAAGTTATGATTCGCACCGATTTTGGAATGAAGAAGCACAACAGGTATATGAGAATTCGATGACTCGGTTGATTATCCCAGAGAGGGGATTTAATTTATCGACATTACGTGGTTTTATTGAGCGAGAATTGGAAAGAAGACAGTGGGTTGAATTTGCTCAACCACCTTTTGACGCTGTGATTTCTGTCGTCAGAGAGTTCTATGCCAATCTGCGGATACGGCATGATGACTCAAAGGTACTTGTGAGAGGAAAATTGGTATCGTTTGATTCTCAGACGATAAATACGATATATCAGATGCCAAGCCTTGAAGAGGACGAGTACAGTGTATTCTTAGACGATGGGGTCGATTATTCAGAGGTAATCCGGACTGTGTGTCAGGCAGGCGCCGTATGGAAGATGAGCGCGAGTGGTCCAATCTCACTGAAGAAATCCGAGATGACTCCTAATGCAAGTGCGTGGACGTCATTCGTGTTGGCTCGAGTTCTCCCATCCTCACATTACCACGACGTAACCAAAGACAAAGTTGCGCTTGTCTTTGCGATTTTGATGGGCAAATCTGTGAACTTGGGAAGACTAATATATGGCTCGATCATGAGAGCCGGCATTGGATTAACCTCGGTCGCCCTGCCATGCCCCCACATTGTTACCGAACTCTGCAGACAGGCCGGCGTCACTTGGTCGCCTGATGAGCAAGTACTTAAGCCGAAGGCTCCCATCGTTGCGCCCTACATGCCTCCCGTTGATTCAGATGACGAGGACCTGCCACAGGCACCGCTTCAACCACTACCACCACCGGCAGCAGCCAGAGAGCGCAGGGGAGACAGATTGAGGCGATTAGAGATTGAGATGCAGGAGCAGAGGAGATTACTAGTTGAGCAGCGCCAGGTGCTGGATTCGCTTCAGTACCGCACGGACTATGCCATGGGGTATATGATGGACTTCACGTCCATTCTTGCTCAGCGGTTCCCACCTTTAGGTCCAGATGATCCCATGTTTCCACAGACACCTGTTTGGCCACCACAGTATCCACCACCACCACAGTATCCAGGACCTCCTCCGCAGGCCCCACCCCAACACATGGATGAGGACGTTGATGATGATGACGGCGAGCACTGACGCTCGTCGTGTGAGGTATTCTTGTCTCGTTTATTTCTTGTTTATACATTGAGAACAATGCATATTTTAAGTTTGGGGGGTTGATTTTATCTGATGATCTGAGTAGATTATTTGCTTTAGTTTTTAACTTTGATGTTATTTGCTTTGTTATTTTTTTATGTTTATTTAATTTAAAAAAAATTCAGTATTTATTTCATAGTCGTTAATTGTTTGTTTAGAATTGTGGAATTAAGGTAGTAACCAAACAATGATGAGAGTTGACCCGAAATTCATGTTCTCCTTGATTATGAATCTGAATGCATGCAATCTTTACTTGACTGTTTACACATTGACTCACGATTGCTATGATTGTTGATACACCCAATGTCGAGAGAGGGTTCACGTGGTTGTGATTTGAAATGAATGAACGGACTCCAAAACCTGCATGTTGATTACTTGTTGTTGAGTTACATGTTCACTAACACAAAAATGATTCAGGCAGTCTTTGATTTATGTTGTGCCTGTTTTTCCTTGAATAAATTATCACTTGTTAGCCCTTTGAGCCTAAATGAGAATGAGATGTGATTTGTTCTGTTTGAATACCCGAAAACATTATCTGTCTGTGTTTGTTGATTGGTTAATTGAAAGTAGTCTAGAACTTGGCTTGGCACTCTTCGAGGCGAGATACGGGTATTGTGTGACTTAGGGATGATTTAGGCGATTTTTGGAACGTTTGAGCCTTTCAAGCCTATCCATAACATCATATACACCCTAGTGTCTCATGTTTGAGCTTAATGAAAATCGAATGGTGTGTGCCAAGGCACACAACAGCCCCCATTCGTATCAATTCTAAACCCCTACGTCAACTACCAACTTTTGAGAATATACACTAATGCCTACCGAAACCTGAGAGAAAACGAACATGTGTATCACTACAAAAGTTCTTCTCCCTTGTGTGCATATAAGAATATCATGAAAAGGTGAAAAGAAAGAAAGAAATGTTTATTTAAAAAAAAAGGAGAAGTTGAATAAAGAGGAAAATAGTATGACATGTGATGTAAAAAGAGGGCAAAATGATGAAACTGTTGTGGCAAGGCAAGTGGAAGTGAAACAAAAGGAAGGAGACGCGTGCTTGAAAAATGAATTTGTTTGTTTTCTCTCACTTTTGACTCCCTACCTTCATTTGAAGCCATTAGCCATAGCCTAACGTTATAAGCTTAAAAGACCTATTAACCGAGTCACACGTACCCAATATACTAGTGGAGACGAGTTGTCAAGGTTAAGCCTATGGACACTTGAGAAATACCGTCGATAGACACAGGATGTGATTGTTTACATGTGCGCATCTCATGATATTGGATTTTTTTTTGGTTAATTGTTGTCTTCACAATACCACTTTGTTTAGCCAAATGTTACGTTACCCTATAAGTCCTGTTGATTTGTGAAGGTAAATGTGTGCTTCAATGATTTTGCTAATTACATGTGTGTCGAGGAGTCCAGAACTTTATGAGATGAACAGCTATGAACTTATCTTGGCATTTGGAGTGGGTAAACGAGAATAGCAGAACACACACGCACGTGAACTTGAGTAATTTGGCATGTGTTCGATTCAAAATCATGGAAACTGTAATCTCTGAGGCTAGAGGTTATTCTTTTATTCCACAATTCTTGTTCGTTTAGTTTAGTTTAGTCTAGTTAATGTTTTATTTATTTATAGTTTTATTTTTGCTCGGGACTAGCAAAAGTTTAAGTTTGGGGGGATTTGATAAGTGCATTTTATGCACTTATATTAGTCCTATATTTCATATAGATTGTTAGTCTTTTCGGGCGGAGTTACGCGTTTTTTGTTATTTCTGGTGTGATCGCAGGAACCTAGGTGAGACCACTGAAAGGGCGCGAAAAAGAGCGAAAATGGTGCATAGTAGAGAAATGTGAGCCAAGCAAGCAATGGAATGTAGGAAGCCCCGCGCATATGCGCGACGTATTCCCGCGCACATGCGCGCAACTGGCAGTAGCTTCCGCGCACATGCGCCCCCAATGCCGCGCACATGCGCGGCCCATACAGTGTGATTCGCGCATATGCGCGAGTAAGATCGCGCATATGCGCGAGAGTTGCCCCAGGAGAAATGCCGAGAGCTGCGCGCATATGCGCCGCTCATGGCGCGCATATGCGCGCGACGCGAGACCCGAATCTAAATAGGTTTCGACGTTGAAATTAAGAGGGGTTCCGAAATATTATTGAGCAGCCGTCATACCACTCGAAAAAAAAGGAGAAAAAGTGAGAGCGCACGGAGCACGGGACGCGAAGAACGGAGATAGAAGACGCTGAATCCGGACACGGAGACGCACTTCCATCTCTCTCCAACACGTTCTTAATTCGGTTTCTTACTTTTACGTTTTTAATGATTACAAACAGGTTTTGTATTGATTTAATTACGAGTATGAACTAATTCTATTTTCTAGATATTGATGTAGTCTTGGTTGAACCTATGTTATTGACTTTTTAACTTTTCATCTAATTAATTCGTCGTGTTTTTTGTGATTCCTTGTGATTAATGCTTTTGGATTACTGGCCATAATTCGATTGATTGAATAATTAAAATCTAACACTCGAAAGAGGGGATTGAAATTAGGACAGGAGAAATCACATCGTTAGATATTTATAACGTGCAAAAGACTTATAACTCTGACGAATCCATAAGAGGACCTTGGTTGTATTTATTACGTGTTGCTTGATTTTGAATAGACATATTAAAATCGGTAATAGGTAATACAGTTCTATTTATCACTCGACAGAGGGAGTAGAAACATTGCGAGTTCTTGGTTATAAATGCGATGCAATTTAATAACATGTTAGTTAATTCCGATTTAGCATAGGGGAAGCCAGACGAAATCATATCTCTAGATTTATTTCTTCAGTAAATTCTATACTGCGTGCTAGAATTACAGTAATTGCTATTTTATTTGAATTGATTACAAACCAACCATTCGATTTGTCTAAATAAAGTTGAGCTATGTCAATTATGGTAATTAATATACAACTTTGAATAATTACTACTCGTGGGATCGATATTTGTACTCATACAGTACTAAAACTTGACACCGTATACTTGCGGTAGTGAAAACACGCAACACCATGCGCTGGAACCATCGGCACGTGTAACTCACGTGCCGCGGGATCGGCGATTTTCCGGTGGCCGAACATTCCTGGTGATATTTTCGACTTTTTGACCAACTTTTGTAATGTTTGGATATATATTCTAATTAATATGAATTTTACAAACTTAAGTAAAATCAAACGGATTAAATTTTGAACAAAAAATAATCTGGAAATGATCAGCTAGTTACTTAAAAACTCTAATATATAAATATCATTCATAATACATTTTTAGGACTTGCTCCAGCAACTTGGATTATTAATCAAGCCTAAACTGTAAGTTATCAGGTGAGCAAATTACTATTCATTCTTCTATTAAAGCCTTTGGCATTTGGCCTGAAATTTCAATAGCATTTATTTAATGTTCAAATATCATCCACAGTTCATTTCAATTACTGATATATTTTTGTTAGGATCGGTTAGGGGGATCATCGTTGAGCTACAATAGCTCGGTTCTTGAAATATTGAACATCGATGAATTAAATCGAGTTTGGTGTTCAAACCAAGCGGAAAATACTCGAAATAATCCTTCGTAGAAACCGAATAAATATTTTGTAAACCATTTAAAATATATGCAAGTTGGATGAGTAAAAATATTTAGTTGAAGCATTTTATCAAACACTTGGTATGCAATATTTTGGTATTTGAAGAACACATAAAATGCTTCAACAATGCATCTTTAAAACTATGGAAATGATAAGTAAATGCAATAAACAAATAGACACGAATTTGTTTATGGATGTTCGGAGATTTCAAACACTCCTACGTCACCCCTTCTTCCCCTTGGGAAGGATCCACTAGAAGACTTTGATTTATACAACACCTTGTACAAACCCATTCAGCTATGACTTACTCCACTGCCTAAACTGAACTCCTAGCACTCAAGATTGTAGGCAGCACCTCACAATCAGCATATTGTTTAATGTCTCATATGCAAAGACTACATACACAAGTTTTACGTCTTTGTGCAAGACTCACTCAACTAATCTTTGAAGTTTAACTCTCTTGTATATGTGTGAGTGATTGTGTGTGAGGAATTTATCATTTACAGTGTATATCTCAAGTGTATCCTCACACAAGGGCTTGTACTCTCAACTAGCTGATATATTCATGCTAACTGCCCATGCTTTGAATCCACTTCAAAAGCTCTTGTTTGATATTCAATATGTTGTATTTGTAGGCACCAACACTGATATATACGTTAGACACAAGAATATGACCGTTTGAAAAGTTTCTGTACTGTTTCTGAGATTGTAACAGTCAAATTCAGCTTGCTGGGCATTTTCCCGACTGGTCAACTCTGGTCAACTGGTCAACTCAACTGGTCGTTCAGTTCAACTGGTCAACAACTGGTTCGGTTCAGTTGGTTAATTACTAGTTCAGTTCAGTTGGTTGGTCAGCTGGTCAGCAGCTTGTTCAGTTTCAGCTGATGTGCTGCAATCAGCCTATCTGATTTCAGTTTGTGCAGAACCAGTAGCTTCATCGTCATTTATCAGCATCATAAGCTTCGATTCAGACTTTGACTTCTAGAATGATTTGTAGATCTTTGTCTTATCTTTCCAACGATTTCTTAATCGCTTCGTTTCGATAACCGAGCTGAGAGATATGACCAAAATACCGCAGCTGCTCAAACCCAACTGATTGTTGTTTTCGTGTGATCAGTTCGGTAATTGAGCGATCAGTTAGACCATGATAACATCCGATTTTTCCTAACTAACGTGAAATACGATTTGTTCCAAATTGAGTTTTCTAATCAGTCCAATTGGCGGATTATCATTTGAATCATCCAGCTGGGAGATATCATCAAAACACCGAAGCTCGCCAGAAATTCAGTTTGTGCAAAATTCAGTTTCAGCTTGCTTCTTGTGTTTGCAACTTCATACTTGAGTAAATATGTTAGAAACACAATAACAAGTTTTGTTAACATCAAAATCAAGATTGCGAACTTGAAAAGTTCCAACAATCTCCCCCTTTTTGATGATCACAAAACTTGGATAAACAATCAACTCAACTAACATATTTCTCCCCCTTTTTGTATGCATCAAAAAGTCATATTTTCAAACATTTTAAACAAAATTTTCTCCCCCTCAATATTTAAAAATAATCTACTCATTAAAATTATAATGAGTTCTCCCCCTATATTTTAAAAATTTTGAAAAATGTAAAAGAAGAGGGATAACTAACCAATTTTCTTCATGTCTCATTTTCTGCTGCAGCACATATGATCTGTCTTCAACAAATAAACTGTATTTTCTCGTCCACAATTAGGCTGCAAATTTTATACCGCTGTAAACCTCTACGAGTCTAGTTTACAACGCAAAAAGCGGTTCGTCATTTGGACACTCGAGCAAGGAGATATGCCATTTTCCTACTGTCGCTGCAAGCTGCGCGAAAATTCAGTTTTACATATATATGTGTAAAAAATCTGAAATTTCGAATTTTAAACATCAAAATCAGTTTCAATGTTATTTCAAGAACAACCAGCTCTGATACCACTTGATAGGATCGATTAGGGGGATCATCGTTGAGCTACAATAGCTCGGTTCTTGAAATATTGAACATCGATGAATTAAATCGAGTTTGGTGTTCAAACCAAGCGGAAAATACTCGAAATAATCCTTCGTAGAAACCGAATAAATATTTTGTAAACCATTTAAAATATATGCAAGTTGCATGAGTAAAAATATTCAGTTGAAGCATTTTATCAAACACTAGTGATACTCACGGGAAATCTAGGGTCCGATCCCAACGAGCGTCACTAGTTCATACGTGGGCTTTAAGATGACCCTGAGCCTGAAATCAAGAAAAAGACCGTTAAGAGGGGGCCAGGAGGGTGTCCTGGCGTAGCCCCTCCGACGCTCAAGTCAGTGACTGAGGTTATATGGGGGGAGCAGCTAAGGGTGCTGCTGAAAACAATATAGTGAATCCAATCCATTATCATACGCTCAAACCTGGTATTTATAAGAGAATACCTGGGCTTGCCATGGGCCAGTCACCTGTGGGCCTCAGAGATGGGCCGGGAGTTTGGGCCGGATCTTGATGGGTTCATCCCTGGGGTATCACCAGTCTCCCCCTCCCGAGTCGAACTGAATCGCAGGTTCGAAGTTCGATTAGTCATACTGTCCTCGGGTTACCGGGTACGAGTTGTATATTTTCTTCCAGCCGTTCGTCAGTCTTCCAAAATTTGAAAGCAAATCAAATTGCAGTCCTGCTTTGAAAGGAAAGATTTGGTTGGGCTTCAATCTGAGATCCCCGACTCATTTCAATCTCACTTCTCCTCTATTCACCAGCTCTCTCCTGTCTACGTGTCACCTGCGTGTTAAGCCTAACGCTGCTTCATCATCGCCTCACTGTCACCGCCGCGCACACCCTAGCCACCGCCTTGTTCGAGCTGCCGCCAAAGCTTCGCCCAGCCATCACCTCACACCGCCACACTCTCGCCCAGCCACCACTCCACACCGCCCGAGCACGCAGCCAGCGCCTCGCCTTAGCCCAAGCCAACGTCTCGCCCAAGCCCAGCACCTCGACGCACACCGGCCCTAAGCCCCTGCCCACACGCCAGCCTCTCCCCTGCCTTGAGTGCTCGCCTCCTCGCCCACCACGCTCGCCCGGCCGAGCTAACTGCCGCTCGCCTTACCAGCTCGCCCCAACACTTCGCCCCACCAGCTCGCCCCTGCCCCACCAGCTCGCCCCAACACCTCGCCAGCTCGCCCCAACACTTCGCCCCACCAGCTCGCCCCTGCCCCACAAGCTCGCCCAGCCTCGCCCATCATCTCGCCCCGCCGAGCCCCCAGCCTCGCCCATCACCTCGCCAGCTCGCCCCAACACCACCAGCTCGCCCAGCCTCGCCCATCATCTCGCCCCGCCGAGGTGCTTACACCAGCGCCTGCTCAGCCGTGCCCCTGCTCGCCCGTGCCGCGCCACGCCAGCTCGCCCAGCCATGCCATGCTCGCCCCTCACCCGAGCGCCCAAGTCCTCGCATCGCCCATCCTCGTCCAGTACGTTGAGAATTTTGATATATTTCCTTGGGAAGGGTTGTGTGATTTCTGAAATCGAGTTTGGTGTTCAAACCAAGCGGAAAATACTCGAAATAATCCTTCGTAGAAACCGAATAAATATTTTGTAAACCATTTAAAATATATGCAAGTTGGATGAGTAAAAATATTTAGTTGAAGCATTTTATCAAACACTTGGTATGCAATATTTTGGTATTTGAAGAACACATAAAATGCTTCAACAATGCATCTTTAAAACTATGGAAATGATAAGTAAATGCAATAAACAAATAGACACGAATTTGTTTATGGATGTTCGGAGATTTCAAACACTCTTACGTCACCCCTTCTTCCCCTTGGGAAAGATCCACTAGAAGACTTTGATTTATACAACACCTTGTACAAACCCATTCAGCTAGGACTTACTCCACTGCCTAAACTGAACTCCTAGTACTCAAGATTGTAGGCAAGCTTTTCTTTTAACAAGATTTTTATTGGTGAATGAATGATGTAGTGACGACCGTATTGATTTTATTTCCGTATTCAATTTTTTTTTAATTTTTCCGCAAATTTTAAGTACGGTACGTTTCATAGAACATGAGCTATTGAAGCTCATGAAGAATATTGTGTTTGAAACATCTTCGAAGGTGTTAGAAAGGATCCTTCAACTTGAAAATTAGCTTGTGTTTATTTTAAGAGTATCAAAAAATGACATCACGTTGATTCTACCTCTTTAAAAGTTATACATGTAAAAAATTTAAATATATATTACTCTCATCTGATTTTCTGTTTTTCACTTTTTCATTTAAAATTTTGATATATTTTGCATTTATGTAAAATAAATATAATAAATTTCGATTCAAGATCAAATATAATCTGATTATTTGATAAATCATTCATCCAAATTCAACCATAAATTATTTATCCATAGCATTGAATTTATATGAAATAATGACGAGTTGAGACCGAATAGTTTAGTACATGTACCTCTTCATGTACAACGAGACGCGAACACTGATCACATAGCTCGTCATAAATTAGGGATAATAATAGAATAAGTCCAAGAGATCGCAAATATTCAGACCACTGGCTGGCTATTAGACTTCAAGTTCAATCCTCTGCGATAATGGTGGATCTGTTCTAGATTCAAGTTCCCATTTTGCGTTTGAAGGATATGTGGGGTTTCGGGAAGGTTTAAGGGATTTGAACCCTGCAGAAATCCTAATTTCATCTGCTCTGGAATGCCTGAGATTGTGAACTGAATCTGGATTGTATTTGAACAGTATTTTGTTTTTTTACCCTATGGAGAGATCTAGATCTAAGAGATACTATTATGACCAGGACTATGAATCTGAAACCCTACACTCAAGGAGCAAACCGCGATACGGCAACAATTCACATGGCGGTGGTGCAGGGGGACACCATTACGCTCCGAGCTACCCTCGCCGTTCCTCGGTTGGGGGAGGCGGTGGAGGCGGAGGGCGCAAAATGCAGGACCCTTCTTTGATGGTCACCACTAGCTACAGAATTCTCTGCCACGATGTAAAGGCCGGTGGTGTGATTGGGAAATCTGGGAGCATAATTAAGGCGATTAGGCAGCACACGGGGGCGTGGATCAATGTCCACGAGCTGATTCCTGGGGATGAAGAGAGGATTATAGAGATTTCTGACACACGGCGGCGGGACCCAGATGGGAGGTTGCCCAATTTCTCGCCTGCTCAGGAGGCATTGTTTTTGATACACGAACGGATCTTGGAGACGGAGATGGGAGGATACGGTGGGTTTGGGGAGGATGTGAATGAAGAATATGGTAACAGGGGAGGCGGTAATGGCGGTAAAATGGTGACGAGGCTGGTGGTGTCGCGGATACATGTGGGGAGTTTGTTGGGGAAAGGGGGGAAGATAATTGAGCAAATG
Source organism: Primulina eburnea (assembly GCF_022965805.1). Taxonomy (NCBI): domain Eukaryota; kingdom Viridiplantae; phylum Streptophyta; class Magnoliopsida; order Lamiales; family Gesneriaceae; genus Primulina; species Primulina eburnea. Next base: position 21,442,636 of record NC_133116.1, read on the forward strand.
AGGATGGAGACCAAGACTCATATTAGGGTTTTACCTAGAGATCACACTTTGCCACGATGCGTTGCCATGTCCGAAGAAATAGTTCAGGTTTCGATTGTGTTTTCTCTCTGGACTCTTGCGTATATCTGTCCGCATGGCTGGTGCATAAATTGAAGTAATAATATAATAATAATCACAATAAACCATCAACTCTGAAACAAGCAGGGAACTGCATGGCTGTAGTTGCAAAATCCAGATTTCTCGACTCCAGTTATTCGACTCTTTTAAATGAACTGTTTTCTGAACTTCGATGACGGATATTTTGGATGGTTTGGGTGTAATCCTAAAATGGTGCAACTCCTTTATTTATGAACTTGATCAGGTTAAATAGTCTGCATGCAAGCTAGTAGCTGTTGGGCATCTACTTGAGAAACTTTATTGATTTTCACTGGGTTCGGCATTTTCATTTCAACTTCATGATTGTGGTTTGGACTTTGAATGAAGCATCTAGTTTTTCAATTGTCTACACGATGTGCTATTAGGGCTAGTCCATTCACAGTTCTTTGTTTCCGCGTTATTTAGTTTCCTTTTGTTCTTAGTCTAAACATGCAAGATTCCATGTGACTAAGGAAATAGCTTGAGCACTAATAAACTAAAATAGCGCCCTCTTCAGTTTGATTCCTTACTCCTTTGTGGATCGCATCTAGTTTATTTAGCCATGCTCTTGAGTTTTGTTAGATGGATATTTTTTCCATTCTTGCCTGGAAATGGCCTAATTCCGTATATTTTATTAATCTCTCTGCAGGTGGTCGGTGAAATGAATGCTGTGAAAAATGCTATAGCGATAATATCGTCACGCTTGAGAGAGAGTCAGCATCGAGATAGAAACAATTTTAGTAATCAGTTACATTCACCAGAGCGTTTTGGTGTTACCGATGATGATTTTCGCTTGAATGGTGCTATAGCTAGGAGATCTTCTGCTGAAAATACAAGTTTTGGACCAAGATACTCTGCTGGTTCCAAGGGTAACAACTATTCCTCACGTTCATCTGGATATGCCCTCGAGTCTGGACCTGGTCCTTTACCTGACAATGCTCCATCTTACTGCGGTGATGAAATTGTGTTTCGAATATTTTGCCCTGTTGAAAAAGTTGAATGTGTTGTTGGAGAGTCAGATGGGATCATGGAGTTGCTTCAAAACGAAATAGGTGTCAATGTTGATGTTGCTGATCCAGTTGCTGGTTCAGATGAGCGTATAATTACTATATTATCTGATGAGGTATTCAACTGTTTTTTTTTTCTGGGTAAGCGGTGATTTTGCAAAATTGTGTAAGTTGTTTCTCTGGATTTGCTTTAGGGTCCTGATGATGAGTTGTTTCCTGCTCAAGAAGCCTTGTTGCATATCCAAACCCGCATAGTTGATATTGCCCCAGAAAAAGAAAATATTATTACCACTCGATTACTTTTACAATCAGATGAAATTGGATGCTTAAAAGATAGCTCATTACTAGACAAGGGAAAAATGGGTGGTGCGAATGTGGAGATCTTACCGAGAGGAAAACTTCCCGCTGCTGTATTGGGGAGCAATGAGATTATCCAGGTTGGTTCTCATGTGATGCACTTGTAAATTTAAACGCATCAATATATTTTAAAAATATTCATGTCTCTTGACTGTTTTCATCAAGTACTTCAGATGGCCCAAGTGATAAAAAAATTGATAGAATCGAGCGGATACCACTTTATCAAAAACTAGTATTGATAGTAACAATGTATCTCAAATATTTTAAATCATACAAGAGCTCAACCATCATGTTTGTCGTACCTACGTGGCAAATTGATATTTCAAAAGAGACACGTGTCACGTGCAATATTATACGATTTAGTTCAAGTTCCCCTTAATGAAAAAATATACCTAACTGGTGTTAATTATGGCTTCCTGTTTCCATATTGGTCTTTCCGTTTTATAAATTAATGCATCTACTAGAATCGCATTAATTTTTTTTAGAGAAAACATGTATCCGGTGACACCAAGCTACCACATTTAGCTGTTTCCACTGAACATATGTATGCCCTCATAAAAGTATTAATAGGTGCATCTTTTTATGTTTGTTGGTCCTTGGTGATTGGTGTTCGTTTTGTCAATTGCCTGGTGCTTGAAATATTTGTGACCAAACACCCATATTTGGCTGTTAGACAAGATGCCAATTTGGTACGTTTTTTCACGAACAGATAGTCGGGGAGATCAAAGCAGCTCGAGAGGCTCTAATCGAGGTAACATCAAGGGTTCGAAGTTACATATACAGGGAATTTCTTGAAAAGGGTGGGCCAGCACCAACTATTTCTATATCTAGTCATATGGAAGGTGCTGCTGAACCCGAATCAGCATCCAGCGACAATACGACTCCATCTACCCATTCTGGAAATGGTACAATTGTTTCAAATCATCAGAGCACATCAAACTCGGCTTCAGTGCAGAAAACAAAAGTCAGTAAAACAGGGCTTGTTTCTTGCCTGTAGGATTTGTTGTCGATTTAGAACAGCTGTTTAATAGTTGGTGCTTAATTTGCAGGACATTGTAACATTGAAGCCCAATGAAGTTGTTCATCGTGAAGATACTCCCAGTATTTTGAACAGGTAGTGCATCATCCCGGTAGTAGTATCTCTCGAGACGGAGGTCTCTCTCTACACTGCCATGTTCTCATCTTTTGCCTTTTCACTTGTCGTCCCAGAATTACTGTACCACTTGTCACCAGAAGCACACTGGAAGTTGTATTACCACCCCATACCGCAGCTAAACTTGTTACAAAATCCAAAAAACTTGCATTTATAAGTGAGGTGAGCGTGGCTTTTCTTGTTTCTTGTACCCTTTTCACATACAAGGATATGCAGCATTTTGACATATGGCATTTATGGGAACAGTTATCTGGAGCAACCGTGAAACTGATTGAAGACGGAGCAGACGCAAGTGAAAATATCATACAAATATCAGGTACTCCAGATCAGGCCGAGAAAGCTCAAAGTCTGCTTCAAGGATTTATTTTAAGCAGTAAGTGAGATTTCTATTTTCTACATGTATATATTCATCTGCACACACCTTCCTCAAGCAATTTATCTGATATTGCTGCTGATATTCGTTCAGCTGAGGAGGATGGCCCGTAAATGCGACTGAAGAATTTTACGGCATTCGAGATTTCCTGTTTGTTTATTTAGCAGTGGATGTACGAAATGAAACTGTTGGGCATTTGAGGTTTCTGCGTCGATTTGGTTTGGTTTGGTTTGATGTGATATATAATGTTGGTTGTTTGTATCAAATCAAGTTATCTTTCCCCCAAAAAAGAATTTATCAAGTTATCTTGGAATGTAAAAAAAATTTATAAGAAATAGGGCGAATTCGGGAGCGCATTATCGGGCATGAGATCGAGGATTTTTTTGAATCCTCGCAACAGATTATCCTTATAATTGAACACGTCAAGATAATAGTAATCAATAATAAAAATTAGGCAAAAACTTATGTGAGACGGTGTCACGGGTCGTATTTGTGAGTCGAATATCTTATTTGGGTCACCCATGAAAAAGTATTACTTTTTTATGCTAAGAGTATTATTTTCTATTGTGAATATAGGTAGGGTTGACGATCTACGGTCTAACATGAGACCCACTCTAAAAATTATATCAATCTACTTATATTACTTATATGAAAGCCTGAATAAGTTTAAATTGGCCAGTTTTGGTATGGTTTCCGGTAAATTAAGTACGCGTGTCCTACATTTCTTTCTCCAACAACAAGAGTTTATGCTGTCAAAAAACAACGCTTGTGTAGGGTTATAGCATTCGGTTTTCTCTTTTATACATTATGAAAGCCTGAATAAGTTTAAATGGCCAGTTTTGGTACGGTTTCCAGTCAAATTAAATACGCGTGTCCTACATTTCTTTCTCCAACAGCAGGAATTTGTGATGTCAAAAAACCACGCTTGTGTAGGGTTATAGCATTCGGTTTTCTCTTTTATACATTATGATAGCCTGAATAAGTTTAAATTGGGTTTCTGGTCAAATTAAATACACGTGTCCTACATTTCTTTCTCCAACAACAGGAGTTTGTGCTGTAAAAAAAAAACGCTTGTGTAGGGTTATAGCATTCCGTTTTCTCTTTTATACATTATGAAAGCCTGAATAAGTTTAAATTGGCCAATTTTGGTATGGTTTTCGGTCAAATTAAATACGCGTGTGTGCTGTCAAAAAACCACGCTTTTGTAGGGTTATAGCATTCGGTTTTCTCTTTTATACATATAAAGTGGAGGGACGAGTATCGTGTCTCTTGCTCGATATTCAATAATCGGCTGACCTTCCATTTCTAGCCCTAACGGCCGTTTCAAGCTGCGCAATGGCGTTTTCGGACTTTGAGTGCCGGTCCGATCCTGATTACCCGCGGACTGCTGCACCATCAGCAGGAAAATCAAGCCTCCGATGCTCGACGACGCGGTGTCGGTCTACGGACTTTCCTCGACGATTTAGAAATTCCCACCAAATTTCGTTACGCAGCTGAGCAACAAGGCGCGACGGAACTGTAGCAACATTGGTGTGGCGTAGGTCGTGGCGGCTTCGTGGTCGAACAACCAGGGCGACTTGGGTTTCAAGCCCGCAGCTAAGTCTGTCGATGCTATGGCTGTGGCCACCTTCGAGCCGGTTGAACCGGCATTGACGAGGTGGTTGTGGCTGAAAATACTTGTAGAGGCCTGTATTTCGTATTTGAAAATTTGCGGAATAATTTAAAATTTTCCTTTAAAAGTAAATAACTTGCCTCATTCATAAAATAAACTGATAAAAATGTTTAAATGTCAAAATAGCAGCGGAAGTAAATATTGTTTCAAAACAATCACTTAAAAATATTTCAACAAGACAAAATGATTTTGAGCATAAAAATGATAAATAAACTGAAACATGAGGTCCTCGGGTTCCTACTACTGCCGACCCAAGCTAGCTCATTGGTCCCCGCCCTCGGCCTCGACCTCGACCTCATCAGTACCTACAACAATCAAGTCTAATGAGTCTAAAGACTCGGCATGCATATATCATTGATAACAAGTAAATATATCATAAAATTCGGCGTAACGTAAAAATGTCGTATCGTCAAAACGTAACGTGAAAATCGTGTCATGAATTATTACAAATACATGCATAACTGAAAATCGTATGTAAAATATTTGCTCGATAGAGCCCTGTCATAAAATAGCATATCATAATTTTCTGTTTAAATAATGTTCTACGCGAGTGGCCCATAACATAACATGAATCGTCTAATCAGACTAAACCACAGTATACTGGGCGGTAGAGGTCATCACAGCCCTTGGACTAGATATCTGTACCCATACATGAACATGAACCGGTCGTTTAGTCACCGGGTGAAGTAATAATCCCATAAGTTGAAATCCCATAAGCGTGAGGTGGCTACAAGACATGTCACATATATCTCAAAAATAAATATTTTCTATTTTTATGCACGTAATATAATTATTATCTTGTTTTATTTTACCAATTGAGTTGGATGTTTTCCAGGCTCGCTGCGACCTAATTCTAACATGAGATATATGCAAATAAACTCAACTTGACCAACATATAATAACCGAACCAAAAACGAGACAATTACGCCCAACAAACTTAGTATCTAACCGTGACTCCGTACCAACTCGAACCAACATCGAACCAACGCTTAGTCATGATTAAAATACACCTAAAATGATAGAAATAAATATCAAGGGCTGTAATATACGAAAATTGTGCATGGAGGCCAAAATTATGAAACGCTCTTTCGAGGGTCACTTTGGCACATTGCACCGTTAATTCTTGTACGACCTCTAAACTTAAACAAATCACAAACGGCAAAAAACATGACCTTCCTAACTCAATGAGATACTGCTCAGTCTAAGGACATAGGCTAAAAGCCAACCAAGAACTCAAACATGACCTCTGAACCGAAGACAAAGTTGCTGTAAAATTCCAGTGGCAGCAGCTTCGCTTGAGTTGCTTCGTTTACAAGGCTAATGGCCATTGGGGCTTGAACCACCGACCAGAGCCTCTTCCCAAAATCCTAAGGTGCGGTTTGAACCATGGCTAAGGGCCCTAGGCCAACGACAATCCAAACAAACACCTACGACAATCCGAAGCTTCACCCGAGGACGCCACTTTGCACGCGTGGGGTGTATTGCTTCACTCGTTGTCTTGGTCATTACAATGGTCATGTGATCGACCATGGCTTGACTTAGACATCATGAGGTATTGTGTGAACCATGGCTAAGGGCTAGGAGCCAACCAAGATCCACACAACACCCAATAATTCGAAACTACTCACACAAACTCAAAAAATGAAAACCGAAGGGGGTTGTCTTGTTTGTTTTAAAAACCGATGGGACCATGAACCAAGCCATGAAAGGTCAACTTGGTCATGTCCTAGACATGCTAAGGAAGGGTTCTAACCATGGTTACAGGCCCAAAAGCCAACCAAGATTCGAACCTCCTTGAACAATCAAAAACCAGAAATTTCGAGACTCTACTTGCAACTATGGTGGAGTTGCTGTCAAGTTTTGAATCCAGCGAGTTGGGGGCTTGAACTAATGGACCAACATGATCCTAACTCACCCTAGTACATGCCTAGATGAAGCCTTGGATGCCTGGAACCGAGACAACCCCCTGAAATCACAAAACAATACCAAACGTTAAGCACAAGGAAGAGAGCCGAAAATCTGTGCAGAATTTTTGTTCATGTTGCTGTAAAAATTTCGGTTTTGCCTTTTAAATCATGCATAAGTAATGTTTTAAAATAATTATATGACTTGATTGAAGAGTAAAAGATAATATAAACATGCCTTGAATTCTTTTGTTCGAAAAGAAACAACTATACGACGACACGGCGTGGAGGAGACATAGTTGCTTTACTTTCCTGTTTTCTCTCTTATTTTCCTTGAGCTTTTCTCGATTTTTTTGTGCAGAAAGAGACTGAAATTTTCAAAAATGAGGGGAGGAGAATGGCTAGGAAAAATGAATGGGAAGTCTACTAATTAAATGGGGGTTGAATGGCAAGATCAAATCTTTCTATCATAGAGTTTGAGAGATAAGGAAATGAGGTGTGATTTGATTTGATTGAGGGAGTGTGAGGGCCGATTTTTATCTTTCAAATTAAGGTACAAATATTTCTTAAATCATAATTATTGGTGATTAAAAATGAAGGGATTATCTACCAAGAATGGATAAGGAAGAGAATCAAAGAAAATGAATTGTCAACCTTGATTAAATCCTACAAGGTGGTGGCCGAATTCTTAAAGTAAAATGGAGGGAAGTATTGCTTAAATATTGAATTTTTAACACTTTAAAGTTTTAAACACTTATTATGTATTTTAGTTAAATAATAAATTAATTTAGGAGTAATTATCTTGCATGCATGGCTAATTCTTTAAAATAAATTACTAACATGTTAAGTTACAATTTCTAAAATAAAATAAACCTAGATTAACTTATCTCAATTGGTCATACATTTTAATTTAGACTTTTAATTAATTATTGGACATAAAAGAACTTATTTACTACTTATCTCTAATTAATTAATTAAATCCCTAAACATTCTTTTTCATTAAAATAAATTATTCTTTATCTTAAATAAATTCTAAGAATATTTTCTTATCATTAAATTTTATCTTAATACTCCAACTCCGGTCCGGCCTCGCTTATTTAACCGAAAGAAAAAAACTAAACTTCTACGATTTAAAACAAATGATCATAACTCAACCACTTTTAAAAGAATGAATATAAATGCTCATGCATAAAAAGATCATTTAATTTAAATAATAGTAATTATGCATGGTCTAGTTTAGCAGGTTCTACAATACTAATTTTGATCGGGAAAATGTACGGTTTGAGGTATCACCTCCTTTCAAATACACTTCCTTTTTGAATTCGGATGGTAGCATCGCGATTCATGCCGGTATGGTTTTAATTAATTCAACACATTCTTTGATTTCGCTGTTTTCTTTACTTGATTTCTCTGTTATGAAATCTCATTTGTGTGTTTCTTCTCTCATTTGTGTGGATTTTTAAGAGAACCCCAAGCGATACGGGACTAAGGAGACCTTTGTATAAAAATGAAGCATAAGTACACCGAGGGGGATCAAGCCTAATTGAAAAGCTTTTGTTCTTTTTAATTTAAGGTTGCACCAAAGTGCTGGAGATTGGAGATCAACTTTAGGCAGGATGCAGTGTCGATGCTCTGGTCAATGAACCTGCCAGATGGCATCCAGGTACTTTTGGTGCTTGTGGTTTTAAATATTGTGAACAATATGCAAGGAATGATGAAAGGACTAAGATATTGATGGTTGAGGTCATATTTTTTTCGCTGTTGTGTCTTATTTTTGTTGCATTGTTAGGACTTAGCATTCACTTTTGAATATAGTTGGTTAAACAAGATTCTTGTTGAGGTTATCACGCGCTATCCATGTGCAATTTTTACGTGTAATTTGTTTCAATCCGACAACTGCCAAATGCAGCTTGTTGGCCCTCATTCATGCTTACTTCTCTGCTCGGTTTTTATTTCATGGATTTGGCTTTTAGAGACAAAGAACTGCAGTTGATGAACTCAATTGCGTAGTGTTTTTGAAGAGAATGATGTTCTCTGTGTAAGCTCCTTGAATATTCTTATGCGCGTACCAGCTGATCTCAAATTTTTATTTTTATGTGGTTTAGTATTCTTGAAAGTTAATTCTGGCAAAACCCACTATATTTAGCAACCAAGGATGATGCTTATTTTCAGTTTGACATTATATACCGCCTCTTAAGTTTCTAACTGGTTCCAGGCTGAAGTTCGTGGCTTCCAGCATGACGGCTGCCTACACCTACAAGCTAGAAGCCCGATGTATGGAAAGGTATGTATATAATATTGTTCAATATGTGAGCAACAGTGGTATGTTGTGTAACTATTTTCTGAAAACTATGATCTGGTGGCAGTATTGATATTCCATTTTATTCCTTTCACCTTTATAATGATCTAAAAAGTTGTTACAGCTATGATACCAGCGAAGTTTTCCATTGATACCATAGAACGCTTGATGAATCAATATTTATCCAAAAGTATCTTAAACTTTTTCATCACATTATCTGTGAAGATTTACATTAGTACAGTGTCAGAGATTGATTGATAAATGTTCTTACTCTAAATAAAAGTGTGCGTGTGGGTCTCTATTGTTGTGTATGTGTATTTATAGAGAAAAATGGATTTTTGGTCACGATCATTTTTTCATTACGCGATTTTCGCCCTTTATGTTATTAAATTTTTGTTTTAGTCTTGTATTTTGTTTTTATTTTTGACAACTTTATTTATTTTTTTTAAAAAATAAAGCCTCCATATTTACATCAGTGTGGCTAACAAGTAATTTACGTCAAATAATTTAAAATGAAGTACAAATTTATGGTTTTTTTTCCTTGTTTTCGTTGTGTAGAAGCATATCAATATATGATTTTTTTATATTAAAATTTCAATTTTCTTATTTTCAAAAGTATCCACAGTAAAATGTCAAAATGACGAATGTATATAATATTGATCACTATTTATTAAATTCAACAAAACAAAATATACATATGTATCTATTACCAAATATTAAATAGGATGAGACGACGAGTACATATAAACTCTTTCGATAAAAAAATATATGATACCGAAAATATCCTAAATCCGAGCTTCTACTCAAATGACAAATAATCAAATAGATACAATGAATATTTACGCTTGTTATTGTATATATTTTGTCGTTAGCATGTATTTTCAGTGTTACGATAACATTTCAGTAAAAAGTTATTAAAATTAAAAAATATTTAAGTTAAAATCTAAAATCATAAATTAATCGATAACAAAATAAAAAATAAAACAAAAAATAAAAAATGTATAAATTATGATATTGAAAATGTAATTTTCCACGTAATGAGAAGACTAGACTTGATCATAATATGCGTTGAAATCTATGTTAGCAAAGCAGACAATGATATTTTGGTAGAGTCACTATTACCATTTACTAACTCAGCCAGATTTGATATTTAATAATTAACTCTTTTGAATTGTGATGGTATATAGCGAGCCACTTTAGGTTAAGGTGTAAAAATTGATAATATTATCTTAAATTTTTGTAGAAAAAAATGGCAAGATTGTCGTTTTTGTGAAATTTATAAAGAAAAGAAAAAATAAGGGATCGATCGAGTAATGCGGTTTTTTTCCTTGGATACAAAGGAATTTACATTATATGTATGTGTGTGCGTAGGTGTTCAACTTTCCCAACTTCAAATCTGCGAAGTAAACAAAGTAAATAAATCTAAACATTCCATATATGCATTATCATATTAAAATTATTAGCTCAAAAATCTACCTTAGATAATTATATATTATTACTGATTATATATAAAATTTTCCAACTTTTTCAATCTTTCTAATTAATGCTTATAAATAACATAAAAATATTCAATTAATATTCCTTAAATTATAGGCCATATGTATCTCTATATGTAATTAAACATTAAACTATTCAACCAGATGATAAAACTTCAAACTGACACATTTGTTTTCCTCTAAAACACTTTGTTTTCTTAAAGTACATGACAATAATATCTTCTTTCCCTCTACTCATAATTATTTAATGTTGCATAATTTATATAAAAAGTTTATATTATTCTATTATTTGTAGCTTCTTCCGAAGTTCATAGTCTGTTAGCCAACCCTTTCTTATTAACAACACAGTTATTGTTAGTTTTAAAATTAGCTAAGAGCATGAATTCTTTTCATTACGAGAACATACATGCATTTCAGTACCCATCCTTTGCTAACTACATGTTCAATATATCACCCAAATTCAATGGAAAACAATCCTTACTGTACATGTATCGAATGTGGATTCAGGAAGAAGTTGAAGAACTAATAAGAATATTTTACTCCAATCTAATATGGGCCATCATCTTACGAAGAGTGCTTAACATAGAATCAAAGCTCGTGCTCCTGCTAGACTAAGCAACAGCCATTGAGACAACCCTAAATACCAACGAGCTCCATCAAAAAACCATGTGTATTAAATGAATAATAAAACATTTATCTTATAGTATCGAAAATGCTTAGTCGTAGTCCAAGTATATAAACATATTATAACACATATGAAAACTTCTCTCCATATCGTTACTCTGTGTATTTACCTTTTTATTTTCCTCAAAATACATCAACCACCTCCCTGTTAATTTCTTTTGCTTACACGTCACTAACCCGCGCTTTCTTCTAAATACGAGTTCCAAACAATTTCTATTAATATACTTTGATTTCTTTTGTTAGTTCCTCATTGTAGTCATCTATTCAGCTATCTTGTGAATTAAATTAACCATCATGTTTATTTTAAAAACTCGAATTTACAAAATTCTTAAATACGTCAACTAAATTCTCAAGTAAAAAACGTTATATCTATTGAAATCCTATCTACATTAATTCTTAATTATTTTCACTTTTATAAATTCTTAATTATTTTCACTTTTATAAATTCTTTGTTTTTCTATATTTTTTATTTTGTTAAGCACAGTGACAACTTGAAATACTAATCGTATGACTACGGATATAAAAGAAAATAAAAAATTATTGTATTCATAATACTTATAGCATTTAAAATTAAATTATTAAATAAAACTACATAAATATGAACATGTTAGTCTAGAGACAAATATATATACTCATATGTTGGACTACAAACCTGGGTAAGACACCTCAAGAATTGAGGTGCCTTTGCCTTGTTAAAGCATGAATCTGAGCAAATTGGCCAGTTTCGGTACGGTTGCAAGTTAAGCCCCAATAGGTGTCATGGGCTTGCTCTTTCTACCGCAGCACATAGCAGGGGCAATAGCATGTGGGATGGGATCCTCTCTCTACCATAACACACAGCTGCAGGTTACAGTGATGGTTGACTTCTTTCTTCGCCTCTTCTCTTCGTTTTCCTCATCTTCCATCGTTTTGGAGCCTTGGTTTTCGACCTCCCACCCTTGCACCGAGCAATGTCCATCCAAAAAGGTTCGCTTGGTGTGTTGTCTTCACCATCCGTGGAGTTTTTCGATCTTCACTCTGTTGGTAGCGTTTCCTTGTCTTGGCATTGGTAAGCCTCTATTGTGTTAGCTTTCTTCCTTCTGTTTTTCCTCTTTTTTTGGCTTAAATTTAATCCATTTTGTGTATAAAAAATTTCTAATAAAACGAAAATAAAATGACGACGCTATAAATATTAAGAAGAGTGATCGATATATGTCACGTCCCGAGACCGCAGCGTCGGCGACATCCGGTATTGTTAATCAAATAACAATAAGCCTCGTAGCAAATACTCAAATACCAGTCTATTTCATAAATTTTCCATTGTCTTTACAATTGAAGAAAAAATACAGAGGTTGCGGAAGCGAAAAGTACAAACATTACTAAGAAAGACAAAGGAACACTAATGGACTTGAATGTCCAGAACTTGAATTACTTCATTCTAATTCTTTATCATCGCCAGAACTTCCCATGCTCCTTTTCTTCTACATGTCCTTCATTCTCATCTGGAGAGGGACGTAAGGGGGATGAGTGTTTTGGGAAACACTCAGCAAGTAGGGCCGATCGAATACCACAAAACATTTGATACATAATACTTTTAAAACCTTCTTCTATTACATAACATGGTATATCAAAGTTGGATGAACATAAGTTAATCATTGAACAAATCAGAGTTTCAGAGTTGGATGAACAGAAATCAGATTTAGAACAATAAGAACATTTCAGAACATAACTTATCAGACAAACAGATTATAATGATCATGGGCTATTCTTGATCTTGGGCTTCCTCTGGGGCCTTTTCCTACATTCGGGCTCCCTCTGAGGCCTTCTCCGCTCAAAAATCTACCTTAGATTATTATATATTATTACTGTGTTTTCCTCCAAAACACTTTGTTTTCTTAAAGTACATGACAATAATATCTTCTTTCCCTCTACTCATAATTATTTAATGTTGCATTCTTTATATAAAAAGTTTATATTATTCTATTATTTGTAGCTTCTTCCGAAGTTCATAGTCTGTTAGCCAACCCGTTCTTATTAACAACACAGTTATTGTTAGTTTTAAAATTAGCTAAGAGCATGAATTCTTTTCATTACGAGAACATACATGCATTTCAGTACCCATCCTTTGCTAACTACATGTTCAATATATCACCCAAATTCAATGGAAAACAATCCTTACTGTACATGTATCGAATGTTGATTCAGGAAGAAGTTGAAGAACTAATAAGAATATTTTACTCCAACCTAGTATGGGCCATCATCTTACGAAGAGTGCTTAACATAGAATCAAAGCTCTTGCTCTTGCTAGACTAAGCAACAGGCATTGAGAAAACCCTAAATACCAACGAGCTCCATCAAAAAAACCATGTGTATTAAATGAATAATAAAACATTTATCTTATAGTATCAAAAATGCTTAGTCGTAGTCCAAGTATATAAACATATTATAAGTTTTAGATTATGCTTGATCAAATAAACACATGAAAACTTCTCTCCATATCGTTACTCTGTTTATTTACCTTTTTATTTTCCTCATAATACATCAACCACCTCCTGTTAATTTCTTTTGCTTACACATCACTAACCCGCGCTTTCTTATAAATACGAGTTCCAAACAATTTCTATTAATATACTTTGATTTCTTTTGTTAGTCCCTCGTTGTAGTCATCTATTCAGCTATCTTGTGAATTAAATTAACCATCATGTTTAAATATTTTAAAAACTCGAATTTACAAAATTCATAAATACGTCAACTAAATTTTCAAGTAAAAAACGTTATATCTATTGAAATCCTATCTACATTAACAAGTTTTCAATTTTCTTTAATTACACTAAGATTTGAAGTGTTCTTATCGAATGTTTAATGGCTCAAATTACAACTAATTTTTTAGTTAAAGTTACCACGTTTGTAAATCCATTAGCGTCAACCATGTCATTAAGTGTGACACCCTTACAACCACTACCATGATTTAAATATTGATACTCTATTTTTGAATTTATAATAACCTATTTATGGAGTGAATCCCTGATTAGATTTTAAGATGATCAAATACTTTATGTCCAATTTGAGACATGTTATTAAACTTCTCTACTCTGAACACCAACTCATTTTTTTCTTAATTATTTTCAATTTTATAAATTCTTTGTTTTTCTATATTTTTTATTTTGTTAAGCACAGTGACAAATTGAAATACTAATCGTATGACTACGAATATAAAAGAAAATAAAAAATTATTGTATTCATAATATTTATAGCATTTAAAATTAAATTATTAAATAAAACTACACAAATATGAACATGTTAGTCTAGAGACAAATATATATACTCATATGTTGGACTACAAACCTGGGTAAGACACCTCAAGAATTGAGGTGCCTTTGCCTTGTTAAAGCATGAATCTGAGCAAATTGGCCAGTTTCGGTACGGTTGCAAGTTAAGCCCCAACAGGTGTCATGGGCTTGCTCTTTCTACCACAGAACATAGCAGGGGCAATAGCATGTGGGATGGGATCGTCTCTCTGCCATAACACATAGCTGCAGGTTACAGTGATGGTCGACTTCCTTCTTCGCCTCTTCTCTTCGTTTTCCTCATCTTCCATCGTTTCGGAGCCTTGGTTTTCGACCTCCCACCGAGCAAAGTCCATCCAAAAAGGTTCGCTTGGTGTGTTGTCTTCACCATCCGTGGAGTTTTTCTGTAAGGTCCAAAATTAGACGACGTAATCCAACTGCATGCGAATCTAAGAAATTATGGAAAATGATTAATTAATTTATTTTAATTGCTAATTAATTATGTGACATACATGTTTATTTGCGAAATGAGATTTAATTGTCATCATGCATAAAATGATAATCAAGGGATACTCAAGTGACGATCGAGGAACGGGGACCGAGGGCTGAAGAAAATGTAAAATATTTTTATTAAATAATTATTTTTAGTAATTTAAAAGATGGTCGTTATTTTTTTTAGCACTTTCGAAAAATAAAAGGTTTTGAAGTGATTTTATACGCCGGAACGTAATTTTTATCGGTATTGGCTTTTCAAATAAAATTCGAGCTTTCGAGCATCCCGGCTATTAAATTCACATTTTTATTCAAAAGAAAACTTTACTATCTTCTTAATTGAATCCTAATTTAATTAATTGGGCTTTAATTTATGGCTTAATGGGCCTAATGTCTAGATTAAGGGGTAATTAGTATTTAAAGTATAAAA
Organism: Primulina eburnea; assembly: GCF_022965805.1. Classification (NCBI taxonomy): domain Eukaryota; kingdom Viridiplantae; phylum Streptophyta; class Magnoliopsida; order Lamiales; family Gesneriaceae; genus Primulina; species Primulina eburnea. Next base: position 21,457,904 of record NC_133116.1, read on the forward strand.
TTTACAAAAAACCTACACAATTCTAGAAAATACAATCGGCCACCCACTTTCAAGATTTTGAAACTCCTCTCCCCTCCCTTGCAACTCACGGCAGCGGCACTCTTGTGCTTTGGAAGGAGTTTTCGTGAGGTTCTAGCCTTGTCGTCTCTCCCGTTCTTCGTCGTCAACGGATTTTCGAGCGTATAAAACGCAAAGGCACACCTTAATCTCCTTTTCTCATCCATTATATCATATAATCCTTTTAAATACTAGATGCATGAAAATTGATTAAAAGTTTCTGGATTTTTCGGTTTTATGCATTGTAGGAGGTTGAACTCATGATTTTGAATTCCATAAAATTGTTTTATGCATGTAAGGGGCTGCCATGGTCCTAGGTTATGAACTAGTGATGTTTATTCCTGATTTAGAGTCACACATACACACCCATAGCAGCATAAAGAAAACAGGAAGCAGCAGAATCAGAAACTAACGTAAGTTGCATGTGCTGTCATAGGCTGCGGGTGATCTTGGGTGCACGTTTTCAGGGGAGGGCCGGCCTGGGCTGGGGCTAATGGCTAGCCTAGGGTACGTTGGTGTCTAGGGAGGAGTCCTAGGACTCGTTGGGAAGCTTGGCGAAGAGTCCCACGCGTGAGGGACTCTACCCGAGAAAACTGCACTTTACGGTGCAGACTTCGGGCGAGAGGGTAGGGCCTAGGGCTCGGGGGCTGGGCTAGGTAGGTACACTAGGGTCCTATGTAAAGGTTCTTGGGTTGGGTTTGATCGGGTAGGCAGCGGCGGGGCTCACACGATCATGAACATCAAGTCCATGCAAAGTGTGCTCTCGGCCAACTCTTGCTGCAACTTGGGGCTTCTCGTTTTTGGGTTCTGGGCTGTTTCCTTGTCAAACTTAGAGTCCAGTAGGTAACTTTAACATGTTGGGCACCTTTTGGCTCGATATGGTTCGGGGGTAACTCGATAAAATCGGAAGTTGGCTCGGGGTCGAAGTTTAGGTGTCTAATAGTTTCTTTTTAAATAAAGATAATTTGGAAAACGGCTCACGGGGGTCGAGTCGTGGTCCATAAGGGCTTAAATAATATAAAAAGACTAAATTTAGAATTTAGGAATTTTATATTAAAGTTTGGTATTTTTTCGGGATTTAAACACCGTTAAAATAATTAAGAAAAGATAAATTAAAAAGCCTAAGTTCTAAGCCAAATAAAATTACGAAAAAATTCATATAAGCTTAATTAATTATTTGGGACATTTTAGAGTCATGAAACCAAGAAAAAAGTCGAATTCGTAAAAAGTCGAGTCCAAGGGTAAAACGGTCTTTTTACACCTAGAAATTAGTAGAGGTCATGGCAGTGCCCGAAATGCTGTTTCTATGTTATTATGATGATTTTGAAATGTTTATGAATTTCTCATGATTAAATGCTGATTTTTAAATGTCTAAAGAATGCTCATGATTGAAAAAAAAACATTTAAAATACATGTTGCATGCTTGGTTTCAAAAGAAAAGAGAAAATGTAAATGTTATTCATGATTTTTCTAAAGTGATGTGAATGAAAAATGTTGAAGGATGTGAAGTGATTGTGACTAATTCGTTAATGGTGGCGACGTCGTGAGGGTTATGGTCCCAGTGGGAGCCCGACGATCGTGTTTCCATCATTGCGAATATGTGGTAACGGATATGTGGTAACGGTTTTGTGGTAACGGAAGAATGGGAATATCGTGAGGGGAGAAGGCCCCAGAGGGAGCCCATTTATGGGAAAAGGCCCCAGAGGGAGCCCCGACGATCGTATTTCTATTCGATCATGTTAGGCCAAGGCTCAGTTGACCGGTGAGAGTGTCGCTGATGTCCCCGCCGCCCAGTACTGTGGTTTTATGTAGATGGATCCATCGTCATGTCATGTCATGTTGAGGAAAGTCACAATTAACGATCTGAATTCGACAAAGGAAAAGGAAAAGAAAATGTTTATGATCATGAAAAAGGTTTTATGTCATGTCATGTTGAGGAAAAGGAAATTCATGTTTGTATGTCATGAAAATGTTCATGTTAAAAGTTTTATGCATCATGAAAATATTTATGAAAATGTTATGTTTATGCATCTTCATGAAAACGATATTTTAAGTACAAGTATTTTTCACCGTTATATGTTTGACTGTATTACGTATTACTCGTTATAAAGATTATGGTGTGTTGAGTCTTTAGACTCACTAGGTGTGATGGATGTAGGTGGTTCTGAGGGAGGACTTGACGGGTGATACTACTGGACTGAAGGTGCACACAACCCGAGGACCAGCGCTTCTACTATTCCGCATTATGACTTTTGACTCATGTTTTATGATTAAGGATTTTTAAGATTATTTATTTATGCTTTTGAGAGATTTTGAGAGGTTTAGTATGGGATTTACTTTTCAAATTATTGCTTTTTAGGTTTGGTAAACATGCAACGATTTTATTTTATGGCTATTGCACTTGATTTTTTAAAAATGCTAGTTGGTTGAGTTTTTATTTCAAATGGCAAAATATTTTATTAAAAATATTTTCATGTGGTAAATGTGCATGGTCGAAACGGATGTTTTAAAAAAAAAAAAAAAAAATTCTAGTACTTTTAAAGCAGCAATAAAAGATGAGGACGTTTCAGTTGGTATCAGAGCGGTAGTTCCTGTATAGGGTTGTGCCACCATCAGCGCCGGGAAGATCAGTCGTCAAGCCTCAATTTGTAAGTTTACATGCTTTATGTGATTTTATGATTTGACCTGCATGAAGTTATGAATATTATGTTTACGATGCATGTTTATTAGCTTTTGAGTATTTATGCTTTGCATGCTTAAATTGATAAAATGAATTAGGATATGACACATGATTAGAGAACTTAGATTTAAATGCATGTTGGTTACGTTAGAATTTGGAAAAACGTTCAGATAAAATGCCTCCTAGACGTGCACCCCTTATTGAGAATCAGGAAGAGAACAGTGTCAATCGCCGAGGGAATAGCCGAGGGAATGGACCTCTACCACCACCACCACCACCGGATGCTGCTGCCCGTGCACTAGAGGGCATGGCTCGTCTTTTCGAGCAGCAGATACAGCAACAGCAGTTGCAGCAACAGCAGTTACAGCTGCAGTTACAGCAGATGCAGCAGCAGCAGACGACTAGGCCACAGCATGACATTTATGATCAGTTTCGGAGGCTAGGGCCGAAGGAATTTTCTGGCACTACCGATCCTTTTGCTGCGGAGGGTTGGATTCGTTCACTTGAGGTACATTTTCGCTATCTTGATATGGGAGATGCGGACCGAGTGAGATGTACCACCTATCTGTTTAGAGATGATGCTTCTTTATGGTGGGAAGGAGCCGAGCATGGCGTGGACCTCGCCACACTCACTTGGGCACAGTTCAAGATGAAGTTTTATGAGAAATATTTCACTCCGGATGCTAGGAGCCGAATAAAGAGGGAATTTATGGCCCTCCGCCAGGGAGATGTCACTGTTGCTGAATTTGTGAAGAAATTTGATAGGGGCTGCCATTTTGTGCCCCTTATTGCCAGGGATCCTGAAGAAAAGCTGAGACACTTTATGGATGGCCTTCGACCTACCATTCGGGATAAAGTTATGATGATGCGTCCGGATAATTATTCTATGGCAGTTACTTATGCATATCAGGCTGAGCAGTCCTTGAAGGATATTGAGTTTGAGATTCAGCGCAAGAGGCAGACACTACACTCATCACGGGTAACCTAGTCATTTAACATTTTTATATTGCTTATTTATGCATGAAATGTTGAATTGGTTATTAGAATTGCTGTGGGATCAAGTTCCAACCTAGAATAAATTAGGTTGCATGTTCTACCTAGTTGGATTTAAGTGATGATCTTAGAAACCTTAGAAAAAATGATTTGAATTTTATGCCTTATTTTATGTGAAGGATGCTATGATTCCAAATAAAAAGTTTTAGGGCCAAAATTAAAGAAAATCTTGAAGAGGGGTTTCGAATTATTTTGGGGGCCAATGTGCAATTTTCGGAAATTTAAGGGACCTAAATGCAAATTTCTGAATTCTTAAGGATCAAAATGCAATTCTCGAACATCAAGGATTAAGTCAGAACTTCGAATAATATAAGGACTTAATTGCAATAATTCGAAATTATGGGTCAATTTTGCAAATTTCAAAAGTTAATGGACTAAAGTGCAAATCTTCCTAGAAATGTTTAAGTTCAACACGAAATCTTCGTCCAACTTTGGGAATTAATGATAGTAAATCCTTAAGATTCAATACGAAAAGATTTAAAAGACATTTTTCACCGCAGGGAGGATCAATATTCTAGGTGTAGCTACCTATGCTTTGCTAGATTCAGGAGCTACGCATTCTTTCATATCAGAAACCTTCACCAAAAGATTGAATATTACTCCTCAAGATATGGGTTTGGGTTTCAAGGTTTTGATTCCTTCCGGTGATCAAATGCTCACATCTAAGATTGTTAAGAATCTGGAGCTTCGTTTATTCAAAGATGTAGTTCGGGCAGATCTTATTGTGCTTCCTATGCCCGAATTCGATATTATACTTGGGATGGATTGGCTATCAGCGAATGGAGCTTCGATTGATTTCCGCCAGCGATCAGTATCTATCAGGCCACCCAGTGGCAAATCTTTTGTTTTCGAGGCGGCGAGAAACAAGCAAATGCCGCACATTATCTCTTGTTTATGTGCAAGGAAGCTTATTAAGCGTGGATGTCCAGCTTATCTAGCTTGTGTCACTACTGCACTTGAGACTATCAGCCAGAAGTTAGAGGATGTTGATGTTGTGAGAGATTTTCCTAGCGTCTTTCCCGAAGAAGTTTCTGGCATTCCACCCGATCGTGAGGTGGAGTTCTCTATTGATCTCATGCCGGGCACTGTTCCTATATCAAAAGCACCTTATCGTCTAGCACCCGCTGAAATGAAAGAATTGAAAGATCAAATTCAAGAACTGCTAGACAAGGGTTTTATCCGCCCTAGTTACGCTCCATGGGGCGCTCCGGTATTATTTGTGAAAAAGAAAGATGGTAGCATGCGCCTTTGCATCGATTATCGGGAGCTCAATAGGGTCACTATCAAAAATAAGTATCCACTGCCAAGAATTGAGGATTTATTCGACCAATTGCAAGGAGCTTCGATATTTTCTAAAATTGATCTGCGATCGGGATACCATCAATTGAAAGTTAAGGAGTCTGATGTTCACAAAACGGCATTTCGCACAAGATATGGGCACTATGAGTTTATGGTCATGCCATTCGGGTTGACCAATGCGCCAGCGATCTTCATGGATCTCATGAATCGAGTATTTCAGCCGTATCTGGATCAGTTTATTATTGTCTTCATCGATGACATATTGATCTATTCCAAGAGCAGAGAGGAGCATAGTCGCCATTTGAGGACAGCACTGCAAGTACTGCAAGACAGGAAGCTTTATGCAAAGTTCAGTAAGTGCGAGTTTTGGCTTGATAGAGTGGCATTCTTAGGCCACATCATTTCCAGTAGTGGAGTGGAGGTAGATCCAAGTAAAGTGGAAGCAGTGAGAGACTGGCCAGTACCGAAGAGCGTCACCGAGATTCGCAGTTTCTTGGGACTAGCTGGCTACTATCGCAAGTTTATTCAGGGGTTCTCATCTATAGCGGTGCCCATGACCGCCTTGACAAAGAAGAATGCAAAATTTATTTGGGGACCCGAGTGCCAAGACAGTTTTGACAAGTTGAAGCAAGCCTTGATATCAGCGCCAGTGCTATCTATGCCATCAGGGCAAGGGGATTATGTTCTTTATACCGACGCTTCTAAGCTTGGTTTGGGCGCAGTTCTTATGCAAAACGACCGAGTTATCGCCTATGCGTCAAGACAGTTGAAAATTCATGAAAAGAACTACCCCACTCATGATCTTGAGCTTGCAGCAGTAGTCTTCGCACTGAAAATTTGGAGACACTACCTTTATGGGGAGAAGTGCAAGATATTCACCGATCATAAAAGTTTGAAATACTTCTTCACCCAAAAGGAATTGAATATGAGACAGCGAAGATGGCTCGAATTGGTAAAGGACTATGATTGCGACATTAGCTACCATCCGGGGAAAGCTAATGTAGTGGCAGACGCATTGAGTAGAAAAGCAGCAGTTAGCAGTCAATTATCGCTCCAAAGACCGTTGCAGTCCGAGATACAGCGGTTTGAGCTTACAGTGTATGCTAGGGGCGAGGCCCCTAATCTTGCCACATTATCAGTCCAGTCGACATTGAGAGATAAAATCCGTAATGGACAGTCCACTGATGAGCAGTTGCAAAAGTGGAGAGCTAGAGATGAAGCTAAGGGCCGGAATTTATATTCAGTGGCGGATGGTTTGGTCCGTTATCGAGACCGTCTATGGGTTCCTAGTGACGATTCTTTGAGAGATCTCATTATGAAGGAAGCCCACGACACGCCATATTCCATTCATCCGGGCAGTACCAAGATGTATAGAGATTTGCAGTTGTTGTATTGGTGGCCAGGCATGAAGAGAGACATCTTGAGGTATGTATCCGAGTGCTTGACTTGTCAGCAAGTCAAGGCAGAGCATCAGAGACCAGCGGGAAAATTGAAGCCACTCCCTATTCCCGAGTGGAAATGGGAAAATATCACCATGGACTTTGTTGTAGGATTGCCTAAGACTGTTAAGGGATTTAATGCCATTTGGGTGATAGTTGATCGTCTTACGAAATCAGCGCATTTTCTACCTATTAAGACGACATTCACCATGGTTCAGTATGCCGACTTGTATGTTCGGGAGATAGTTCGGCTGCATGGGATACCGGTATCCATTGTTTCTGACAGAGATCCGAGATTCACGTCATCTTTTTGGAAGAGTCTGCATGCAGCGATGGGGACCAAGTTACTATTCAGTACAGCATTCCATCCTCAGACCGATGGCCAGTCAGAGAGAGTGATACAAATTTTGGAGGATCTACTGCGAGCATGTGTTATTGATTTCCAAGGCAGTTGGGAACCAAAGTTACCTCTAGTGGAGTTCACCTACAATAACAGTTTCCAATCATCAATTGGGATGGCTCCTTTTGAGGCACTCTATGGAAGGAAATGTAGATCTCCTATTCATTGGGACGAGGTCGGGGAAAGAAGAGTGATTGGTCCAGATGTGATTGAGGAGACGACTGAGCTTATAGTCAAAATTCGTGATAGAATGAAGACGGCACAAAGTCGACAGAAGAGTTATGCGGACAAAAGGCGAAGGGACTTAGAGTTTGCAGTGGGCGACCACGTATTTGTGAAAATAGCACCTATGAAGGGTGTTATGCGCTTTGGCAAGAAAGGCAAGCTTAGTCCAAGATTTATTGGTCCGTTCGAGGTTTTGGAGAGGGTTGGGACACTAGCTTATAGAGTGGCATTGCCACCCGCACTTTCTGGAGTTCACAATGTGTTCCACATTTCGATGCTGCGGAAGTACATGTCGAATCCGTCGCATGTGCTTAATTATGAACCTCTCCAACTAACTCCAAATATGACTTATGAGGAAAGACCTGTCCAGATTCTGGCTAGACAAGAAAGACGATTGCGAAACAAAGTCATTCCAATGGTCAAGGTCAAGTGGCTGAATCACTCGGAAGAGGAAGCTACTTGGGAAACCGAGAGGGACTTGAAGGGTCGCTATCCAGATTTATTCGGTAAGTCCTAATTTCGAGGACGAAATTTTATTTAAGAGGGGAAGGAATTGTAAGGTCCAAAATTAGACGACGTAATCCAACTGCATGCGAATCTAAGAAATTATGGAAAATGATTAATTAATTTATTTTAATTGCTAATTAATTATGTGACATACATGTTTATTTGCGAAATGAGATTTAATTGTCATCATGCATAAAATGATAATCAAGGGATACTCAAGTGACGATCGAGGAACGGGGACCGAGGGCTGAAGAAAATGTAAAATATTTTTATTAAATAATTATTTTTAGTAATTTAAAAGATGGTCGTTATTTTTTTTAGCACTTTCGAAAAATAAAAGGTTTTGAAGTGATTTTATACGCCGGAACGTAATTTTTATCGGTATTGGCTTTTCAAATAAAATTCGAGCTTTCGAGCATCCCGGCTATTAAATTCACATTTTTATTCAAAAGAAAACTTTACTATCTTCTTAATTGAATCCTAATTTAATTAATTGGGCTTTAATTTATGGCTTAATGGGCCTAATGTCTAGATTAAGGGGTAATTAGTATTTAAAGTATAAAATTTACAAAAAACCTACACAATTCTAGAAAATACAATCGGCCACCCACTTTCAAGATTTTGAAACTCCTCTCCCCTCCCTTGCAACTCACGGCAGCGGCACTCTTGTGCTTTGGAAGGAGTTTTCGTGAGGTTCTAGCCTTGTCGTCTCTCCCGTTCTTCGTCGTCAACGGATTTTCGAGCGTATAAAACGCAAAGGCACACCTTAATCTCCTTTTCTCATCCATTATATCATATAATCCTTTTAAATACTAGATGCATGAAAATTGATTAAAAGTTTCTGGATTTTTCGGTTTTATGCATTGTAGGAGGTTGAACTCATGATTTTGAATTCCATAAAATTGTTTTATGCATGTAAGGGGCTGCCATGGTCCTAGGTTATGAACTAGTGATGTTTATTCCTGATTTAGAGTCACACATACACACCCATAGCAGCATAAAGAAAACAGGAAGCAGCAGAATCAGAAACTAACGTAAGTTGCATGTGCTGTCATAGGCTGCGGGTGATCTTGGGTGCACGTTTTCAGGGGAGGGCCGGCCTGGGCTGGGGCTAATGGCTAGCCTAGGGTACGTTGGTGTCTAGGGAGGAGTCCTAGGACTCGTTGGGAAGCTTGGCGAAGAGTCCCACGCGTGAGGGACTCTACCCGAGAAAACTGCACTTTACGGTGCAGACTTCGGGCGAGAGGGTAGGGCCTAGGGCTCGGCCCAGGGCTCGGGGGCTGGGCTAGGTAGGTACACTAGGGTCCTATGTAAAGGTTCTTGGGTTGGGTTTGATCGGGTAGGCAGCGGCGGGGCTCACACGATCATGAACATCAAGTCCATGCAAAGTGTGCTCTCGGCCAACTCTTGCTGCAACTTGGGGCTTCTCGTTTTTGGGTTCTGGGCTGTTTCCTTGTCAAACTTAGAGTCCAGTAGGTAACTTTAACATGTTGGGCACCTTTTGGCTCGATATGGTTCGGGGGTAACTCGATAAAATCGGAAGTTGGCTCGGGGTCGAAGTTTAGGTGTCTAATAGTTTCTTTTTAAATAAAGATAATTTGGAAAACGGCTCACGGGGGTCGAGTCGTGGTCCATAAGGGCTTAAATAATATAAAAAGACTAAATTTAGAATTTAGGAATTTTATATTAAAGTTTGGTATTTTTTCGGGATTTAAACACCGTTAAAATAATTAAGAAAAGATAAATTAAAAAGCCTAAGTTCTAAGCCAAATAAAATTACGAAAAAATTCATATAAGCTTAATTAATTATTTGGGACATTTTAGAGTCATGAAACCAAGAAAAAAGTCGAATTCGTAAAAAGTCGAGTCCAAGGGTAAAACGGTCTTTTTACACCTAGAAATTAGTAGAGGTCATGGCAGTGCCCGAAATGCTGTTTCTATGTTATTATGATGATTTTGAAATGTTTATGAATTTCTCATGATTAAATGCTGATTTTTAAATGTCTAAAGAATGCTCATGATTGAAAAAAAAACATTTAAAATACATGTTGCATGCTTGGTTTCAAAAGAAAAGAGAAAATGTAAATGTTATTCATGATTTTTCTAAAGTGATGTGAATGAAAAATGTTGAAGGATGTGAAGTGATTGTGACTAATTCGTTAATGGTGGCGACGTCGTGAGGGTTATGGTCCCAGTGGGAGCCCGACGATCGTGTTTCCATCATTGCGAATATGTGGTAACGGATATGTGGTAACGGTTTTGTGGTAACGGAAGAATGGGAATATCGTGAGGGGAGAAGGCCCCAGAGGGAGCCCATTTATGGGAAAAGGCCCCAGAGGGAGCCCCGACGATCGTATTTCTATTCGATCATGTTAGGCCAAGGCTCAGTTGACCGGTGAGAGTGTCGCTGATGTCCCCGCCGCCCAGTACTGTGGTTTTATGTAAATGGATCCATCGTCATGTCATGTCATGTTGAGGAAAGTCACAATTAACGATCTGAATTCGACAAAGGAAAAGGAAAAGAAAATGTTTATGATCATGAAAAAGGTTTTATGTCATGTCATGTTGAGGAAAAGGAAATTCATGTTTGTATGTCATGAAAATGTTCATGTTAAAAGTTTTATGCATCATGAAAATATTTATGAAAATGTTATGTTTATGCATCTTCATGAAAACGATATTTTAAGTACAAGTATTTTTCACCGTTATATGTTTGACTGTATTACGTATTACTCGTTATAAAGATTATGGTGTGTTGAGTCTTTAGACTCACTAGGTGTGATGGATGTAGGTGGTTCTGAGGGAGGACTTGACGGGTGATACTACTGGACTGAAGGTGCACACAACCCGAGGACCAGCGCTTCTACTATTCCGCATTATGACTTTTGACTCATGTTTTATGATTAAGGATTTTTAAGATTATTTATTTATGCTTTTGAGAGATTTTGAGAGGTTTAGTATGGGATTTACTTTTCAAATTATTGCTTTTTAGGTTTGGTAAACATGCAACGATTTTATTTTATGGCTATTGCACTTGATTTTTTAAAAATGCTAGTTGGTTGAGTTTTTATTTCAAATGGCAAAATATTTTATTAAAAATATTTTCATGTGGTAAATGTGCATGGTCGAAACGGATGTTTTAAAAAAAAAAAAAAAAAATTCTAGTACTTTTAAAGCAGCAATAAAAGATGAGGACGTTTCATTTTCGGTCTTCACTATGTTGGTAGCGTTCCTCTGTCTTGGCATTGGTAAGCCTCTATTGTGTTAGCTTTCTTCCTTCTGTTTTTCCTCTTTTTTTGGCTTAAATTTAATCCATTTTGTGTATAAAAAATTTCTAATAAAACGAAAATAAAATGACGGCGCTATAAATATTAAGAAAAGTGATCGATATATGTCACGTCCCGAGACCGCAGCGTCGGCGACATCCGGTATTGTTAATCAAATAACAATAAGCCTCGTAGCAAATAGTCAAATACCAGTCTATTTCAAAAGTTTTCCATTGTCTTTACAATTGAAGAAAAAATACAGAAGTTGCGGAAGCGAAAAGTACAAACATTACTAAGAAAGACAAAGGAACACTAATGGACTTGAATGTCCAGAACTTGAATTACTTCATTCTAATTCTTTACCATCGCCAGAACTGCCCATGCTCCTTTTCTTCTACATGTCCTTCATTCTCATCTGGAGAGGGACGTAAGGGGGGTGACTGTTTTGGGAAACACTCAGCAAATAGGGCCGATCGAATACCAGAAAACATTTGATACCTAATACTTTTAAAACCTTCTTATATTACATAACATAGTATATCAAAGTTGGATGAACATAAGTTAATCATTGAACAAATCAGAGTTTCAGAGTTGGATGAACAGAAATCAGATTTAGAACAATAATAACTTCGAATCAGAACATTTCAGAACATAACTTATTAGAAAAATAGATTATAATGATCATGGGCTATCCTTGATCTTGGGCTCTCTCTGGGGCCTTTTCCTACATTCGGGCTCCCTCTGAGGCCTTCTCCCGTAGACAGACTCTCTCTGGAGCCTTTTTCCTCACAAGCTTTCCCGATGCACCATTATGAGAATCAAACAAATAACTTATCATTCGAAGACAAATTGGTTCGAACAGAATGACACCAACATAGAACGAAACAGAGAAGCATAAATGAACAAACAGACGGAACGAAACGAAACAATTTGAAGTAACTTAGTGATTTTCGAAATCTATACTTAATCACATCATGCAGTAGACGATCGAATTTTTAAACATACATAATCTTTAAAATATATAAACCCACTTACCTGAAAGATTGTTCCAAAAATCTTGAAATGAACAAGTTGGAGCTTGACACTGAAAAACCAGTGACTTTGCAAAAATGTTTGCGCCTAATTGAACCCTTCGATCGATCTGAATTTTGGATACGTTGCTCCAAACAAGTGTAGGTATATTCTGAACGGTGGAGATAGGATTTGGACTTGTAAAACAATGAGCAAAACTTTCTGAAATTGGGCAGAATTCTTGGTACTCGAAAATTGCAACTTTGGAGAAAACTTTTGATGTTGTTTGGTATGATTTCACTCATTCTTTTGCCACTATTTATAGGCACCAATGTGACTTTAGGCCTTCCCCCTCCATACCAAATGTTACATGGTTTATAGCATTAATCACCGAAGTGACTTTAGGCATTCTCCCTCCATACCAAAGGTTGCATGGTTTATGACATTAATCACCAATGTGACTTTAGGTGTTCTCCCTCCATGCCAAAGGTTGCATGTAATTTATTCTCCTCCATGCCATAATTTATCTTCAATGCAAAACAAAAATCAACTTGGTACTTTGCATAGTAAAATTTTGGGTTTTCACAATATATGCTCTGAATTTGGTGAAATTACCCATCATTTTTGTTTCCTTCTCTTTTGGTGGGACGAAAAAGGAAAATAATGAGTGAAAAAAGGAGGAAGAAAGGTGAAGATAAAATACCGGGAATCATTCGTTATCTTTTTCTTTCGTTGTAATTAATCCGTTGGAGTTTCTCATGGTTTTTATTTGTCACTGTTATGTTCATTGATTAGTTTTAACGAAAATTTTATGGGTTATGTAATGGTTACTTTGCGTTACTTTGTTTCTTGATTGGTTTTTGTAAGACATTGACTATTAATTGGATTTACGATGAAGAGTCGATATATTTTTCAACGGTTTCTTCAATTTCTTCTGGTCTCCGTCCTGTTCTTAGTTCGTACGTGGGTTTTCCTGCTATTGTTTCCCTTTTGCGCTCTGTTCGTCTTATTTTTATAAAGCTCCATATTGTTTTGGAGTCTATACCCAAACCTTGTTTTTGTTGAATTTTTAAGGATTGTTATGTTGTTGTCGGAGTTTTTTGCGTTTCTTTGGAAGGGATTTTATTTTGGTTACTGTTTTATTTAATCATTGATGATTATGAACTTTACAGGATTTTTTTGTTGTTATGTTGTTTGATATGTTTATCGAAAGATGTTGGGTGGTTGTTTCTCTTATTCAGCTCCTAGATTACTCTTTGCTTCAATTTTGTGGTCACTTGATTCTAATAAGTGTTTATTTATGAGTGAAGCAATTGAACACATTATAATAGTAATAAAAAATCATTGCTAAGTTTCATACATACATGTATATAAGAAGGAATTGATAAATTCAAAGGACTCGCTATTTATTTGTGCTTTTAGTTGTCCTCTTGTAATAATTTTTTTTCCCATAGACTCCCCTGTTGATTGTTTTGCACCTTTTTATCTTATGTTTTGAGTTTGAAATGTTTCAACTTGAAAAAAAGGGGGTTTGTATTGTGGAATCCTTTACTGGCATTAATCTGTTGTGGACTTTGAACATGCCTATGTTATGTTTTAAATATCTTCACACGTATTGCTTAAGTGCAACAGTTATATCTTGTGTGCTCAATCCTAAGTTGTTTTTATGGGCGCTTCATATGTTTACAGATGTTTTACTACTTTATTATTTAAAATGTGCTTGTGCTCTCTATTTTACTTATTATTCAATGACTAACTTTCCTCTTCAACAGTCGAGCTTCATTAGTGAAGGAAAATCATAATTCCGTATTTAATTGATACTAGATACTTTGCACACGCGGTGCGTGTGTACAGTTTTTTTATAATTATCTATGGACTAAAGTGAAATTTGATAAATTATCGAGAGAATAGTTGCTATTTGAATTGTTGTAATTTTAAAAAATATTTTGAATTGTTGTAATTTTAAAAAAACAAAAATGTTTTTGAAATTAAAAAAAGAAAAACAAAAAAAATGTAAATTTGATATCAAATAAGGGCGAAATTGGTAAAACAAAAACCGACAAACTTTTTGTCTCTATTAGGAAGATTCTTAATAATAGTAATATATATTTCTTAATTTAAAGTATTTCCTTAATATTATTTTTCCTTGCTAATTTAATTGAGTATATTATTTAATGTGATTTTGCCTTTCTATGATAATGAGATAATTATGGAAATATATATTCTAGATATGATATTTAATATATAGATTTAATCAGATATGATATCAATGTTTAAATAGAATTTATTTCTAATAAAACTCTACCTTCCTTATGAAATAGATTTCCTTGTGGAGTAAAACTCTTCATCTATAAATAAGGTATCAGGGACATTGGAAAATGGCTTCTTGAATATCGATTATACATACACGGAGTGGAGTTTTTTTTTCAGAGAAAAATAATTCTTGAATCCGTTGCTGTTGAAGTGTGGTGATCACCGTGTTGCTCTGAATGTTGCCAACATCTACAAACAACATCCGTAACGATGTTGACTGAAGATTGCATCTAATTGATCGTGCTTTTCGGGATCAAGTTTTGCTTTTTTTTTTTTACGTTTTAATATTGTTGATAGTTTTTAGAAAGCTTTATTTTCTCAAAGTGTTGAAGAAATTGATTTTTGTAATAATCGCTACTGATAGGTTTTTGTGTAAATGATTTGGTTTTCTAGTGATTAATTTTTACCATAAGGCACCGCACAAGTATTTATACTTGTGCAAATTTAGTCTTGACCATCTATTCATTTAAAGTCAATTTGTGTTTCAAAATATAATATTCCGCTGCATGTTGTTCGAGATGTTGTAACATCTGGCATAACATTTAATTATGATAAAACACAAATTCAGTATTTTTATTGATGTTCATATATTTACCAATAACTGTCGAACAATATATTCTTACAAGTGGTATCAGAGCCTACTCTTGATATACTAAGCGCTGATTCTGGTTTTTTTTTGTTTGACAGTGAATTAATCAAATGGACACTTCATTTGCAAGCGCAACACTTCGACCACCAGTCCTAGATGGTACCAATTACAGCCTATGGAAGGTCAAAATAAGATGCTACATAAAATCTATAGATGAACGGGCATGGCAGCTGTACCAGTCATGTTAGATCAAGAGGGCGACAACTTGCCAAAACCTGAAACTGACTGGACTGCTGATGAAGTGAAAAATTCCAACTATAACTCAAAGGCCTTGAATGCAATATTTACATCGGTTGACATGAACATGTTCAGTTTAATCACAAACCATACTTCTGCTAAAAGTTCATGGGATACTCTCCAAAGACACAATGAAGGTTCTGAAAGTGTGCGACGAACCAGATTGAGGATGCTCATTTCCAAAATTCGAGATGATGTGGATGGAAGAATCTGAGAACATACTCGATTACGATCGTCGTCTATGAGAAATTGCTAATGAGGCATTCAGTATTGGAGACTCTATCTCCAATGAGCGTCTGGTTAGCAAGGTCCTCCGTTCTCTGCTCGAAAGATTCAACATAAAAATTTGCGCAATAGATGAGGCTAAGGACACTTCTCAGATGGAATTGGAAGACCTTATCAGTTAACTACGCACTTTTGAGATGAACCTGGTCATGCAGAAAAAGGATAAAGGGAAGACAATTGCATTCCAAGCTTCAAATGACTCCTACAATGAACTCCTTCATATATCTCAAGAAGTCAATGATTCTGATCTCTGCGAGGATTCTATCTCCTTTATCACAAAGAAATTTGGTGATTACTTGAAAAGAAAAATAGAGATAAGAAGAAGGATGCACAACCATGTAAATTTTCAAGCCTTCCTGCACCTGAAAGGTCACAAAAGTACCCTGCCAAGCAACAATTTCAACCAAGGAATGAAGGCAAGGGACAATACAACTCAAAAAGGTATAATTCGGTGCAGCGTAGAGAGTGCAAGGGCTTTGGACACTATGCCAATGAATGTGCTAACAGATTGGGAAAAAACAAATGCTACAATGTGTCTCTAAGCAATGAAGAATCCGATGCTGAGGAGAAAACCACTGATGAAGAAAATCAAACCTCCTTGACTGCACTACTGACAGAAAATCGCAGACTGCAGGTGAATCCTTTAGGTGTTGCCCTAGGTGTTTCCACTCCTGGCTGCAACATCTGCAAAAAATCAGTTTGTTTGAAAACCACAACTTCTGGAAATTTGAGTGGAGATGATGAATCAGAAGCTGATGATGAAGAAATCACTCTTGAGAGTGTGCAAAAGCTTTATGAAGAGTGGTTTGAATATTGGACCAAAAGTAACAAGTTGAACTCAAGTCTTATGAAGGGGAACATTGATCTAAAAGCCGTAGTTGCCAAACTTGAGGTAATTTTGAGCAAAAAGGATTTGGAACTTGGTAAGACCAAAGAAGAACTTCAAAAGGCAACTGAAACTTTGTCCAAGTTTAACTCAAGCACATCCAAGCTTGACTCCATACTTTTGATGGGAAGAGATGACAAAAAAAGCCTAGGCTTCAAAGACAGTGTGTTCGAGATTGATGAATCTTCCAAGATGACTGTTTTTGTGAAAGGAAAAACTGAAACATTCACACCTTCACAAACTACATTTTCAACCAAAAGCTCTCCACCAAAAAGACAACCTGAACCACCCATTCCTAGGAAAAGAAAACGAAGGTACGCATGCTATTACTACTTTAAGCCTGGTCATATCAGGCCCTACTGTTTTAAACTCAGGGATGATCGCATGAATCAAAAGTCAAGTCGGATGTTGCCTCGAATGTTGTCCAACATTTCCCGCAACACCTCCCATCATCAACCTATAGTAAGACAAATTTGGGTACCAAAGGTAAAAACTTACTGTAATGTTGTCTATACTTTATTGAAAACTAACAATGCAGGTCATTGGTACTTTGATAGTGGAAGCTCACGCCACATGACAGGTTCAAGAGAACATCTCATCGATTATATTGAACAAAATTGTGGTAGAATGACCTATGGAGGGGGAGCTAAAGGAAAAATTGTGGGAAGGACTACCAAAGCTCCACAATGTGCTTCATGTTGAAGGATTAAATTAAAATTTGATAAGCATAAGTCAATTGTGTGATGATAATTTGCTTGTTAAGTTTGATAAACATACTTGTGAAGTTTTTGATGAATCTAATTTGTGCATTATGACAGGCACAAGGTCTTAGGATAATTTCTATCAAATAGGTGAAGAACTTTCATGCAAACATGTGCAAATCACCGAACTTGACCTTTGGCATCAAAACTAGAACATGCAAATTTCAAAACCTTGAAGAACTTGAGTAAGTACGATGCAGTAAGAGGTATGCCTAATCTTTCATCTGGAATACCATATGTGTGTTCGGAGGTAAGAAGTATTCATTTGTTTGTGTTGATGATTTCTCACGATATTCATGGATAAGTTTCATTAGGGAGAAATCTGACACTTTTGATGTGTTTAAACAATTGGTCACAAGAATCACAAACTTTCATAATTTAAAGGTGAGAAGGATCAGAACTGATCATGATAAGGAATTTGAAAACTCTTTATTCTCATCCTTTTGTGACAAGAAGGGGATTTCACATGAATTTTCAGCACCAAAAACCCCACAACAAAATGGCATTGCCGAACGTAAGAACAGGACTTTGCAAGAAATGGCAAGGGTGATGCTAGCTTCAAAGAATGTCTCGAATCGTTTTTGGGCAGAAGCCCTTAATACAAAATGCCATATTTCGAATAATGTCTATCTAAGAAGTGGTTCAACCATGACTTCTTATGAGATCATAATGGGAAAGAAGCCTAATCTTAAATATTTTCATGTTTTTGGTTGTGTTTGTTACACTTTAAAGGACAGGGATCAGCTTGGTAAATTTGACTCAAAGAGTGATAAGTGTCTGTTTTTAGGATATGCTACTAATAGTCGAGCCTATCGTATGTTTAACCTAAGAACGAGGATAATTATGGAATCTATTAATGTTTGTTTTTGATGATTGTGCAGATCTCAAAAAGAAAACTGCTGAGGATGACATTGAAGACCTTCTGGAAACTCAAACCTCACTGGAAAATACAAATGTTGCCCCAAGTGTTGCAACATCTGGCGCAACATGTGACACTAAATCACCGAATCACAAGAAGATGCTCACAGCGATGATGAGGCAGTAGATGATGGACCGTGTATTCCAAGCAAAATCTAAAAGAACCATCCATCATCTCAAATCATCGGAGGAATGCGTGAGGATGTCCAAACCAGGAAGAAAGATAAAGTCGACTACCGAAAAATGGTTGGACTAGTGTGCATGAGTACCATGTACTCACAAGTTAGATTTTCATGCTTTGTATCCTAAATTGAACCTAAAAATGTCGACGAAGCTTTAAAAGATGAGTTTTGGATCAATGCTATGCATGATGAACTTGAAGAGTTTGTTCGAAATAATGTTTGGGATTTAGTTCCTCCCCTTGACCATGGCAATATAATTGGAACAAAGTGGGTTTTAAAAATAAAACTAATGAGTCAGGAAACATCATTCGAAACAAAGCAAGTTCGGTTGCTCAATGGTACACACAGGTTGAAGGAGTTGATTTCGATGAGAACTTTGCTCCTGTTGCCCGCATTGAGTCAATCCGACTTCTGCTAGCCATTGCATGCTACATGAAAATAAAACTGTTTCAAATGGACGTCAAAAGTGCTTTTTTGAATGTTTTCTTGAGTGAGGAAGTACATGTTAGACAGGCCTAAAGGATTCGAAGATCCACACAATCTGAATCATGTGTACAAGTTGAAAAATGCTCTCTATGGTTTGAAGCAAGCACCACGTGCTTGGTATGGCAGATTGATTGACTACCTACTTGACATTGGATTTAGACGAGGTGAGGTAGATAACACGCTCTTTATTCAAAAAGCCAAAGGTGAGATCCTCATTTGCCAAATCTATGTTGATGATATCATTTTCGGCTCCTCATCCCAAAAGCATGCTAATGATTTTGTTGAATGCATGTCTACTACATTTTAAATGAGCATGGTTGGTGAATTACATTTTTTCTTGGTATGCAAATCAAACAAATGCATGATGACATCTTCTTGTGTCAAAGTAAGTATGCTAAGAATCTAGTAAAGAAATTTTCTAATGAAAACATCAAGCACATGAAGACACCTATGGGCTCAAATGAAAAATTATCCAAAGATGTTCTGGCCGAAGATGTTGACAACACCCTTTACTGCAGCATCATAGGAAGTCTCTTGTACTTGACCGCTAGCTGCCCAGACTTAATGTTTAGTGTTTGCTTGTGTGTTAGATACCAATCTAATCCTAAGATTTCTCACCTAAAAGCCGTAAAACATATCCTACGATACATAGCCGGAACAATTGACTTAGGATTATGGTATACTCATGATACCAACTCAAATCTAGTAGGGTTTTCTGATGCCGATTGGGCAGGGGATTTGGATGATAGAAAAAGTACCTCATGAGGTCGCTTTTACCTTGGTTAACTTGATATCATGGCATAGTAGAAAACAGAACTGTGTTTCACTTTCAACTGCTGAATCCGAATATGTGGCAGCAGGAAGTGGTTGCACTCAACTCTTGTGAATGAATCAGATGATAGAAGAATATGGCCTTAAGAGTGAACCCTTAGTGGTGTACTGTGACAATTCTAGTGCAATAAATATTTCAAAAAATCCGGTACAACACTCTCGTACTAAACACATTGACATCCGTCACCATTTTATTAGAGATCTAGTAGAGAAAAGATTGATTCGAATGGAGTTTGTTGATACAAATAATCAACTGACCGACATATTCACCAAAGCATTAGATTTTGAGAGATTCTCCAACCTTAAGAAATCTCTCAGCATGTGTTTTGCCTAATCATTCATAGATGTTGTCTCAAATGTTGCAACATCTAGGAGAACATCTAACATGCATGTGCATTTTTAGGACTTAGTCATTCTGCATTTTCATGCATTCTGTGATATGATGTGTTGGAGTGATGTTGCTTAATCTTCTGGAACATTTACAATTCCTTATTCTATTTTATTTAACACACTTGGACATGCAAAATTTTGTGCTTAGTCACTAAGTAGTGAAGGATAATCATGTATATCATGAGTTTGTCCAATGTTAAAGGTGATTTGAGTAGATAGAAAATACTTATAAACATGCTCTGTATCAGAAGAAAAGTTAGGAAAAAACTACCTAAAAGAATCCAATGAAGACTGTACTTTTAGTGTGGGAGCTACCTCTTCTGAATTCAATACAGAAATCAAAATAGAAGGATTGGAGAAAGCTACCTAGAGGAGTCCAAAAGAAGACCGTTCTTCTAGTGTGGGAGCTACCTCTTCTATGATCTGAAAATGGGTAAGTCACTAAGTGTGAGGAAAAATTCAAAAACAATTTTTAGGAATTGGACGTGTTGCCAAAGATGTTGTCAACATTTGTGACAACACCTCATATGTAAACATATCTCATACTTGTTTCATGTTTCTATTTTACATTTTGTTATTAGGCTTAAATAGGTCATGCATAAACATATCATCGTGAATACTGTTGTGCCACAAGGATATGCGTATGTCGAAAAAGAAAAATTCGGTGAAAATCCAACCTTTGAAAAATCTCTAATTTATGTGATCATTGATGTCTAGTGGAGGTAATTGCGATGTGGGGTTATTTCTGGAAATTTTGAAAATATATTGTACAAAAATCATCCCAGTAATTACCTGGATGGGTTCACGGTTCAATTTTAGCGTTTCATTTTATAACTGTTAGAATTAGGATGGTTACAAATTTTTTTAGCGTTGTAGAGATTGTGCACTATTACTGTTTAATTTATACTCATTTACCTCACAATCCCGATCATCGGCATTTCATTTAAACTCCTTGAAAACCCTAGAATTGTTCACCGCATAATCTGTTCTCTGATATTTTTATACGCCTTATGTTTTTTGTGAAATCGTGCTATTCTCTCTAAAATTCACGTAATTCACTCTCTGAAATGGCAGGAAATGGTTTTGATCCCCATGATATCCGAAGCGAAATGGGCCATATACAGAGGATGTTCCCTCGCCTCCTGCAACATCTGCAACAACAATCCCTGTTCAGAACTTGAAGATTATTCCTGCTATGCTAATGCCCGAGCCTCTGGAAGTCATTGCCCCTGGTGAGCCTGGAAATGCACTGGATATTGATAACCCACCAATCATCAGGGTTTTCGATCCACCCTCTCTTCCTAGAAGAAGATCCAAAAGACAGGCAGGATATAATCCTGATCTTACGTCTGGGAAGTGTTTCCGTTACAAGGGCCAGCCATCCACTCGGCCGTCACTGATTGATCCTAATAGCACCTCGGGGGATGACTCCGACGATGCGGATTTTGAGCTCCTTCCTCGCAAACGGCCCGTCCATGTAGTTACTGCTACTACTGGTAAGACAATAGTTTCTTCTTCTGCTAATGTACCATTCACTCCACAAGAAACACATACTGCATCTAAAGCAGATGAAGATGAGGTCTCACTGGCCCAATTTATGGCCACACTGAAGAAAAACAAGAAATATGCTCAGCCCAAGCCTCGCACTCCTCCACCTGCTTCCAGTAATGACGAGATCAAAGACGCCTCGGCAAGCCTCTCTGCTAGTTCTGAATGTGGTGGCCCCTCTCACCATACCGATGACTCACTTGATGAGGCCGCCTCATCTGCTCCTGATTCTTCTGCAGAGTACTCTACTGATGAAGATGTTGCGGAGGATGTTGCCAACAGTGTGGACAACACAGATGGGTCTGAGTATGATCTCACTACTGCTTTCTCAAACAAATTCTACACTGAGCAAGCCTCTGATCAGTGGAATCTATATGTGAATCGCTTATTTTTGGAGGAAAAGAATATTGATGAGGCTGTCTTCGAGAGACAAAATTTGCTTGCCTTTCTAAAGCACTGCCATTTTCTTCCCACTGTATCAGCGGTAACACCGTTTTCCCGACTGCCTGTGTTAGAATTCTATGCCAACTTGTGCCTGAATGTTGGTGATGAAAGCTCTGCCAAGTACGGGAAAGTATTTGTCTGAAACAAGATCTATGAGTTCACCCCTACTGTCATCAATCAGTTTTACCAGACCCCACCATTGGACATTGATGGTCTTGCCCCTGACATTGATCTGGCTACCTCAACCCTCACTGGAGGCGTTATTACTCACTTCCCGGTCCATCCACAAAAACTTTCAGCTGCAAATCTGATATCATTTTATTCTGTTCTTCACAAGCTGGCCATCCGCGATTGGACTCCTTCTACAAACACCACCACCGTCACCAGGCATCAAACTCTGGTTCTGTATTCCATCGGGCAAGATGGAGTGTTTGATTTTGGACAACTTGTGTTCATCACAGTGCTTCAATATGCTGCGGGTGGTCTGTGATCATCGAAGCTCCCATTTCCCAGTATGATCTATGGGCTTCTTATCTCCCAAGATTTTGTTAGAGATGTCAGATAGTGCTTAAGCAATGATATTATTACTAATAATATCTAAAGTTTGTCAAGTGTTCCAACGGTTCTAATTTTTTTTTTATAAACATAAAAATATCAGTTAATATACCTTAAACTATGGTACATATTTACTTTTATACGTAGATAAAAATTAAACTGTTCAGTTAGATAAGATAATTTCATATTAACATGTTTTTTCCTTTCTAAATACTTTGTTTTTCTTAGTTACCTTAATATCTTTTTTCCCCTATTCATAATTTTATTATTTTTATCTTCTTCCAAAGTTTATATGTTATCCATCTTTATCTTAGTAACCACACAGATATTATCATTTTAAAGATTGACTAGGAACATGAATTCTTTACATTATGAAACTACAAACGTCTTTAAAACCGCTCTATTGTTTTTACCAATGTTCATTTAATTGTCATGTAACTTGAACAAATGATAACTAACTTTTTTAGGACATTACATATAGCAGAAATCAAACAAATGATGTGATGGATAAGTTTTCTAATTTAAAATAATAAATTATAACTTAACATCTGTCAGTAATTATAGATGCCTACCTACTTTTATTGGAGTTGACAAAAATTGTCATAACATTTGCTATAAATTATCCATGACTCAACCTATTTCAACTAATATATGAACATTCACTGAGCTTCCTCTATCTTATCTTATATACAATAATATGTTTAATTATTTGAAGTTTAACATACTTACTATGTTATAATTTCTCGATACTTATCCTTTGATTACTGCATATTCGATGTATATAAAATTAAATCTAATAGAAAACAATCCTTACTGTACATGTATCTACTGCGGACATTGTCACTACAATTATCGATTTCATAAAGAAATTGAAGAACTAATAAGAAGATTTTACTCCAACCCAGTATGGGCAGTCATCTTACAAAGAATACTTAGATGGATTCAAAGCTTTCGCTCCTGCTAGACTACGCAAATGGCATTGAGACAGACCTAAATATTAACAAGCTCCACCAAAACCAGCATGTACATTAAATGAATAATAAAACAGTTATCTTACCGTATCGTAAATGTTTAGTTGTAAAATATGTGTAAACTTATTAAAAGTTTTATATTATACTTTATCAAACCTACGTATATAGAAACTGCTTTACATTTCTTACTTCTATGTATTTAGATTTTATTTTTCTTTACAGTACATCAATTGCCTTTTGTGAAATTCTTTTACTTACATGATACTGAACTTTTCTTTCTTCTTACTACAAGCTCCAAACAACTTCTATCCATATTCTTTAATTTCTTTTATTAATCCCTCATTGTCGTAATCATATTCGGTTGTCTTACGAATTAAATTTGAAGGATCGTGTGTGTTAGTGCCTTCAAAGGCATTTTGCACACAACAGTCTCCAATGAGCTTCAATAGCTCGTGTTCTAAGAATATTAAAACCGAAGATTTAAATCGAGTTTGGTTAAAAACCAAGCGGAAGAAACTCGAAGTAATCCTTCGTGAAGAATACTGTTATATTTAGAAAACGTTTTAACCTATGTACACTGACTAACTGAAATAAGACATTAGTTTTTGCATTCTTCAGTTCAATTACGGCGACAACTGAACTTACGAATACTACAAATGATCAAAACAGTTTGAAAATAATAGTTAATCGATTAAATACACAAAATATGTTTATTGATGTTCGGAGACTTCTACTGCTTCTACGTCACCCCTTCTATATCCACGGATAAGATCCACTAGAAGACTTTGATTTATACAACTACTTGTGCAAACCCACTCAGCTAGGACTTACCCACTGCCTAAACTGAACTCCTAGACTTAGACTGAAGGTAGCACCTTCCAGTCAACACTTCTTTAATGTCTATGTGAGAAAGACTACATACACAAGTTTAACGTCTTTGTGCAAGACTGTTTTTGAGTATTGGTGTGTGTGTGTGAGAGAACTAATCTCTGAAAACTACCCGAAAGTGTTACCCGAAAGTGTTCTCACACACTGAGAGAAATATGCTTCTAATCTAAAGCTGATACGTTTAAGTGTTCCCTCGACTGGGCTGAATGCTTCTTTCTTAAGCTAATATAACTTTGAAGCGTGCCCTTTTCTTTTCTCTCTTGTATTGTATATCTTGTTTGAGTCTTCATCGATCTTCTCTTTATATAGGCGGGAAAAGCTGATCGTACAGTGAGAGTCATTTATTGTATCCGTTGCATTTGAATCGGCTTTTTGGACTTTGTGTCTCGTCTTTTTGACTTTAATGCTGTGATGCAACATCCATTTTTGTCCTTTGACTGGAT
Source organism: Primulina eburnea (assembly GCF_022965805.1). Classification (NCBI taxonomy): domain Eukaryota; kingdom Viridiplantae; phylum Streptophyta; class Magnoliopsida; order Lamiales; family Gesneriaceae; genus Primulina; species Primulina eburnea. The sequence continues at coordinate 21,482,628 of NC_133116.1, forward strand.
AATGGCTTTGTACGTTCTCACACTGCTGGAATCCACTTGAAAGAGTTTGTCTTCATCCATAACTGAAAGATTCTAGCTGATGCTTCGAATTGGTTAGTGGAACTGATCTTTCAGTTGGGCTGGTGAAATCAGTTGACTCGTCAGTGGAACTGATTTCACACTCGTTCAGTTGGACTGATCAGCTGGGTTTCTTCATCAGTTGAACATTCCTTCGGCTGGCCAGGCTTCTGAGGTTTTCTTGCTGAATTGCCTATCAACTGAACAATGAGCTGGACTGCTCAATTGATGTAACCAGTTAGACTGATTCATTTTGTGCGATCAGTTGGGTCTTCAGTTTTGCGATGTAAACATCTCGTGAGTGATCCTAGATGCTGCACACTAAGGTAGATCATTAGTAACACAATTAAAAAATTTTATTATCATCAAAATCAAGATTGCGAACTTGAAAAATTCCAACAAAATTAACTCTCATGTTTAAATATCTTAAAAAATTGAGGTTACCGATATGTCGACTAAATTCGTAAATAAAAAACTTTATATCAGTTGAGCTCATGTCTACATTAGCAAGTCCAAATTTTTTTATTAAACTAAAGTTTTAAGTGATCTTATTGATTGTTTAATAGATCATATTACAGTTAATATTTAAGGGAAAGTTACTAAATTCATAAATCTGCTAACATCGATAATGTTATTAGTTGTGAAAACCTTATAGGCGCTACCTGATTTAAATATGGATATTTTATTTTCAAATCTATAATACGCTATTTGCGGAGTAGATATCTGACTAGATTTTAATATGAGCATATATTTTATGTTCAATTTAAAACAGGTTGTTAAACTTCTTACACTTTAGCATCTACTCAATCTTTTCCTAACTCCTTTCACTTCTATATGTTCTTTCTGCTTTCACGTTTTTTATTTTCTTAACCGTAATTCCAAACTGAAATAATAATCGTATAAATACAAATATAAAAGGAAAAAGATCATTGTAATCATAATACATATGGCTTTAACCGAAAAATAATAGTATTCAAAGCATTCGTTCTGATCAGCTAAATTAATTTCTAAATAGGAGCAATAAACCTTTTATACATTACAATATGCACGTATATTTTTAACAAGATTAAAATATCAAAGTTTGTAAACTCTTATATTTATAGATTTCTACATATAACATATCATCTTATACCCAAACATATCACACATAAATAAAACAATATACCTTATTTTTTAATATATTACAACACTCACTCCACTTTCTCATTTTTAACATTGATATAAGTTATCTCCCAATTTTTGTTTCTTTAACATATATACTGGACAGACTATTTTTCATTAATACCTTAACTTGAAGTATTTATTGTTAGCACACTAATTATTTTTTTAATTCATATTTACTTATTTATTACACACTAAAAAATAAATTATTAAATAAGACCTACTGAAATATGAACATAGTTCCTTTTGAAAAAAAAAAATATACATGTTCATATGTTAGAACGACAAATTTGGCTAAGACACCTCATGAATTGAGATGTCTAGTAGTAATGTAATGTACCAAATATTACTGGAGACTATATATATATATATATATATATATATATATATTATTTAAATATTTGTGAGTTTTTTTAACAAATCAAATAGAAATTAGATTAGGTGCGTTGTTTTTGTTGTGAGCTTGGGAAGTTCTAACAAAAAGTCATTGTTTTCATAATTAGATCGATGATTGAACAAGTTTATATTCCAAAAACAATTCAATTGAATACTTGGATCGAAAACTATTATATCATACAAAATAATAATATAATCTAATAAATTATATATTTTAAGTTCTAAATATCTTAAATGTGTATATCAATAATGATAATAAAAATTTAGCAAAGTTTAAAATCTAAAAAACCATACATATAATCAAATATAATTTATATTTTTTCAAAAAAAATTAATCAAAATATACTTTAATACTAATAAAATAATATTTTTAACAAATTTCGAAATCCAAATAATCATATATACGACTAAAAAAAATTTTAAAATATAAGAAATAATTTTTTTAGAAATAACAAATTCTAAACTAAAAATGAAATAAAAAATAAAAAAGAGTGAACCCGTCAGACCAGTTTTAATTGGTTCATACGTTCACGACAATTTCGACCGGTTCTTTATTGATTTTGACCGATTTGAGCATAAAAACGTTTATTAGACTTAGTTCTGATCAGATCTGTGACCGGTTCAACAAAGAACCGATCGAACTGGCTGGTGAGATCCTGTTTTAAAAATACTGAAAGAAACATGAAGAAATAAAACTCTCATCCATCTAATTATCGTACAAAAGAAAATCTAGCTTAACCCAAAATTATCGCGTTGTTTAGTGTTTTCAAGCTGAGAGAAAACGTCTTTTATTTTTTCTCTTTATGGCTGCAAAGTTTTTTTTTAAAAAATTCCCTTGAGATTATTCGATTTAGATCTTTTGGCCAATTCAATGGATATTTAAAATGTGGACGGGACAGGATGGGGACGGTGTCGGGGTTGAGAATTTCTCGATAATAAAGTTAAGCGTAAAACTTAAAATAAGGGAATAAATAATATTTTGGGATTTGATAATTATCTTCTCTGTTTATCCTCACTTTTCTTCTTCCCCTTTTAATCAAGATTCCAGAACCAACACACGCGTGACACATCACAACTTGTTCATTTATCTTCTCTGTTCCTCTAGAGTTGCACTGCTACTTTATATTTGTAAGAATTATGTTGTTCGACATATATCAGTAAATAATAAAAATATCAGAATATGATATAAAATAGTAAATTTGTGTTTATTTGTTGTGTCAGATGTTACAACATCTCGAACAACATGCAACATAATATTATATTTTGTAACACAAATTGACTTTAAATAAATAGATAGACGAGAATAAATATTCACAAGTATAAATACTTATGCGGTGCCTTATTGCAAAAATCAATCACTAGAAAACCAAAAAACAAAAATCTATCACTAGTGATTATAGCAAAAGTCAATTTTCTCAACAAATTGAGAAAATAAATAGCTTTCAAAAACAAATCACCAGAATAAAATGTTAACAAGAAAGCAAAAGTGTGATGTCAAAAGGGAATCCACGAAAACGATCTTCAGCCAACTTCTTTGCGGATGTTTGTCTGTAGATGTTCCCAACATTCAAGGCAACACGCAATCAGCACTCTTCAACAGCAACGGCTTCGAGAATTATTTTTATCTGAAAAATCTGTTCTCTGTATATGTATGTATGATCGATATGAAAGGCGCAATTCACCAATGTCCTTGACCTCTTATTAATTGATGAATACTTTTATCTCCACAAGAAAACCTATAGCACAATGGAAGTAAGAGTTTTACTAGGAATAAACTCTTTTTTTAACACCAATATCATATCCCATCAATAATAACATATCTTCAAATATATTTGAATGATTATCTCATTATCTAAGAAAAGGCCAAATCATATTAATTATTTACTTAGTCAAAGCAACAAGGAAAACATGTTGTTAAGGAGATAATTTAAGTCAAGAAATATATCTATTAAATTCGGAAATAATATTTCCTTTCAATCTCTCCCTTTTTGTTTTTCTTGGAAAAAATGAGATCAAACACATTTATCCTTGTTTAGTTCAAATCAACTCCCCCTGAGTTAGAGAGTTTCTCTCCCCCTGAATAAAAAATATTGTTAGCAAGGGTGTTGTTAGTTGGCAACATTCGGAACAACACCTGAACCATTTCATTAGCAGTTCACTAAGTAAAGATATCAGGTGCAGAGAGAAACATAAGGACTATGATTACACACCAGGAAGCATGTATAAGGGACTAACAAAAACAAAACAAGATAACTAAAACCAAATAAATTGAACCAGAAACAAGAACATATTCAATAATCCTCATCCTCCTCTTCATCTTCACTGTCATCTTCATCACTGTCATCATCCTTGGTCCCAGATAGACCAGCAACATCCTTTTGATTATCCTCTCCCCCTTTTTGTCCGGGAAAGACACCCATCTCCAAGATGAGATTGAGGTCAGCAGCCAAATCCTCATAATATGCCAAGTCTGTCTTAGCCTAGGAGATCTTTTTAAGAGCATGATCAAGGTGAGCTTGAACTCCAGCAACGGTAATCTTCACATAACCATCCGTGGGTCGATGAGAGGTGGAACTTGTAGAAGGCCCAGAAGTAGGAGGTGCTGTGGTAGAGTCGATCCAAGGAAGGTAAATATTTCTTTTTCCCTTGAAGAGAGCAGGGACGATCTTCAGTAATTCATTGGCATTTGTGGAGTGTTCTGTGATGTCCTTAATGAACCCTTGTGACTCCAAGATGCCATAAATGAGAGAGGGAAATGGCAGCTTGGATGACTTCAATCCTCCATGTGCATACTGAATAATAGTATAGAAGACCAAACGCCCAAAGTTCAAAGAGGCGTTGCAAATGGAAAAAAGAGTCAGTGCATGAGATTTAGTGACCACAGTGGTGTTGGTGGTTGGGGTCGAGTTGCGAATGGAGATCTTGTGAAGGACTGCGTATAGAGACGTAAGATTGGCAGCCGAGACCTTTTCGGGATGTGCAGGGAACTGGCGAATCAGTCCAACAATCAGAGTGGAAATCACATCATTAAGGTCCGGTGGAGGACCTTCAGCAATTACAGGTGTGCTGTAGGAATCATTGATGATCTGTGGTTCAAAGTTGTACACGTTGTTCCATAAAAAAACTCGACCAAATTTGGGCGATCGCGCATCACTGACGCTGGCTGAAAGGTTGGCGTAGAATTCAAGGACCACCTTACGACAATAGGGAAGTGCAGAAGAGACGATAGAGAACAATCCACGGGAATTTGAGAAACTCGATTAGACTGTTGCGAGAGAAGGCTTCCATGTCAGCATTTCATTCTTCAATAAGAGCCCGGTTGGCGTAAAGGGACCAGGTTGAAAACGCCTCCTCTGTATAAAACATGTTGTTGAAACTACTTGACAGGTCGTAATCATTGAGGTCGATGTTATCCGAGGAGGTCTCGTCATCTGAAGCAACATCCATAGGGGCAGATGCATTAACATGTACGCTATCAACAGAGGCACTGGAGTCTTTAGAAGCAATGGAGCCAGATGGTCGTGTAGCTTGTTGGCTCTTTAGGTTGGCCATAAATTGAGCCAACGTGATTTCCTAATCACGAGGTGGTGAGGACATTTGTGGAGGAGGATGTGGTGCGTCCGTAGCAGATGCAGTGGAGTCATCAGAGGAATCACTGCTATCTGAGGGTGAAGGAACTGTCTTTGTACGGGCTACAAACTCATAATCTCCATCAGCAGAGTCATCTCCCCAGGTGTGCTCAGTGTCAGCAAGTGAAGGTCGGCTCATCCCCTCACCCTTTCAACGGAACCGATTTGAGGTCGTCAAATCAGGGTTATACCCTGCCTGTCTTTTGGAGAGACGAACTTGCTGGCACGGAGGATCGAACACCTGAATTATTGGTGGATTATCAACATCAAAAGCATTCCCTGGTTCACCGGGTGCGATTACTTCCAGTGGTGTGGGTTGATCTGTAACAGGGATGATCTCCATGGAGAGATCTACAGGAGATGTTGTTGAAAATGTTGGTGAAGGAGAGGCAACACTTTCGTGGTGTCCCATTTCGCTACGAATATCGTGACGATCGTATCCCTTTCCTGCCATTTGCACGAGAGAAGTTGCAAGTAAGGAGAAGAATGAAAACTTTGGGGAAAAATTTCACAGAGAGAAGTTGCGGGAAGATGGTACAGAAATTCGAGAAGAAATTAGGCAGATAATGATGAATTAGGCGGTGTAACTAAATGAGATAAGCATGAATGAACCGTGCAATGGTAACAAAATTAAACAATTAAATGAGCCATTTTCAGACATCACAGAGACAATTTGAGACCAACAACTTTTCAAAATTTCCAGAAATAACTCAACATCGAAGTTTAGCACCACTAGATATCAAGGATCACATAAGTTAGAAATTTGTCGCAAAGTCTGGATTTTCACCGAATTTTACTTTGGTGAAATACTCATGTCCTTTTGGCACAACATTATTCATTATGATATGTTTATGCATGACCTATTTATGTCTAATAACAGAATGTAACGAAAATCGAAGCATGAAACAATTATGAGATATGTTTACAGATGAGGTGTTGTCACAAATGTTGGCAACATCTTCGTCAACACGTCCAATTCCTTAAAATAATTTTGATTTTTCCTCACACTTAAGGACTTAACTATTTTCTGATTATAGAAGTAGTAGCTCCCACACTAGAAGAACGGTCTTCTTTTGGACTCCTCTAGGTAGTTTTTCCAATTTCTTCTATTTTGATTTCTGTATTGAATTCAGAAGAAGTAGCTCCCACACAAAAAGCACAGTCTTCATTGGACTCTTTTAGGTAGCCTTTTCCAACCTTTTCTTCTTATACTGATATATATATATATTTTGCAATCTTATCAACCTACCCAAATCACTTTTCACATGGGACAAACTCATGATGTACATGATTATCCTTCACTACTAAGTGACTTAGTTAGAATATTTTGCATGTCCAAGTGTGTTAAATAAGATAGAATAAGGAATTTTAAGTGTAACAAAAGATTAAGCAACATCATTCCAACACGTCATATCACAGAATGCGTGAAAATGTAGAATGTCTAAGTCCTAAAAATGCACATACATGTTAGATGTAGTCCGAGATATTGTAACATCTGGGATAACATCTATTAATGATTAGGCAGAACGCATGCTGAGAGATTTCCTAAGGTTGGAAAACCTCTCAAAGTCTAATGCTTTTGTGAATATGTCAGCCAATTGGTTATTTGTATCAACAAATTACATCCGAATCAAACCTTTCTCTACTAGATCTCGAATGAAGTGACGTCGAATGTCAATGTGCTTAGTACGTGAGTGTTGTACTGGGTTTTTTGAAATGTTTATTGCACTAGAATTGTCACAATACACAACTAAGGGTTCACTCTTAAGTCCATAATCTTCTATCATTTGATTCATCCACAAGAGTTGAGTGCAACCACTTTCTGCTACCACATATTCAGATTCAGCAGTTGAAAGTGAAACACAGTTCTGTTTTCTACTATGCCCTAAAATCAAGTTATCACCAAGATAAAAGCAGCCTCCAGAAGTACTTTTTCAATCATCTAAATCCCCAACCCAATCAGCATCCGAGAACCCTACTAAATTCGAGTTGGTTTCATGTGTATACCATAATCCTAAGTCAATGGTTCCGGCTATGTATCGTAGGATACATTTTACGGCTTTTAAGTGAGAAATCTTAGGATTAGATTGGTATCTAGCACACAAACAAACACTAAACATAAAGTCAAAGCGACTAGCAGTCAAGTACAAAATACTTCCTATGATACTGCGATATAGGGTGTTGTCAACATTTTCGGCAGCATCGTCTTTGGATAATTTTTCATTTGAGCCCATAGGTGTCTTCATGTGCTTGGTGTTCTCATTAGCAAATTTCTTTATCAGATTTTTGGCATACTTACTTTGGCATAAAGAGATGCCATCATGCATTTGTTTGATTTGCAAACCAAGAAAGAAATTTAATTCACCAACCATGCTCATTTCGAACGTAGTAGACATGCATTCAACAAAATCATTAGCATGCTTTTGGGATGAAGAACCGAAAATGATATCATCAACATAGATTTGACAAATAAGGATCTCACCTTTGGATTTTTGAATAAAGAGAGTCTTATCTACCTCATCCTCGTTTGAATCCAATTTCGAGTAGGTATTCAGTTAGTTTGCCATACCAAGCACGAGGTGCTTGCTTCAACCCATAGAGATCTTTTTTTTTTTAACTTGTACACGTGATCAAGATTATGTGGATCTTCAAATCCTTTAGGCTGTCTAACATATACTTCTTCACACAAGATCCCATTCAAAAATACACTTTTAACATCCATTTGAAACAATTTGATTTTCATAAAGCATGCAATAGCTAGCAAAAGTCTGATTGAATCTGCAAAGGTCTCATCAAAGTCAACGCCTTCAACCTGTGTGTATCCTTGAGCAACCAACCTTGATTTGTTTCGAATGATGTTCCCTGACTCATCAGTTTTATTTTTAAAAATCCATTTTGTTCCAATTATATTGCCATAGTCAGGGGATGGAACTAAAGTCCAAACATCATTTCGAACAAACTCTTCAAGCTCATCATGCATAGCATTGATCCAAAACTCATCTTTTAAGGCTTCGTCGACATTTTTAGGTTCAAATTGATATACAAAGCATGAAAATCTAACCTGTGAGTAAGCCGAGCTCATGCATATAAGTCCAGCGATTTTTCGGTAATCGAATTTCTCTTTCTTTCGAGTTTGGACTTCACCTTGCACACTTCCAATTATTTGAGATGATGGATGATTTCTCTGAATCTTAGTCGGTACATTCTGTTCATCATCTGCTATGTTATCATCACTATTTGCTTCGTCCTGAAGTTCAGTGACTTCAGTGTCACATGTTGTGCTAGGTGTTGCAACATCTGGGGCAACACCTGCATTTTCCAGTATGGTTGGGATTTCCAGAAGATCATTAACGTCATCCTCAGCAGTTTTCTTCTTGAGATATGCACAATCATCAAAAACAACATTAATTGATTCCATAATAGTCCTTGTTCTTAGATTAAACATACAATATGCTCGACTATTAGTAGCATATCCTAAAAGCAGATGATAAGTGCAATTTATTGTACTTTTATTACTTGTTTTTAACTTGGAATTTTGTGATTTTTGAGCAGGTTTTATTTGATATGTTGTTGTTTTTGTTATTGTAGTTTGGAAGCTTAGAAATGAGAGTTTGGAGTCATATAGTGTTATAAGGTGCAAAGGACAAAGAGACACAAAGCAAGAGTGCACCCGCGCTGCTTACAAGAGCGCACCCGCGCTACCTGCCGAGAAGAGACCGCACCAGCACTGCTTAACATGCCGCACCCGCGCTGAATGTCGAGGCATGACCGCACCCGCGGTCAGGCAAGCGCCGCACCCGCGGTGTCACCTATGCAGCAACAGAATTTTTGGCGAAAAGACACCGCACCCGCGGTGCTTACACTACCGCACCCGCGGTCATGCACAAACATTCCTCCGGAAATTGTGAAACTTTGTAGACTTTGAGGAAAAGGAAGGGAGAATGGTGTGCTACGTGGGATATCTTGTCTAGACTATAAAAGGGATCTCTTTTTCATCATCTAGGGTATAGAGAGAAGCTAGGAAAAGGGTGGAGGCTACAAGGAAGAAGATTGAAGATCAAGAAGATCATCATCAACAAGTTCTTGCACATCTTTGAACAAAAACTTCATACACTCCAAAACTCTTGTTCTAAGTTCTTTCTTTCTTTATTTTTACTTTTATTTTGATATGTCTTGTTTAATATTTATGTGTTGTTGTTTTATTTTCATTATTATGAACTAAATCTTAATTCTAGAGGGATGATGGAACAAAACTAAAAACCATGTGTTGAGATTCATGATTTATGCTATATAGGTTGTCTTTATTGTTCATTTGTGTTTTTCCAATATTAATGCTTTCATTTTATTGGCCATATCTTGAATGATTTGTATGTTATAAATTGTCACTTGAAAAAGGAAATTTATAATCCAGACAGGGAAAAATACATCGATGGTATCTATATAGTTCGAGAGGACATATTTTGCTATTGAAGCTATAAAAAGAGTTTAGTGCTTGTTGTTGTGTTATTTAATCATCGACTGTTGACGGAGACGTTGCAATCCTTTGTTAGATAATTAGTATCTACTTAGCACTCGAGAGAGGGAGTAGATAATTATAGAATTCTTGGCTAATGAATAAGAAGGACAATTATAATATAGCTACACAAACATATCACATGGTGGATAGTTGCATGAAGTCAGACCTCTAGATCTTTTATTCCATTGTTAAACTCTGTTTGGTATTAAAATTAAATTTATTTTTAATTCAGTTATTGGTATGAACAAATTTGTTATTTGATTATTCTAAATAAAATCGAGACTATTCTAATTACAAGCATTAGTATAAATTTAGAAATTACATTCATCGTGGGATCGATACTTGTACTTAAATTACATTTTACTATAACTTGATGCCGTGCGCTTGCGAGCATTAAAGAAAACACGCAACAAGTTTTTGGCGCCGTTGCCGGGGAGTGTAAAATTTGAATTTATATTAGTATTGTTACCAATTAGTCTAGATTTTAATTTAGAGCTATTTTTATTATACTACATTAAACACTGATTTGTTTATTGTTTTTGTTTGACAGTGCATGCGAAGATCGCAAAATCCTGACTTGCTTATCTTTGATCCTGAGATCGAAAGAACCGCAAGAAGGTTAAGAAAGGCAAGAAGAGAAGAGATTCTAGCAATGGCTGAAAACAGAGACAATGAAAATCCACCCCCTGCAATACCCATCAGAGATCATTTTAGGCCGGTATGGAATGCTCATTATTCTGGTATAGCCCGAGGAACGATTAATGCAAACAACTTTGAGCTCAAACCTGCATTGATAAACATGGTTCAACAGAATCAGTTTGGCGGAGCCGCTACTGCAGATCCTCATTTACATCTCAGAACATTCCTTGAAATTACTGACACGGTAAAAATAAATGGTGTTTCTGATGATATAATTCGATTGCGTTTGTTTCCTTTTTCTCTTAGGGACCAAGCAAGAGGATGGCTCCAATCGCTTCCTTTGGGGAGTATCACTACATGGCAGGATTTAGCAACTAAGTTTCTTGCAAAATATTTTCCACCTGCAAAGTCTGCACAGTTAAAAATCGAGATAAGTACTTTTAGGCAGACTGATTTTGAGCAACTATATGAAGCATGGGAAAGATATAAGGAATTGTTGAGGAGATGTCCAAACCATGGTTTTGAAGATTGGGTACAGATTGAATTATTTTACAATGGTTTGAATGGACAGACAAGAGGCACTGTTGATGCAGCAGCTGGTGGCACGATATTTGCCAAATCACCCGATCAAGCATATGATTTGCTTGAACAGATGACCATTAACAGTTATCAGTGGCCGACTGAAAGATCAGGAGTAAAGAAGCAAGCTGGGATTTATGCCATAGATCCTATTACATCACTCACAGCTCAAGTTTCAGCTCTAACGACTCAAATTGCAGCAATGAACAAGGCTAGTTCATCAGAGGTTGAAAATGCATCTGTTGTCACTGAAGAACCACATATTCCTGATGAGGCTCATTATATCAACAATAGGAATTTTGGTGGTTATGGAGGATATCGAGGTAACCCTCCCCCTAATACTTATCATCCGGGTTTGAGAAATCACGAGAATTTTTCATATGCCAATAATAAGAATGTTTTGAATCCTCCACCGGGGTTCAATGCATCAAAGGGGGAAGGAAAGCCTTCACTTGAGGATTTAGTTGGGACATTTGTTGTTGAATCAAGTAAAAGAATGGCTTAGGACTGAATCTCGTCTTGATGGCATGGAAACTCACATGGGAAATATGGGAGCCACAATGAAATCTTTGGAGACACAGATTGGTCAATTGGCTAATGCATTGAAAGATCAAAATAAAGGGCAGTTCCCAAGTAACACTGAAGTGAATCCAAAGGAACAATGCAAAGCTGTGACTTTGAGAAGTGGAAAAGAACTTGAGGATAAAAATTCCAATGAAAAGGATGAAAAAGAGGTGACTGTAGAAGAAGTTGAAATTGAGGGATCCAAAGTTGAAGTTGAACAACCTCCGGTATTTAAACCAATTCTTCCTTATCCGCTGAGGTTCAAAAAGAAGAAATTGGATGATCAATTTGCAAAATTTTTGGAAATTTTCAAGAAGATTCACATCAACATTCCATTTGCTGATGCTTTAGAGCAAATGCCAAACTATGCAAAGTTCATCAAAGATCTGATGTCAAAGAAGAGAAAGTTGCATGAGTTTGAGACAGTGAAATTGACAGAAGAGTGTAGCGCCATACTTCAAAGGAAACTACCACAGAAACTCAAAGATCCAGGGAGTTTTACTATTCCTTGTGTTATTGGTGGTTCTAGAATTAATAAAGCTTTATGTGATTTGGGTGCCAGTATTAATTTAATGCCTTTTTCCATTTACAGGACTTTAGAGATTGGCGAGGTGAAGCCTAGCACTATTACCCTGCAGCTGGCTGACAGATCACTTACATATCCACGGGGTATAGTGGAGGATGTTCTGGTAAAGGTAGACAAAATTATATTTCCTGCTGATTTTGTCATTCTAGATATGGAAGAAGATCAAGACACCCCACTTATCTTTGGAAGGCCATTTTTGGCCACTGGAAAAGCTTTGATCGATGTGCACAAGGGTGAGCTTACATTGAGAGTAGGTGGAGAAGAAGTCATGTTCAACATCTACAACACAATCAAGGAACCAAATGAGGTAAGTACTTGTAATAGTATTGATGTAATTGATTCATGTGTATCTCATGTTGGTGGCAGGTAGATTGACGAAAGATTCCTTGGAGAGATGCTTGTTGGAATCGGCGTCTATACTGGATGAAGATGATTGGGATGTGCAAGAGGAATTACTTGCTCTCGATACATTGCCTAGAGAAAAGATTGATGTGCATAATGTAGAAATACTTGAAGATGCAATTATAGAGGTACCAAAAGTATCCCCTGAATTGAAGGAACTTCCAAGTCACCTTTGTTATGCATTTTTAGGTGAAAATTCAACATATCTGGTAATCATCTCTTCTTTTCTTACTTGTACTGAAAAAGAAAAATTGTTGAGGGTGTTGAGAGAATTTAAATCTGCTCTGGGATGGACAATTGCTGATATAAGGGGAATTAGCCCTACTGTTTGTATGCATAAAATTTTGATGCAGGAATCATATTCACCTTATGTTGATCATCAGAGAAGGCTTAATCCTGCAATGAAAGAGGTTGTGAGGGCTGAGGTGTTAAAATTGTTAAATGCTGGTGTTATTTATGTTATATCTGATAGCTCATGGGTTTCACCAGTACAAGTAGTACCTAAGAAGGGAGGAATAACTGTAGTGAAAAATGAGAACAATGAATTGATTTCAACTCGCCCAGTGACTGGTTGGCGAGTATGCATAGACTACAGGAAATTGAATGATGCTACTAGGAAAGATCATTTCCCACTTCCATTTATTGACCAGATGTGTGGGGACCCGGACGCTAATCATAATCTTAATCATTATTGGGACTAATTAATCAATTATAAAACAGGGTCTAAAATGTTTTTAAAATACAAAGCGGAAACGTAATGTAATTTACTCAAATTACATATTAAACATATACATACAACTCTGTATTATCTACAAGAATTCAACTAGGTTCAACTACATATCAGTGCTGAATCCTAAGTTGCTTCAAAGCCCAGATCTCCACGCTATCTAGTCCAGCCTCATTCTCATCTTGACCCTGATCCAGCCCCACCTGTTGTCATGCACACATACAAAACAAGACAACAGCCGGAATGTAACTCCGGTGAGATATGAATATCCCAGTATAAACAATGTAAACATGCAATCATAGAAAAGCATATACGAAAGCATATCAGAAATATTCATAACATGTAACAAATCAGAAACATAAATCAATCTCAGGCATTCAATAATCATGAATGATATAACACTGTAACTCAACATGTCGTATCGGACTCAACTCATCCGACACGTCATCTCCGACTCGACTCAACTGACACGTCGTCTCAGACTCGACTCAACTCTATCCTAGGGATCCCGATGTCTGGATATAGGTAATTATATCGAATCTCAGTCGATAGGAATGAATCAATCCCTAAACGGCATCGATATAATTAATATCTCCAGTGTCTGGGCGAATCAGCCGCAGAATTGACGACTCAGTCAATAACCTGACGAATCAGCCAGTAATTAGGCGAATCAGCCAATAACCAGACGAATCAGCCTGTAATTAAGCGAATCAGCTTAAGTTTAGACGAATCAGTCTATAACCAGACGAATCAGCCAATAACCCGACGAATCAGCCGGTGACTAGGCGAATCAGCCTCTGACTCAACGACTCAGTAATCAATACATACAGTCACTATCTAAGCAAATCAGTCAATGACTAGCGAATCAGCAGTCATTACATGCAGTGGCTATAAATCAATAGACTACAATCATCAATCTCATCAATTACAAGAATCAATGTAATAAACTAAGTATGTGATTTAGGGAAACTCGAGTCAAACCTCACTCGAGTTGTGCAATCCCAACTCAACATTAATTTATACCTTTCTTTCTGATACTCTGGCTCTGTCGAAGTCTAGAACTCAAAGCCTGTCAATACTCAGTCTGACAAGAACAATATTGAGGAGTATAATATCAATACACCACTCGAATTAAATCTGTCCTGCTCAATACTCAATCTAATTCAATATCGATGGCATAACGGTATAATATCAATATACCCAACAATACCATATCAATCAGATATTAATTCTAATATCTCATACTCAATAACAACTCAATTCTGATATCACTTGATTCCAAAAATCATAACAATTCCATAATCAGTCTGTTTCTTAATCTGACTTCGATTCTATGATGTCTAATACGTCAAGAACAACATATATGAGTTCCATTCAATTCTGACAATATCATAATTCCAAAGCATGTCAAAACGTAGTAAAACTTACGTCCAGTTGTAGCCTACGTTGCTAGGAACTCGATACTGAAGTCAGATTTAAAATCAGACGGACGGATTTCTCGCAAAAGGCGTAAGGATTTTCTGTGCCAAAGATTCGACCCTTTCTCTGAATTTTGGCTGAATCATTCTGAAGGATTTCGTTTATATATATCCATGCATGAATTCGACGAGGTGGCACAATTTTAGCAAAACACGCTGCATCGCGGGTGCGGTAGGTGTAAGACCGCGGGTGCGCTCAAGCTTCGACAATCTTATCAATTCTGGAATTGCATGATCGCGTGTGCGGTACTGCACCGCGGGTGCGGTCCCTGCTAACACCGCGGGTGCGGTGACCCTTCGGAAAAACTGACCAAATTTCTGTCCATGCACCGCGGGTGCGGTACATGCAAGGGCGCGGGTGCAGTGTTGGTTCGGCAACACACTCTGAAATTAAAAATAAATGGCCACACATTATCTTAAATCGTGTCTCAGTTGGTCCTTTCGTAATCACGTTAGATTATATGTCAATAATCCTTGATTAACAGTGATTAATTCTCGGGCATTACAAGATGCTTGATAGAGTTGGTGGTTATCATTATTATTGCTTTCTAGATGGTTATTCAGGTTACAATCAGATTGTCATAGCACCGGAGGATCAGGAGAAGACTACCTTCACTTGCCCTTACGGTACATTTGCTTTCAGGAGAATGCCATTTGGACTATGCAATGCACCTGCTACTTTTCAGAGGTGTATGATGGCCATATTTTCTGACATGGTTGAGGAAATAATGGAGGTTTTTATGGATGACATTTCTGTATTTGGTACATCTTTTGATCATTGTTTGCAAAATTTAATGCTTGTTTTGCAGAGATGTCAAGCTAAGAATCTAGTTCTGAATTGGGAAAAATGTCACTTCATGGTTCCCGAAGGTATTGTGCTTGGCCACAAAATTTCAGCTAAAGGAATAGAAGTTGACAGGGCCAAAGTTGTGGCAATTGAAATTCTTCCACCGCCGAAAAATGTGAAAGGAATCAGAAGCTTCTTGGGACATGCCGGGTTTTATCGTCGTTATATTAAAGATTTTTCTAAAATTACAAGACCTTTATGTAATTTGTTAGAGAAAGATTCGACATTATTTTTGATGATGATTGCTTGCAGGCATTTAACAAGATCAAGGCAGCACTAATTTCAACACCCATCATGATAGTACCTGATTGGAAAGAGCCATTTGAGCTCATGTGTGATGCTAGCGACTATGCTGTAGGAGCAGCATTGGGACAAAGGAGAGAAAAGATGTTTAAAGCCATCTACTATGCAAGTCGTACACTCAATGCAGCCCAACAGAATTATACAACTACTGAAAAAGAGATGCTAGCAGTGGTGTTTGCATTCGACAAATTCAGAACATATCTCATAGGCACAAAGGTAACGGTTTTCACTGACCATGCAGCTCTTCGTTACTTGTTTGCCAAAAAGGATGCAAAGCCCAGATTGATACGATGGATACTCCTACTTCAAGAATTTGACTTTGAAGTCAAATATAAGAAAGGTTGTGAGAACCAGGTGGCTGATCACCTGTCACGACTAGAGCTGGAAGAACGAACTGAAGGTGGAGCTATCAACGAGTCATTCCCAGATGAGCAACTTTTCAAGGTAAGTGTTACATATCTGTGGTTTGCAGATATAGCTAATTTTCTTGCTGCAGGAGAATTGCGAAATTTCTTCATGATGCTAAGTTTTACCTGTGGGACGATCCGTTCTTGTTTAAGAGATGCGCTGATCAGATAATCAGACGATGTGTAACTGAGGAAGAAGCGGGTATAATTCTAGAGCAATGTCATTCCTCACTTTATGGTGGACACTTTGGAGCGTCACGAACAGCGGCTAAGGTATTGCAATCGGGTTTTTATTGGCCCAGTTTGTTTAAAGACAGCTATACCTTAGTAAAGTCATGTGATAAATGCCAAAGAGTTGGCAATATTTCTAGACGACATGAATTACCACTAACAAATATTTTGGAGGTGGAACTTTTTGATGTCTGGGGTATTGACTTTATGGGTCCATTCCCATCCTCTTTTGGTCAATCTTACATTTTACTTGCTGTTGATTATGTGTCAAAGTGGATGGAAGCAATTGCCACCAAAACTAATGATGCTCGAGTTGTTGTTAAGTTTGTCCACAGGAACATCTTCACGAGATTTGGAACGCCTAGAGCCATTATCAGTGATGAAGGTACACATTTCTGTAACAAAATTTTTAATTCACTATTGGCCAAGTATGATGTGAAGCACAGAGTGACACTGGCATACCACCCGCAAGCTAATGGGCAAGCAGAAATATCCAACCGGGAGATTAAGCAAATATTGGAAAAGACAGTGAAAACAAACCGGAAGGATTGGGCAATCAAGCTAGATGACGCTTTATGGGCATACAGGACTGCATACAAGACACCTATCGGGATGTCACCTTATAGGTTGGTCTTTGGGAAAGCTTGTCATTTACCTTTGGAACTGGAGCACAAGGCATTTTGGGCTATCAAAAAGTTAAATTTTGATATGGAAGCATCGGGCGAGCAACGACTGTTGCAGTTGAATGAGATGGAAGAATTCAGGAATGATGCATACGAGAATGCCAAGATATACAAAGAAAATACCAAGAGATGGCACGACAAGCAGATTCTTCGACGAGAATTTGAAGCAGGACAACAGGTGTTATTATTCAATTCTCGACTGAGGTTGTTTCCTGGTAAGTTAAAATCCAGATGGTCTGGCCCATTCACAGTAGAAAAAGTGTACCCACATGGTGCAATTGAACTAAAATGCAAAAATGGCGAGACATTCAAAGTCAATGGTCAGAGGGTCAAGCATTACTTTGGCAATGAAGTGCGACACATGGACAACATCCCACTGCGAGAACCAAAGTAGACTGATGAAAGTCAGGCTGATGACGTTAAACCAAGCGCTTATTGGGAGGCAACCCAAATTTTTTGTTTATTTTGCATTTTGATTTTGGGGTTGATTTTATTTTTGTATCATGTTATTTGTGTTTTTGTATTTTTTTTAGATATAATGTGTGATTTTATCTTCCCAAATTTAATGATTTTCAATTATTTTCTTTTCAGGACTGAAAGTTGAGAAGAAAATATTTTGATAAAACAGGAGCGCCCTTACAGTCTCATGTGCACTGCACCTATGCTTGAGGTGCATTACAAATTCATGAAAATTCGAAGCAGGAGTGCACCCGCAGCACAAAGAAAGCGCCCCCGCGCTAGGAGTGCCGAAGCACTACCGCACCCGCGGTGCTTGCACTACCGCACCCGCGGTCGTGCATTATGGAGAAATGCGCGTAGCTGCCGAACACACAGCGCACCCGCGCTGCCTATGCTACCGCCTCTGCGCTAAACTGCCGATACAAGAGCGCACCCGCGCTAGTCTAAGACCGCACCCGCGCTGTAAATTCGAACAAACAACGCACCCGCGGTGCTTACAATACCGCACCCGCGGTCATACTTTTTAAGAAAAAATCGGGCATCCCTCAAACACAATCGAAAACTTCATTCTCAAGAAAACCCATCTCCATTTTCGAAATCCCTACTCCAAACACAAATCACATACCAAAATTTTGTTCTTCTTTCAACAAATTCATCACTACAACCTAGAAATCTTCACTCATTCCATCAAATACCTCATTTCTTTCCATCAAATTCAAAGATCCAACCTAGGGTTGAAAAAGGGGATTCAAAATTTATTCAAGAATTTGAACAAAACTTTGTTTTTGTTCTTCAAGAAACAATTCAACACACCCAAGGTGAGCAAATTCTAGCAAATTTGTTGCTAAATTCGAAATTTGTTGTTAAGGAAGGAAATTATTCATTTTGTGAAGCATATTGTTGATGTTGGGAATATTGTTGATTGAGTATTGTGTACATTGTTGAAGTGTGAATATTGTGAGTAAAAGTTTGGGGGATTGCAATAATCTTGTATTTTGAGAAGTGGGTTGATTTAAAGTTGTGTTGAGAAGGTGTTCGACAAAATTCCACTAAAAAGAAAGTCATCAAAGGGTGCTTCATCCTCATCAAGGGTGAATTATGATGCGACTCGGTTTTATGATGAGAGAGCGGAGGAACAATATGGGAAGATTTTGAATAGAAGCATTATTAAGGAGAGGGGATTTGATCTTAGTGACCCTAATACTCAAATTGAACAAATGCTTAGGGTTCGACAGTGGGAGGAGTTTGGAAGACAGCCACAGGATGCTGTCATATCACTGGTGAGAGAGTTCTACGCTAACTTAAAGGTTAGATATGATCGGTTAACGGTGTTTGTGAGAGGAAAAGAGGTAGCATTTGATGCACATACAATCAACACGATATATGGCTTCCCTCAAATCATGCATGACGAGTATGAAGAGTACAGAAATGAACATGTTGATTATAACAGTATTCTTCAGACTATATGTATACAGGGAGCCGAATGGCAAATGAGAGACAATGTGCACTTGAGCCTAGCAAAGTCTGACCTCAAGGAAATGGCCAAATATTGGTATTATTTCATTTCTGCGAGAATCAAACCTACCGAACACACAACGACCGTTATCAAGGAGAGGGCCATCCTCACTTTTTGCATCATAACAGGAAAAACAATTGACTTAGGTCGATTGCTTCAGAATTCAATTTTTGATTATGCAAGTGGCAACTCTCCGAGTGGACTTCTCCACCCCTCTCTCATCACCATATTGTGCCAACATGCGGGAGTGATTTGGGCTCCGAATGAAGAAGTTCTGAAGCCGAAAAATCCTATTGTGATAGCTCAGGCATTTATGGGAGTCAGAAATGACCAAGCTGCAGCACGTAGAGCTCAAAGGGAATTCAATCAGAGGGCTGCAGAGAGACGTGACCAAGCCCAAGCTCAAGAGCCACAGCCGCAGCAAAGGCATAGGAGAAATAGGTTGAATCAGTTGGAAGAGGATATGCGGGTACAACGCCAAGAGATGGATGCTTTTCGGTATAGGACCGATACATTCATGGGGTACATGGTGGATTTCACATCGGCCTTGACTCAGCAGTTCCCTTCTGGTTCCACTTCTGGACATCCATTTCCACCTCCTCCACAGTGGCCACCTGTCTACCACCCGCCAGAGTTCCAACCATCCCACCATGATGACGAAGACGAGGATGATGGCAATGAACACTGACGGTCGTTGCCCAGTGTATGTGCCTTTTCCTATTTATCATGCCTATTTACATCGAGGACGATGCACATGTTTAATTTTGGGGGAGTTATTTTATTTTATCTTTGTGTGTTTTGTTTTAATTTATTTAGAGTGTTTATTTGTTTATTTGTTTATTTGCTTTAGTGTGTTTATTTACTTAGTGTATTTTTGTGTGTTTAATTTTTTTTTGGTTTATTTTGTGTGTTTGTAGTATTTTAGTCATGAAATGTTTAATGAATTGGCCAATGATAAAATTTTTTTTTTTTTGGAAAAGCAATGTCATGCATCAAATTCATGTTAATTGACCACTTCGAAAATTTAGAGAATAATCATGAGATTTGGTGAGTTTGAGACTTAAAATTTCTATAAAACTTTGTGATTTTTATTTGACATTGAAATAAAATTTTTGCAAACATATAAATGATTTAGGCAATCTTTGAATTCAGTTGGGCCATGTATATTATTCATAAACATTCATTTGAAGCCCTTTTGAGCCTATATGAGAAAAGAGTTGTGTTTTTTTTTAAATTCCTTGGAAGCCAAGCACATTTATTTTTGAATATATATGTATTTGGTTGATGCATTGAGACACCATTTTCACGATGATTAGAATTCTACTCTTTGATGGTGAATTGAGATGTTGTCTAGAACTATCCAAACATCACTCGAGGCGAAATACGGACAAATTATGACTTAGGAATGATTTAGGTGATTTTTGGATCGATTGAGCCTTTCAAGCTACTAAATAAATTAATTTATCATTTGTCACCTCTTTGAGCTTATATGAATTTGAATGGCACACGTAAATATGTGTAAAATACCCCCATTCAAATATTTTTTTTTTCAAGAATCCCACAATTACCAACCTTTTGAATATCTTATACAATTAATTCCTACCTTCTCAAGGGAGTAAGAATTCGAAAGAAATTGATTTTCTCCTACAAAAGAAAAAAAATGAATAATGATACATTGTTGAAGATTGGAGAAAAAGGGGAGAAAAAGAGATGAGATGAATAAAGAAAAGAAAAAGAAAAAATTGGAGATCAAAAGAACTCCCTTATTTGAACTCCTAAACTTTATTTGTAGCCATGAACCGAGGCCTAACATTATAACCATTGAAAATCCTATTAACCTAGTCATAGTTGTCCAATATACTAGTGGAGAGTGATTGGGAGGATCTAGCCTATGGACAATCGATAAACACTGTCATTGAATAAGAATTTTGATCAATTTTTCACACACCTCATTGCATCAAATATTTATTGGGTATCCATTTCTTGAATGAATATTGTTTTGAACCCAATTTTTACAGAAAAAGACCTTGTGATATGTGTTCGTAAAAATTTGAAATCAATTGATAATGATTTGAAACATGGTTGAAGAGATTTGAAGTTAGAGAACGAACCAATCATATGATTTTATCTGGATGAACAAGTGGTTGAATTGATTTGAATTGTAAATGCATGGTGGATTTTGAATTTATATTGAGGCCAAGTTCTTTAAAATATTTCATGACTTGTTTGTTTGTTTGTTTTTGTTGTTTTGATTTGCTCGGGACTAGCAAAATCTTAAGTTTGGGGGAGTTTGATAAGTGCAATTTATTGTACTTTTATTACTTGTTTTTAACTTGGAATTTTGTGATTTTTGAGCAGGTTTTATTTGATATGTTGTTGTTTTTGTTATTGTAGTTTGGAAGCTTAGAAATGAGAGTTTGGAGTCATATAGTGATGAATTAGAAGGTGCAAAGGACAAAGAGACACAAAGCAAGAGTGCACCCGCGCTGCTTACAAGAGCGCACCCGCGCTACCTGCCGAGAAGAGACCGCACCAGCACTGCTTAACATGCCGCACCCGCGCTGAATGTCGAGGCATGACCGCACCCGCGGTCATGCAAGCGCCGCACCCGCGGTGTCACCTATGCTAGCAACAGAATTTTTGGCGAAAAGACACAGCACCCGCGGTGCTTACACTACCGCACCCGCGGTCATGCACAAACATTCCTCCGGAAATTGTGAAACTTTGTAGACTTTGAGGAAAAGGAAGGGAGAATGGTGTGCTACGTGGGATATCTTGTCTAGACTATAAAAGGGATCTCTTTTTCATCATCTAGGGTATAGAGAGAAGCTAGGAAAAGGGTGGAGGCTACAAGGAAGAAGATTGAAGATCAAGAAGATCATCATCAACAAGTTCTTGCACATCTTTGGACAAAAACTTCATACACTCCAAAACTCTTGTTCTAAGTTCTTTCTTTCTTATTTTTACTTTTATTTTGATATGTCTTGTTTAATATTTATGTGTTGTTGTTTTATTTTCATTATTATGAACTAAATCTTAATTCTAGAGGGATGATGGAACAAAACTAGAAACCATGTGTTGAGATTCATGATTTATGCTATATAAGTTGTCTTTATTGTTCATTTGTGTTTTTCCAATATTAATGCTTTCATTTTATTGGCCAAATCTTGAATGATTTGTATGTTATAAATTGTCACTTGAAAAAGGAAATTTATAATCCAGACAGGGAAAAATACATCGATGGTATCTATATAGTTCGAGAGGACATATTTTGCTATTGAAGCTATAAAAAGAGTTTAGTGCTTGTTGTTGTGTTATTTAATCATCGACTGTTGACGGAGACATTGCAATCCTTTGTTAGATAATTAGTATCTACTTAGCACTCGAGAGAGGGAGTAGATAATTATAGAATTCTTGGCTAATGAATAAGAAGGACAATTATAATATAGCTACACAAACATATCACATGGTGGATAGTTGCATGAAGTCAGACCTCTAGATCTTTTATTCCATTGTTAAACTCTGTTTGGTATTAAAATTAAATTTATTTTTAATTCAGTTATTGGTATGAACAAATTTGTTATTTGATTATTCTAAATAAAATCGAGACTATTCTAATTACAAACATTAGTATAAATTTAGAAATTACATTCCTCGTGGGATCGATACTTGTACTTAAATTACATTTTACTATAACTTGACGCCGTGCGCTTGCGAGCATTAAAGAAAACACGCAACAGCAGACACTTATCATTCTTTGAGTCGAATTTAGTAAGTTGATCCCTGTCATTTAAAGTGTAACAGATGCATCCAAAAATATGAAAATATTTGAGATTAGGTTTCTTTCCCATGATTATCTCATAAGATGTCATGGTTAAGCCACTTCTCAAATACACTATGTTTGAGATATGACAAGCCGTATTTAGGGCCTCTGCCCAAAAGCGCTTTGGATATTCTTTGAGGTCAGCATCACCCTTGCCATTTCTTGAAGTGTTCTGTTTTTGCGTTCGGCAATTCCATTTTGTTGTGGAGTTTTTGGTGCCGAAAACTCGTATGAGATATCTTTCCTGTCACAAAATGATGAGAATGAAGAATTCTCAAATTCCTTACCATGGTCAGTCCTGATTCTTCTTACCTTCAAACCATGAAAGTTTGTGATTCTTGTGACCAATTGTTTAAACACACCGAGGCTATCTGATTTCTCCCTAATAAAACTAACCCATGAAAACCGTGAGAATTCATCAACACATACGAAAGAATATTTCTTACCTCCAAAGCTTTCGACTTCCATAGGACTCATAAGATCCATGTAAAGTAACTCCAGACAGCGTGTTTTCCCAGATGTTGCCAACACCGGGTGTGACACGCGAGTCTGTTTTCCTTTTTGACACTCACCGCACACATAGGGTATTCCCGATGAAATATTGGGCATACCTTGCACTGCCTTGTATTTACTCAGATTCTTCAAGGTTTTAAAATTAACATGATCGAGTTTTTGATGCCAAAGGTCAAGTTCAGTGATTTGTCCCCGTTTGCATGACAGTTTTCCACCAATTTGGTAGAAATTGTCCGAGGACCGTGTACCTATCATGATGCATATGTTAGATTCATCAAAAACTTCACACGCATGATTATTAAACTTGACATACAGATCATCATCGCATAATTGAATTATGCTTATCAAATTTGAGTTTAGTCCTTCAACATGGAGCACATTGTGGAGCTTTGGTAGTCCTTCGACGTTCAAAGTTCCCTTTCCCAACAATTTTTCCTTTAGCTCCCCCTCCATATGTTACTCTGCCATATTTTTGTTCAACATAATCGATGAGATATTCTCTTGACCCTGTCATATGACGTGAGCTTCCACTATCAAAGTAACAATAACCTGCAATTAGTTTTAGTGAAGTATAAACAACATTACAGTTAATTTTTACCTTTTGTACCCAAACCTGCCATACTGTAGGTCTATTCTTGGAGGTGTTGCGGAAAGTGTTGTGCAACATTTGAGGCAACATTCGGCTTGATTTTTGGTTTATGCAATCATCCCTGAGTTTAAAACAATATGGCCTGATATGTCCAAGCTTAATGCAGTAATGGCATACATACCTTTGTTTTCTCTTCTTAGGTACATGTGCAGTGGGTTGTCTTTTCATTGGAAAGATTTTGGTTGAAGGTGTAGGTTGTGGCGGTGTGAATGTTTCAGTTTTTTATTTCACAAAGACAGTGGATTTTGAAGATTTACTAGTTTCATGCACACTGTCTTTGAACCCTAGACCCTTCTTGTCATATCTTCCCATCAAAGGTATGGATTCAAGCTTTGATGTGCTCGAATAAAACTTGGACAGGGTTTCAGTTGCCTTTTGAAGTTCTTCTTTGGTCTTTCCCAGTTCTAAGTCTTTTTTGCTCAGAATTACTTCAAGTTTGGCAACCACGGCTCTAAGATCAGTGTTTTCCTTTACAAGAGTGGAGTTAAGCTTATTTCTTTTGGTCCAATCCTTAAACAATTCTTCATAAAGCTTTTGAACACTCTCAAGAGTCATCTCTTCATCATTAGCTTCTGATTCATCATCTCCACTCGAATTTCCAGAAGTTGTGGATTTCAAACATACTGATTTTTTGCAGATGTTGCGGCCAGATGTGGCAACACCTAGGGCAACACCTAAAGGATTCACCTGCAGCCTGCGATTTTCTGTCAATAGTGTAGTCAAGGAGGTATGATTATCTCATCATTGGATTTAACCTCCTCATCAGATTCTTCATCGCTTAGAGATGCATTGTAGCATTTGTTCTTTTGCAATCTGTTGGTACATTCATTTGCATAGTGTCCAAACCCCTTACACTCTCTACACTGCACTGAATCATACTTCCTTGAGTTAAATTGTTCTCTGCCTTCATTCCTTGGTTGAGATAGTTTCTTGGCAGGAAACTTTTGTGGTCTTTCAGGTGCAGAAAGATTTGGAAATTTTGAGGGTTGTGCATCCTTCTTCTTATCTCTGATTCTTTTCAAGTAATCCTCGAATTTCTTTGTGATAAAGGAGATAGAATCCTCACAAAGGTCTGATTCATTGACTTCTTGGGATATTTGAAAGAGGTCATTGTAGGTCTCATTTGAAGCTTGGAGTGCAATTGTTTTCCCTTTATCCTTCTTTTACATGTCTATGTTCATATCAAAGGTTCGAAGTGAACTGATAAGATCTTCCAAAACCATTTGCGTTGTATCCTTAGCTTCATTCATCTATCGCACAAATTTTTATGTTGAATCTTTCGGGCAAAGAACGAAGAACCTTACTAACTAATCGTTCATTGGATATGGGGTCTCGAAGACTGAACGCCTCATTAGCAATTTCCCGAAGATGACGATCATAGTCCAGTATGTTCTCAGATTCTTCCATCCTCATCATCTCCAACTTGGAAGTGACCATCCTTAGTCTTGTTCGTCGCACACTCTCAGAACCTTCACAGTGTCTTTGTAGAATGTCCCATGCATCCTTGGCCGAGACACAGTTAGTAATAAGCCCGAACATGTTCGTATCAACTGAAGAAAAAATTACGTTTAGTACCTTCGAATTGTAATTTGAAATTTGCACTTCATCATTAGTCCAGTCACTCTCCGGTTTGATTAGGCTGTCACCATCTTCGTCTATTCTCTTTGGTGGAGACCAACCGCTTAGAACTCTTTGCCATGCTCTCTCATCTATGGATTTTATATGAAACCGGATTTTGACCTTCCATAGACTGTAGTTGGTTCCATCTAAGACTGGTGGCCGAAGTGCGATGTTAGTGAGTGATGGATCCATTTAATATTTCTGTCAGACCTAAAAAAGAATCAACACTTAGTATATCAACAATAAGCTCTGATACCACTTTGTAAGAATTATGTTGTTCGACATATAGTAAATAATAAAAATATCAGAATAGGATGTAAAATAGTGAATTTGTATTTAATCATAATTAAGTGTTGTGTCAGATGTTACATCATCTTGGACAACATGCAGCGGAATATTATTTTTTGTAACACAAATGACTTTAAATAAATAGATGGACGAGATTAAATATGCACAATTATAAATACTTGGGCGGTGCCTTATGGCAAAAATTAATCACTAGAAAAGTAAACTGTTTACAAAAACCTATCACTAGTGATTATAGTAAAAGTCAATTTCTCAACAAGTTAAGAAAATAAATAGATTTAAAAAACAAATAACCACAATAAAATGTTAACAAGAAAGCAAAAGTGTGATGCCAAAAGGGAATCCACGAAAACGATCTTCAGCCAACTTCTTTGCGGATGTTGTCTGTAGATGTTCCAACATTCAAGGCAACACGCAATCAGCACTCTTCAATAGCAACGACTTCGAGAATTATTTTTCTCTGAAAAATCTGTTATCTGTATATGTATGTATGATCGATATGAAAGCCGCGATTCACCAATGTCCTTGACCTCTTATTAATTGATGAATACTTTTATCTCCACAAGGAAACCTATAGCACAAGGGAAGTAAGAGTTTTATTAGGAATAAGCTTTTTTTTAGACACTAATATCATATTTCATCAATAAATAACATATCTTCAAATATGTTTGAATGATTATCTCATTATCTAAGAAAATGTAAAATCATATTAAATATTTACTTAGTCAAATCAACAAGGAAAACATGTTGTTAAGGAGATAATTTAAGTCAAGAAATATATCTATTAAATTCGGAAATAATATTTACTTTCAATATTTTTCCGAGGTTGCTAGTTTTATAAGTGTTTTTTTCGTTACTCAAATTTTGTATTTTTATTTTATTTTCCTCGCTTCTTCCAAATTTAAAAAAGTTTTGATTTTCTAGAGATTTTAAAAGAATTTTTTTTATTTTTAGACGTAATTCAATATTAATTACTTTTTTTTGGAATAATATTAATTAATTAGTACTTTAAAGCAACTAAATTTTTAATTCAATTAAAGCATTGGATCGAAAAAGCCGAACCATATTATGAAAGACCAAACCGAAATAAAACGGTTTGGATATCGGATTAAAATTGAAAAACTGAAAAATTAAAAAATCGAATTGAACGGTCCAATATATACCCCTACGCGGCTGCACCTGAGCCACTTGCACATGGTCTTGAGTCTTGACCGTGCATGGAAGTTAAGAAACTGCAAGGACTTGGTGAATAAAGAGAAGGATTTCTAAAATTATGGATCACTCTATTAGAGTATATGTCCTGTAAGCCAACTGTTGGCTAGGGATTTTATTGACTCAGTTGTAATTAACAATCTTTATTTTAATATAATTCATTATTTCATGTTTTGTTATTTCTTTATCTGTATTCTCATGTGAACAACATAGATAAAGACATTGATTATACTTTAATACAAATGAATCGTAATTCGATGTTGAAACTCGTTTGTAAACACTGTATAATCTAAATTCGTTCCCAATCGATTCAACCGCCTAAAACATGGATAAAGGTCGCTTGTGCTCGACACTAGCATCTGTGATGTTGTGTATTGCGTTTCTTGGTAAGGCATAGAGATGTCCAAACATGCAGATGGATAGTCATGTGATGATTATACCGAACAACCCTCCCTCGGACTTTCCAAGTGGTTATCATTCATCGAGAGGATAAGTCCGAGGTTATGATTGTACACCATTAGTCCTTACGACCCGAGACAACATTGAGGCTTTATATGCTAGGTCTGTGCTTTGACTCGTTAGCCGGGTCCAGAAAAGTAATCAGATGGCGAGTTTGGGTACAGTTGCGACACATATAGGAGCCAGTGCATTGTAGTCGATGATTCATCGCTCACCTGCAGGTGTGGATATCCTATGTGATCTGATGACATTATAGTGCGTGAAATCTCTGGCCAGAGTATGAGATGTACGTTAGAGAAGGAGTTCTCAAACCATACATGCGATGCCACTATTTATAATTATCACATAGTTATCGAATTAATATGCAACCCTCGGTGAACCAATGGTTGCAGATTCGATCGGGATATATGTGATGAAGGGACCGTACTGTACGCTAATCATAATCGACTGATTCTTGCAAGCACTATCAATGATACCTAGGGAATCATGGGGCGATGCTACTAGACGCTCTTACCATGGTTCGATGGATTTAATCAGAAATATGATTTCTGACATTCTCATGATCAATTGTTGATACATAGAATGGGACAGATAAGGGTAAGTCCGCATAAAAGATTATGTTCTAAATCACAAGGAGTTGTGAACCAACGACTAGCTGTATTCCTGAAACATTGAGGTTCACACAAGTACTAGATCGTTTGTTCCCGTTGAGAGAGAATAAACTCAAGATGTTGAATTTATATTATGATATAATAAATTGAAAGAGTTGAATTTATGATGATTAAATTATGGGAGAATAAATTCAAGGAGTTGAATTTGTAAAATTTGAGAATTTAATTTATTAAACTCAAAAGTTGGGTTTATTAAATATTAAATTATGGAGGTGATGAATTCAAAGAGTTGAATTTATAATATTAAATTCAAATGTTGAATGATAATGTATTTAATTTATTAAGCTCAAAAGTTGAGTTCATTAAATAATGAATTAAATAAATTGGTGGGAAATATGTTAAATGGGCTTGTAAGAGTACAAGCCCAATATACTAAATAATTAAAGTCTTAATGGACTTTGATTAATTAATTAAACTAGTTGAACTAGCTCAATTAATTAATCAATCTCATTAATGTTAATTATGGTTCTTAGGTTATGACTTAATTATAAATAGAGGTTATCAAGACATAACCATAGCCACCAATAATTGAGAAATTCGAAAATCTCTCTCCCCAAAAGCTTGGAAAAATCAGCCACCTCCTTTTGAAGGATTGGTTTGAGCTGCCTCTCGTTTTATTCTCCAATGCAAAATCTCTTCTACTTTTCTAGTGTAAATTAGAAAAGGATCAAACAATCTAGTCATGTACCTGATTAGAAGAAAGGAGTTCTTGAAGAAAGTTAAGAGGAATTTCATCAAGAGCTATCTCCGCAAATCCGGAATAGTTGGAGCATGTGATTAATTCACCAAAGGTATGAAATTCTAACACTCTATGAATGTTTATGATAAAACCATACAAGTGCCCAAACATAAACATATTTTGGTTGTCAAAACAAAATAAAAATTTTAAAACTTCCGCTGCGTTTGGGGCACGAGAAAACCGAGATCCAACATTGGTATCAGAGCCAGACGTTCTAAAACGTATGGTTTTGATATTGAATAATTTGTTTCTAACCACACAAGAAAATTTTCAGAAAAATTGATGCAACATCAAAATTATTTTTTTTCAGAAGAAAAAAGAAAAATTCGTATCTGCCCGGAACTATTCCGGGCAGACCCGCGCGCAGCGTGCGGAGAGTCCGCACGGCGCCGCGCGTGCCCGTGCAGGAGTGCCGCCACGGCCCGAAACGTTCGGGCAGCGAGGGCGGCTGCTCGAGATCGTCTCAGGAAGCGTGCTGAATGGTGGGATTGAATTGTTTGGGCCCAGAAGCAATTTTCCTGATTTTTCAAATTTTTGAGCAAAAATGATATTTTTGAAAATTGGTTCAATTTTTATTTTGGAAAATTAAATTTTTTTTTGTAAAATAAATAATTAGAATATGATTTTAATTATTTACGGTAAAATTGAGTTTTACAAGAAATCAATTATTATTGATTTAATTGGAAATTAAATAAAGGTGTTTATTTAATTTATTAAATTTTTTAATAATTGTGGTGATTAGTGATAAAATTATTAGATATATGATTTATCAATTAATTAAATTGTTTAATTAAAGTAATGTTAATATTTGATATTAAATACATGAAGGGTGATCGAGAGTCTTGACCAATGTGTTAGGTGTATGTTATGAAATTTTCCTGTTTTATTCGTTTTTAATATTTGATATTATTAAAGTGGGTCTGGTTTATGGCTCGTTCCTACCCCATGAGATGTATCCTTTATATGCCATGACTATTTAAATGTAATTATTAAAAATAGTGGGAGATCAAGACTGGAAGTTGGTGGGCCCGATGAACGAGATGAAGACATGTAAAATATTGGAAGATCTTGTAATAGTTGCATTTGCATCCCTTCATTCACCTAGGTTTTGGGCCTGTATCCATGTATGATTCACATGGATCTAATAGTGTTGGCAATCGATAATCTTTATTTGGTGTTGAATGTCATATATGATATATGCGATATAGTAGTATGCATGTATGTATATTATTAAATAATATAGTTGAATGAATCCGGCAAACATACAAACTGGTGGCACGCGATTTTTAAATTAAAATGATGAAACAATTTTAAAATTAAAATCCCTCATTTTGAATAAGATTCAAAATTTATATCAAATCGAAAAAGTAAAAATTAAAAGAGTTTAATTTTCCTTGCCTTCCATGAACCGTGGTTGCATGTTGATCGCTACCCGCGGACAGTGTCTGGCTCATATTATTAGGGAAGCCTGGAAGCCGAAAAGCTGTGACTTCCACTAGACATATGATGTGAATTTAGTGGAACTCCCATGACTTCGGCTCATATTATTGGGGGAACTCATGGCGATCGTCCACTACAATTCAATATTGATGGGTTGGTTTGGTACGTGAAAATAAACGGCTTCATATTATGGGGTCCTTATTAAACGTGAGGCAAAACACGCGGAGGTTGCATAGGATGCAATTGGATTCTACCTTTTAAAAATTATAATTGGTTGATATTATTCGGGATTATAATTGGCTAATTGGACTCTACGTGCCCACTAAGGAAATACGATTTCCCTTTTTCATCAGAGGGTGGTGGAAATGTTAAAATAATGGGAAGAAAATTTATAAAATGAAATCCATATTTTATTTCTTAGAAATATTTAAAATTATCGGTAACCATTATCTGTTTTCATTTTCAGTATATTTACGATGTCTACTCGTAACCCGCTTTCAATCATTTTCGATCAAAACAAATTGACTGGCCCTAACTATCATGACATGTTTCAAAATTAAAAGATTGTTCTGAACTCCGAAAGGATTGCGTATGTGCTTGATAAAAAGTCACCAAAGGAGGCGGCTCCTGATATCAGTAGGACTGAATTAGCTAAGCTTGAGAAATGATGGGACCATGATTTTCAAGCTAGGAGCTACATGTTGGCTTCTATGTCGATTGAAATTCAGAGGAGGTTCGAGGAGGCGGTGAATGCTGCTGACATTCACCTTCATCTGAAAGAATTGTATGATGTACAAACTCGTTCAGAGAGACATGCTACTGTGAAAGAACTCATGACTACATGATTGCGAGATGGGACTTCGGTCCATGAGCATGGTGTTAGGATGATTGGGCTCATCGAGAAGTTGGTGGGGCTTGACGTGGTTATTCCTAGTGAGCTCTCGACTGATATTCTCTTGTTGTCCTTGCCTGCCTCGTTCGATGGATTTGTGGTTAATTTTAATATGAACAAGCTTGAGGCCACCTTTGAAGAGTTGGTCAATATGCTTACTAATTATGAGGCCACAATTAAAAAGGAAAAGCATGTTCTTCTGTTGGTTCTTTGTACGGTACGAAAAAGGGAGCCCCAAATAAAGGCAAGAAGCATTATGCCCCTCCAAAGAAGAACAAACCCAACAAGAAGCCATACAAGAAACAAAATCCGAGGCCCACAAAGCTTGACAAGTCAGAAAAAGTCTGTTTCCACTGCAACAAGCCTGGACATTGGAGGCGTAATTGCGAGGAGTATCTAGCCCAGAAGCGTTCTGGCCATGGTATGTTTTATATTGAAGTTAATGTTTCTATTAATTCCTCTTCTTAGGTAATGGATATCGGATGTGGTTCTCATCTATGCAATGATTTGCAGGAGATGGGAAGAAGCAAAAGGCTTATAGATGGTGAGACCTTACTAAGACTAAGAAATGGAGCAAGAGTTGTTGCTACTGCCATTGGAGACATTACCTTAATTTTGGACAATAATTTTAAGTTGTTTTTGAGAGAAGTTTTTTTTGTTCCTGAATTGGTTAAAAACATTATTTCTATTTTTATGCTTGATAGGGATGGTTATTCTTATGTTTTTGCTAGATGTGTTTGCAATTTATACAAGAATGAATGTTTGATTGAAACTTGAGAATTAACAAATGATCTGTATAACTTAAAATTAAAAGATATTCCGTTAAACAATATCCAAGTGCGTACGAAAACAACAACAAACAAAAGAAAAATAGAAGACCCAAATTCCGCACAAATATGGCACGATAGACTAGGTCATATTTCCCAAAGAAGGATGCACAAGCTAGTGGGAGAAGGCATGTTTGACTTATATGACATAAATTCTCTACCAACTTGTGAGTCTTGTCTAAAAGGAAAAATGACTAAAAATCTATTCAATGGAAACGTGAAACGTGCGCATAGTCTACTGGATTTTATCCACACGAACATTTGTGGCCCGTTAAGTGTTAGCACAAAATTTGGGCATTCCTAATTCATTAACTTTATTGATGATCATTTGAGGTATGGGTACGTTTATGTGATGAAACACAAATCTGAAGCATTTGAAAAGTTCAAAGAGTTCAGATCTGACGTAGAAAATCAGCTGGAAAGAAGTATTAAGGCACTTTGAATCTGATCGAGGTGGAGAATACTTAAGTGCTGAATTTTTGGGTTATCTAAAAGAGAATGAGATTCTCTCACAGTGGAATCCACAAGCAACACCACAATTGAATTGTGTTTCTGAACGTCGAAATCGAACCTTGATAGACATGGTTCGATCTATGATGGGATTCACTGAATTTCCTATATTGTTTTGGGGCTTTGCGCTTGAAACTGTGGCAATGTTGTTGAATAATGTTCATACTAAAGCAGTGGATAAAACGCCATATGAGATATGGATGGGAAAAACTCCCAAATATTCTTACATGAAAATATGGGGATGTCCTGCTTACGTGAAGTAGACAGTGGGAGACAAATTGGATAGTAGATCACTTTATGCTACTTTATAGGATATCCAAAGAATTCTGTTGGATATTATTTCTATCATCCAATGAAGCAAAAGTGTTTGTTTCAAGAAATGCCACCTTTTTGGAAAGGAAATTTCTATTAAATAGGAAAGGCAAAATGATAGAACTTGAAGAAATTCAAGATGCTCCCTCAACTATAGAAGTTGAACCCAATCCCAAACAACCAGTAGTTTAATTACAAGCTCCTCGAAGGTCTGATAAGGTTATTAGACCACCTGCAAGATATACGCTTCTTCATGAACAAAGCCATGATGAGGCTTGTGTTGATGTGATCCAATGAATTTCAAAGAAGCAAGATCTGATACTGATTCAACCAAATGACTTGAAGCCATACAGTCTGAAATGGACTCTATGTTTTAAAACCAAGGGTCTGGACATTGGTGGATCCACCTGAGGGAATCGTTCCCATAGGATGCAAATGGATCTACAAAATAAAGCTTGGGGCGAATGGGAAGGTAGTGACCTTCAAAGTAAAATTGGTTGCAAAAGGTTATACTCAAAGGCAAGGTATTGACTATGAGAAAAAATTTTCACCAGTTGATATGTTTAAGTCCCTTAGAATACTACTGGCCATAGCAACATGGTATGACTATGAGATATGGCAAATGGATGTAAAGACTGCATTCCTCAATGGAGACATCAAAGAAGAAATTTACATGTCTCAACATGAGGGATACATATCAGTAAGTGAGCATAAGATATGCAAACTTCAGATATCAATATATGGTCTCAAGCAGGCATCAAGGAGTTGGAACCTCAGATTTGATAGCACAATCAAAGAGTTTGGTTTTGATAGCAAAATCAGATTTGATAGCACAATCAACCTGAGGGATACACATCGTGGTGTGTACAAGAAAGTCAGTGAGAGTGCAGTGACATTCCTGGTACTTTATGTTGATGATATCCAGCTCATTAGGAATGATGTAGGATTATTGCAATCAACTAAAGTATGGTTAGCAAGTAAATTCTCCATGAAAGACATGGGTGAAGAATCCTATATATTGGGAATACTGAAGGATCGTGTGTTCTAGTGACTTCGAAGGCATTTTGCACACAACAGTCTCCAATGAGCTTCAATAGCTCGTGTTCTAAGAATATTAACACCGATGAATTAAATCGAGTTTGGTTAAAAACCAAGCGGAAGAAACTCGAAGTAATCCTTCGTGAAGAATACTGTTATATTTAGAAAACATTTTAACTTACGTAAACAGACTAACTGAAATAAGACATATTAGTTTTTGCATTCTTCAATTCAGTTACGGTGACAACTGAACTGACGAATACTACAACTGATCAAAACAGTTTGAAAACAATATTTAATTAGTTAAATACACAAGATATGTTTATGGATGTTCGGAGACTTCAACTGCTCCTACGTCACTCTTTCTATCTCCACGGATAGGATCCACTAGAATACTTTGATTTATACAACTACTTGTACAAACTCACTCAGCTAGGACTTACACACTGCCTAAACTTAATTCCTAGCTATGACTGAAGGCAGCACCTCCCAGCCAACGCTTCTTTAACGTCTATGTGTCAAAGACTACATACACAAGTTTAACGTCTTTGTACAAGAGTGTTTTTGGGAGTGAATGTGTATGTGAGAACTGAACAAAAGTGTTCTCACACACTGAGGGACAATGGCTTCTAAACTAAGCAGATACAATGATAACGAGTTCCTCTCTGGATTGAATACTTCTATAAGCTGATTTGACTTTGAAGTGTGCCCTACTCTCTTTCTCTCTTGAGTTGTATATCTTATTTGAGTCTTCACCGATATTCTCTTTATATAGGCGAGAAAAGATGATCGTATAGTGAGACTCATTTATTGTATCCGTTGCATTTGAATCGGCTTCTTGGACTTTGTGTCTCGTCTTTTTGACTGCCTTTCTTAAGAGTTTTGTCTTTAATGCTCTGTTGCAATGTCCATTATTGTCCTTTGACTGGATAATGGCTTTGTACCTTCTCGCAAAGCTGGAATCCACTTGAAAGAGTTTGTCTTCATCCATAACTGAAAGATTCTAACTGATGCTTCGAACTGGTTGTAATGACCCGAATTCCTATTTTGCATGAAGTATTAATTAAGACATAATTAATGAGTTGTTAATTAAGTATTTTTAAGGAATTGATTTCGGGATTAAGCTATTGGTATCCACCGAATTTTAAATGGATAACCCGACCTACTTCGGATTACATTATCTCGAGAAATCCAACTAGACCAATGAGATTCTGACACGTGGCAGATAAGATTGGTTCGGATTTTCTGAAATAGTGCGGATGCAGCCTATAAATGGAAGCCGATTCTTTTGTTTCCTTCACAGCATTCTTCAGAGAGAGCTCTAGTTGTACCTTAGGTTTTCTCGCAAGTTTCTAGGGAACTTTGGTGTCAGGAAGTTTCGGAGCTAGTGTCGACTCGAGGAGGGTCGGTGAACTGAGATCGAGACATCATCAGCGGGCTGACGACGGACGCAGGTATAATCCTAAATCCTTAGATAGTGTATTAAGGATCATTAGGGAGATCTTTGTAGCATGTTTGATCTGGTTTGTTAGTGATTTCTTTATGTTGGTATTGTCTAGGTTCAGAGCTTTCTGTCAGATTGTTTTAGTGAGGTACGTGATGTACTGACTGAGATATCCAAGCGTAGTATACACACTTATATGGTGCATATTTATCTGTTGCATGATACATGTTTTACTGCTTTGGCATATTATGCATGACATATCATGTTGAGCTTGATATCTTTTGAGATATACCGCATTTGTTGGGGCCTCTCAGCCCTATTCTGTATTGTGGACGATGGGGCATCGAGAGCTACAGTGTCCGACGGGACCCGCGGGCTCTGATGTCCTAGATATTGCAGGTTCACGTCTTGATGATGAGTGCGGGAGCCAAAACATGCCTAGGGCAGATCAGAGACTACACACTCAGGCGCCTCTAGACTGAGCATGAGATTCTTGACTTGATCCTTGATATCCGAGCATATTGCATTTTGCATGCATCATATCAGTTTGTATACTCGTACATTCTTGTATTGGGCGATTGTCGCTCACGTCCTTGTTTTCATCTTGGGCACCCCATTCCACGGGGCAGGTCTTAGGTTGGACGGTTCGGACGACCAGGGCAGTGGCAAGAGCAGTTGGGTTTTCGGTGGTGATCCAGTGAAGGTTTTCTGTGGTTTATAGTTTTCTCGTTTAGAATCATGTATTTGTTATGGTTGTATTAATGTTTAAGACTGTCGTTATTGTTTTGTTTTCATTTGGGTTATAAGATGATTAAGTATTTGGTTTCTGATGTTTAACTGTTGGTATTAAGTTTAATGTTGCATGTTTATTAGTCTGTTTAGTAGTGTCTCGGGTAAGGGCGCTACATTTGGTGGTATCAGAGCATGCAAAGATTTTTGGGACATTAGTAATTCTGTTTTGAGGACTTAGAAGTTGATTTTAGTTTCCTTTCAGATGTCAGGAGATGGAAGCAGTCACGGTAGTGTGGGACATGGCCGTTATGGCGACGATGAGGCTGGCCGAGAACATCGTCGTAGAGATCGTGACGGAAGGCGTCATCGAGATCATGATGAAAGGAGACGTAGGAACTGTGTCAACATTATGGATTTCATGAAGATTGGACCTCCACCGTTGACCGGAGATGAGAATGCTGGTGTTGCTGAAGCTTGGGCTGATATCATGGAGCAGTGTTTTCGAGTGCTGCACTATGACGAGGATGAGAAGATAGAGGTAGCCGATTTCATGATCCAAGGAAAAGCTCGGAAATGGTGGAAACCTGTTTCTGCCATTCTAGTTCAGCAGCATGGGCGGATTCGTTGGGAACATTTCCATCAGGCCTTCATCAATCATCACTTTCCGCCAGCTCTTCGTCAGGCGAAGGAAATGGAACTGTTGACCATTAAGCAAGGAGATTCGAACATTGAGGATTATCAGAAGCGTTTTACAGATCTGTTGCCGTACGCTCCTCACATCAGTGAGAATTCTGCAGCAAAATATTCTCACTTTTTGAATGGTTTGAACCAGGAGATTTTTGATCGGGTTTCTGTCTGTGATGATCCTACTTCGTACGAAGGATTAGTGAATCGTTGTCGTCAAGCCGAGATCAGTATTTCTATGAGGAAGGCTATGCAAGCTAGCAAAAGTTCTAGTT
This sequence comes from Primulina eburnea, assembly GCF_022965805.1. Classification (NCBI taxonomy): domain Eukaryota; kingdom Viridiplantae; phylum Streptophyta; class Magnoliopsida; order Lamiales; family Gesneriaceae; genus Primulina; species Primulina eburnea. The sequence goes on from NC_133116.1 coordinate 21,519,954, forward strand.
CGTTGGGACCAAGGGGTCAGTCTTTCAAGAAGTCTGCATCTTCTTCTTCTTCCGGTTCTGGAGGAGTACACAGCTTTGGTAGGAAAAAGATGCAATGTGGCCACTGCGGAGTCAATCACCTGACGGAGAATTGTCGAAGAGCAACAGGGGCATGTTTCAATTGTGGTGGTTTTGGTCACATGAAGAGGGATTGCCCTAATTTGGAGAATCAGAGTGGAGGCGGAGGTTCTATGACAGGGTCTTATAGTGGAAAACAGTTTGAGGCCACTGTTCAACAGAAAGGTTTTCCTGCTCAAGGTTCTCGTCGTGGAGGAATATCGCAAGGAGCTCACCAACGCCCACGAGTTCAGGGGCAAGTGTTTGCCCTAAACCAAGAACAAGCTGAAGAGCATAACGAGAGAGTCATTGCAGGTAATTTTCTTTTATGTGGTATTCCTGCATATGTATTGATTGACACTGGGGCATCGCATTCATTCATAGCATCAACGTTTGTTAAGAAGCATAAACTACCCTACGTGTCATTAGATGTTTTGTTGTCGGTGTCTACACCGATGGGACAAGAGGTTTTAGCTAAGCGACTTGTAGTAGACTGTTTGCTGGAGTTTGAGAGAAATTACTTGTCTGCCAATTTGATGATATTGGCTATGGAAGATTTCGATTGTATTATGGGAATCGACCTATTGACTAAGTATAGAGCGACGGTGGATTGTTATCAACGTCTCATTCAGTTTCGTCCAGAAGGAGACGAGAATTGGTTCTTCTTTGGTGAGGGAGCTCGACCTCCAATGCCAGTAGTGTCTGCTGTAAAGGCACAACGAGCTTTAGCAAAAGGAGGAGAAGGATACCTCATTTATGCTGTTGACGTATCAAGGATGTAATCGACGTGAATAACATTCCAGTTGTCGATGAATTTCCTGTTGTTTTTCCCGATGAAATTCCCGAATTTCCTCCAGAGAGGGAAGTGGAAGCGGAGATAGAGTTGGTACCAGGAACCGCACCTATCTCCAGAGCGCCTTATAGATTGGCACCAACAGAGATGAAAGAGTTGAAACAACAGTTACAAGATCTTCTTGACAAAGGGTACATCAGACCCTGTGTGTCTCCTTGGGGAGCACCAGTGTTGTTCGTTAAAAAGAAGGATGTGTCTATGCGGCTTTGCATAGATTATCGACAGTTGAACCGAGTAACAGTCAAGAATAAATATCCGTTACCACGGATTGATGATTTGTTTAATCAACTGCAAGGGACTTCAGTGTACTCGAAGATCGATTTACGGTCTGGATATCATCAACTTCGAGTTCATCAACGTGATATCCCTAAGACTGCATTTCGAACAAGGTATGGGCATTACGAGTTTCTAGTGATGCCGTTTGGTTTGACGAATGCTCCAGCAGTATTTATGGATTTGATGAACCGAGTATTCCAGGAGTATCTTGACAAGTTTGTCATTGTCTTTATTGATGACATACTGGTATACTCTCGTAGCCTTGAAGAGCATGCACAACATTTAAGGATTGTGTTGCTAACATTAAGGAATCACCAACTGTATGCTAAGTTGAACAAGTGCGAGTTTTGGCTCGACAGAGTTGTCTTCTTGGGACATGTTATATCCAAAGATGGGATATCAGTGGATCCTAGCAAGATCGAAGCAGTGTTGAGTTGGGCACGACCGGAATCAGCTCAAGAGATAAGAAGTTTTCTAGGTTTGGCAGGTTATTACCGGATATTCATTTCAGGATTTTCTCAGATTGCCAAACCATTGACTCAACTGACCTGTAAGAATGTGCAGTTCGAATGGATTCATGATTGTGAAAATAGTTTCAATGAACTGCGTCAACGTTTGACAACTGCACCAGTTTTAGCTCTGCCATCTGGATCAGGAGGGTACATTGTGTACACTGACGCATCACTTCAAGGACTTGGGTGCGTTTTAACCCAGAATGGTCATGTGATTGCATATGCATCCAGACAGTTGAAGAAGCATGAAGAGAATTATCCAGTTCATGATCTGGAATTGGCAGCGATTGTGTTTGCTTTGAAGATTTGGCGACATTATCTCTATGGAGAGAGTTTGAGATCTTTACAGATCACAAGAGTTTGAAGTATATCTTCACTCAAGCAGAGTTGAATATGCGCCAAAGAAGATGGATGGATTTGTTAAAGGATTATGATTGCGAAATCAAGTATCATCCACGATCAGTGAATCTTACAGATGATGCTCTTAGTCGCAAGGTGAGATTATCTGCACTTCAGACAAGTTTCATATCAAGTGTAATCCAAGATTGTTGTTCTCTGGGATTTCACTTCCGTCATAAGAAAGGAATGGAACACATTCGAGTAACGAGCATTTTATCTGAACCGATGTTGTATGCCAAAATCAGAGAAGCTCAGTTTTCTGATCCGAAGGTGGAAAAGTTAGCAAGGTTAGCTAACGGAGACAACACATCTGGCTTTGCGTTCCAAACTGATGGAACCTTGTGTTTGTCAGGAAGAATCGTAGTTCCAGAAGATTCTAAATTGAGGGACGAGATTTTATGTCAAGCTCATAGGAGTAAGTTGAGTATCCACCCTGGAAGCATGAAAATGCATAAGGATTTGTAGACCAATTTTTGGTGGAAAGGTATGAAGAGTAGTGTTTACCAGTTTGTAGCCAAGTGTTTGGTTTGTCAGCAAGTGAAAGCTGAGCATCGACGACCAGGAGGATTACTTCAGAATCTTCCTATTCCTGAGTGGAAGTGGGAGCATGTAACGATGGATTTTGTCACCCACTTGCCGTTGTCTTCTAAGAATTGTGATGCCATTTGGGTTGTTGTGGACCGACTGACTAAGTCAGCACATTTCATTCCATATAGTCGGGAATATAGTTTCGATCGCATGGCAAGACTATACATCCAAGAGATTCTTAAATATCATGGTGTGCCAACAAGTATAGTCAGTGATAGAGATCCACGATTTACCTCAAGGTTCTGGGGAAGTTTTCACAAAGCATTGGGAACGACATTGAGTCTGAGTACTGCTTATCATCCAGAGACCGATGGTCAGTCTGAGAGGACTATTCAGACGCTTGAGGATATGTTGCGTGCTTGTGCTTTGGATTTTGGACCAGCATGGTATGATCATCTGCCGCTTGTGGAGTTTGCATATAACAATAGCTACCATAGTAGCATTGGTATGGCTCCGTTCGAAGCATTGTATGGTAGACGTTGTCGTACTCCATTGTTTTGGGACTAAGTAGGAGAACGACAAGTGCAAGGACCTGAATTAGTGCAACAAGCGATTGACGTAGTGGAATTGATCAAGAAGAGAATTAAAGCTGCACAAGATCGTCAATCGAGTTATGCGAATACCAAGCGTAGACCTCTACAGTTTCAGTCAGGGGAAAAAGTGTTCCTTAAAGTTTCACCGTTCCGCAGGGTGATGAGATTTGGACTCAAGGGAAAATTAGCCCCAAGAATTCATTGGACTTTTTGAGATCTTGGAATGTGTTGGGAATTTGGCGTATCGATTGGCTTTACCGCCGTATCTGTCCAGCATTCATAATGTCTTTCATGTATCGTTGCTACGACGGTATGTAGCAGATGAGTCGCACGTTCTTAGTCCGACAGACGTTCCACTTGAAGAAGACTTGACTTATGTTGAGCAGCCGCTTTTAATCCTGGGTAGGAAAGAGAAAAAGCTCAGAAACAATACCATTCCACTTGTTCTAGTGCAATGGCAACGCCGAGGTACTGCAGAAGCGACTTGGGAGTTAGAGAGTCGTATGCGCTCAGAGTATCCTCATTTGTTTTGAGTTGTATTCAGTTGTATTTTACTTCAGTTTTGATTTCGAGGACGAAATCTTTGTAAGGAGGGGAGGATGTAATGACCCGAATTCCTATTTTGAATGAAGTATTAATTAAGACATAATTAATGAGTTGTTAATTAAGTATTATTAAGGAATTGATAATTCGGGATTAAGCTGTTGGTATCCACCGAATTTTAAATGGATAACCCGACCTACTTCGGTTTACATTATCTCGAGAAATCCAACTAGACCAATGAGATTCTGACACGTGGCAGATAAGATTGGTTCGGATTTTCTGAAATAGTGCGGATGCAGCCTATAAATGGAAGCCGATTCTTTTGTTTCTTTCACCGCATTCTTCAGAGAGAGCTCTAGTTGTACCTTAGGTTTTCTAGCCAGTTTCTAGGGCACTTTGGTGTCGGGAAGTTTCGGAGCTAGTGTCGACTCGAGGAGGGTCGGTGAACTGAGATCGAGACATCATCAGCGGGTTGACGACGGACGCAGGTATAATCCTAAATCCTTAGATAGTGATTTAAGGATCATTAGGGAGATCTTTGTAGCATGTTTGATCTGGTTTGTTAGTGATTTCTTTATGTTGGTATTGTCTAGGTTCAGAGCTTTCTGTCAGATTGTTTTAGTGAGGTACGTGATGTACTGACTGAGATATCCAAGCGTAGTATACACACTTATATGGTGCATATTTATCTGTTGCATGATACATGTTTTACTGCTTTGGCATATTATGCATGACATATCATGTTGAGCCTGATATATTTTGAGATATACCTCATTTGTTGGGGCCGCTCAGCCCTATTCTGTATTGTGGACGATGGGACATCGAGAGCTACAGTGTCCGACGGGACCCGCGGGCTCTGATGACCTGGACATTGCAGGTCCGCGTCTTGATGATGAGTGTGGGAGCCAAAACATGCCTAGGGCAGATCAGAGACTGCACACTCAGGCGCCTCTAGACTGAGCATGAGATTCTTGACTTGATCCTTGATATCCGAGCATATTGCATTTTGCATGCATCATATCAGTTTGTATACTCGTACATTCTCGTATTGGGCGATTGTCGCTCACGTCCTTGTTTTCATCTTGGGCACCCCATTCCACGGGGCAGGTCTTAGGTTGGACGGTTCGGACGACCAGGGCAGTGGCTAGAGCAGTTGGGTTTTCGGTGGTGATCCAGTGAAGGTTTTCTGTGGTTTATAGTTTTCTCGTTCAGAATCATGTATTTGTTATGGTTGTATTAATGTTTAAGACTGTCGTTATTGTTTTGTTTTCATTTGGGTTGTAAGATGATTAAGTATTTGGTTTCCGCTGTTTAACTGTTGGTATTAAGTTTAATGTTGCATGTTTATTAGTCTGTTTAGTAGTGTCTCGGGTAAGGGCGCTACATTTGGTGGTATCAGAGCATGCAAAGATTTTTGGGACATTAGTAATTCTGTTTTGAGGATTTAGAAGTTGATTTTAGTTTCCTTTCTGATGTCAGGAGATGGAAGCAGTCACGGTAGTGTGGGACATGGCCGTTATGGCGACGATGAGGCTGGCCGAGAACATCGTCGTAGAGATCGTGACGGAAGGCGTCATCGAGATCATGATGAAAGGAGACGTAGGAACTGTGTCAACATTATGGATTTCATGAAGATTGGATCTCCACCGTTGACCGGAGATGAGAATGCTGGTGTTGCTGAAGCTTGGGCTGATATCATGGAGCAGTGTTTTCGAGTGCTGCACTATGACGAGGATGAGAAGATGGAGGTACCGATTTCATGATCCAAGGAAAAGCTCGGAAATGGTGGAAACCTGTTTCTGCCATTCTAGTTCAGCAGCATGGGCGGATTCGTTGGGAACATTTCCACCAGGCCTTCATCAATCATCACTTTCCGCCAGCTCTTCGTCAGGCGAAGGAAATGGAACTGTTGACCATTAAGCAAGGAGATTCGAACATTGAGGATTATCAGAAGCGTTTTACAGATCTGTTGCCGTACGCTCCTCACATCAGTGAGAATTCTGCAGCAAAATATTCTCACTTTTTGAATGGTTTGAACCAGGAGATTTTTGATCGGGTTTCTGTCTGTGATGATCCTACTTCGTACGAAGGATTAGTGAATCGTTGTCGTCAAGCCGAGATAAGTATTGCTATGAGGAAGGCTATGCAAGCTAGCAAAAGTTCTAGTTCGTTGGGACCAAGGGGTCAGTCTTTCAAGAAGTCTACATCTTCTTCTTCTTCCAGTTCTGGAGGAGTACACAGCTTTGGTAGGAAAAAGATGCAATGTGGCCACTGTGGAGTCAATCACCCGACGGAGAATTGTCGAAGAGCAACAGGCGCATGTTTCAATTGTGGTGGTTTTGGTCACATGAAGATGGATTGCCCTAATTTGGAGAATCAGAGTGGAGGCGGAGGTTCTATGACAGGGTCTTATAGTGGAAAACAGTTTGAGGCCACTGTTCAACAGAAAGGTTTTCCTGCTCAAGGTTCTCGTCGTGGAGGAATATCGCAAGGAGCTCACCAACGCCCACGAGTTCAGGGGCAAGTGTTTGCCCTAAACCAAGAACAAGCTGAAGAGCATAACGAGAGAGTCATTGCAGGTAATTTTCTTTTATGTGGTATTCCTGCATATGTATTGATTGACACTGGGGCATCGCATTCATTCATAGCATCAACGTTTGTTAAGAAGCATAAACTACCCTACGTGTCATTAGATGTTTTGTTGTCGGTGTCTACACCGATGGGACAAGAGGTTTTAGCTAAGCGACTTGTAGTAGACTGTTTGCTAGAGTTTGAGGGAAATTACTTGTCTGCCAATTTGATGATATTGGCTATGGAAGATTTCGATTGTATTATGGGAATCGACCTATTGACTAAGTATAGAGCGACGGTGGATTGTTATCAACGTCTCGTTCAGTTTCGTCCAGAAGTAGACGAGAATTGGTTCTTCTTTGGTGAGGGAGCTCGACCTCCAATGCCAGTAGTGTCTGCTGTAAAGGCACAACGAGCTTTAGCAAAAGGAGGAGAAGGATACCTCATTTATGCTGTTGACGTATCAAGGATGTAATCGACGTGAAGAACATTCCAGTTGTCGATGAATTTCCTGTTGTTTTTCCCGATGAAATTCCCGAATTTCCTCCAGAGAGGGAAGTGGAAGCGGAGATAGAGTTGGTACCAGGAACCACACCTATCTCCAGAGCGCCTTATAGATTGGCACCAACAGAGATGAAAGAGTTGAAACAACAGTTACAAGATCTTCTTGACAAAGGGTACATCAGACCCAGTGTGTCTCCTTGGGGAGCACCAGTGTTGTTCGTTAAAAAGAAGATGTGTCTATGCGGCTTTGCATAGATTATCGACAGTTGAACCGAGTAACAGTCAAGAATAAATATCCGTTTCCACGGATTGATGATTTGTTTAATCAACTGCAAGGGACTTCAGTGTACTCGAAGATCGATTTACGGTCTGGATATCATCAACTTCGAGTTCATCAACGTGATATCCCTAAGACTGCATTTCGAACAAGGTATGGGCATTACGAGTTTCTAGTGATGCCGTTTGGTTTGACGAATGATCCAGCAGTATTTATGGATTTGATGAACCGAGTATTCCAGGAGTATCTTGACAAGTTTGTCATTGTCTTTATTGATGACATACTGGTATACTCTCGTAGCCTTGAAGAGCATGCACACATTTAAGGATTGTGTTGCTAACATTAAGGAATCACCAACTGTATGCTAAGTTGAACAAGTGCGAGTTTTGGCTCGACAGAGTTGTCTTCTTGGGACATGTTATATCCAAAGATAGGATATCAGTGGATCCTAGAAAGATCGAAGCAGTGTTGAGTTGGGCACGACCGGAATCAGCTCAAGAGATAAGAAGTTTTCTAGGTTTGGCAGGTTATTATCGGATATTCATTTCAGGATTTTCTCAGATTGCCAAACCATTGACTCAACTGACCTGTAAGAATGTGCAGTTCGAATGGATTCATGATTGTGAAAATAGTTTCAATGAACTGCGTCAACGTTTGACAACTGCACCAGTTTTAGCTCTGCCATCTGGATCAGGAGGGTACATTGTGTACACTGACGCATCACTTCAAGGACTTGGGTGCGTTTTAACCCAGAATGGTCATGTGATTGCATATGCATCCAGACAGTTGAAGAAGCATGAAGAGAATTATCCAGTTCATGATCTGGAATTGGCAGCGATTGTGTTTGCTTTGAAGATTTGGCGACATTATCTCTATGGAGAGAGTTTGAGATCTTTACAGATCACAAGAGTTTGAAGTATATCTTCACTCAAGCAGAGTTGAATATGCGCCAAAGAAGATGGATGGATTTGTTAAAGGATTATGATTGCGAAATCAAGTATCATCCACGATCAGCGAATCTTACAGATGATGCTCTTAGTCGCAAGGTGAGATTATCTGCACTTCAGACAAGTTTCATATCAAGTGTAATCCAAGATTGTTGTTCTCTGGGATTTCACTTCCGTCATAAGAAAGGAATGGAACACATTCGAGTAACGAGCATTTTATCTGAACCGATGTTGTATGCCCAAATCAGAGAAGCTCAGTTTTCTGATCCGAAGGTGGAAAAGTTAGCAAGGTTAGCTAACGGAGACAACACATCTGGCTTTGCGTTCCAAACTGATGGAACCTTGTGTTTGTCAGGAAGAATCGTAGTTCCAGAAGATTCTAAATTGAGGGACGAGATTTTATGTCAAGCTCATAGGAGTAAGTTGAGTATCCACCCTGGAAGCATGAAAATTTATAAGGATTTGAAGACCAATTTTTGGTGGAAAGGTATGAAGAGTAGTGTTTACCAGTTTGTAGCCAAGTGTTTGGTTTGTCAGCAAGTGAAAGCTGAGCATCGACGACCAGGAGGATTACTTCAGAATCTTCCTATTCCTGAGTGGAAGTGGGAGCATGTAACGATGGATTTTGTCACCCACTTGCCGTTGTCTTCTAAGAATTGTGATGCCATTTGGGTTGTTGTGGACCGACTGACTAAGTCAGCACATTTCATTCCGTATAGTCGGGAATATAGTTTCGATCGCATGGCAAGACTATACATCCAAGAGATTCTTAAATATCATGGTGTGCCAACAAGTATAGTCAGTGATAGAGATCCACGATTTACCTCAAGGTTCTGGGGAAGTTTTCACAAAGCATTGGGAACGACATTGAGTCTGAGTACTGCTTATCATCCAGAGACCGATGGTCAGTCTGAGAGGACTATTCAGACGCTTGAGGATATGTTGCGTGCTTGTGCTTTGGATTTTGGACCAGCATGGCATGATCATCTGCCGCTTGTGGAGTTTGCATATAACAATAGCTACCATAGTAGCATTGGTATGGCTCCGTTCGAAGCATTGTATGGTAGACGTTGTCGTACTCCATTGTTTTGGGACTAAGTAGGAGAACGACAAGTGCAAGGACCTGAATTAGTGCAACAAGCGATTGACGTAGTGGAATTGATCAAGAAGAGAATTAAAACTGCACAAGATCGTCAATCGAGTTATGCGAATACCAAGCGTAGACCTCTACAGTTTCAGTCAGGGGAAAAAGTGTTCCTTAAAGTTTCACCGTTCCGCAGGGTGATGAGATTTGGACTCAAGGGAAAATTAGCCCCAAGAATTCATTGGACTTTTTGAGATCTTGGAATGTGTTGGGAATTTGGCGTATCGATTGGCTTTACCGCCGTATCTGTCCAGCATTCATAATGTCTTTCATGTATCGTTGCTACGACGGTATGTAGCAGATGAGTCGCACGTTCTTAGTCCGACAGACGTTCCACTTGAAGAAGACTTGACTTATGTTGAGCAGCCGCTTTTAATCCTGGGTAGGAAAGAGAAAAAGCTCAGAAACAATACCATTCCACTTGTTCTAGTGCAATGGCAACGCCGAGGTACTGCAGAAGCGACTTGGGAGTTAGAGAGTCGTATGCGCTCAGAGTATCCTCATTTGTTTTGAGTTGTATTTTACTTCAGTTTTGATTTCGAGGACGAAATCTTTGTAAGGAGGGGAGGATGTAATGACCCGAATTCCTATTTTGAATGAAGTATTAATTAAGACATAATTAATGAGTTGTTAATTAAGTATTATTAAGGAATTGATAATTCGGGATTAAGCTGTTGGTATCCACCGAATTTTAAATGGATAACCCGACCTACTTCGGTTTACATTATCTCGAGAAATCCAACTAGACCAATGAGATTCTGACACGTGGCAGATAAGATTGGTTCGGATTTTCTGAAATAGTGCGGATGCAGCCTATAAATGGAAGCCGATTCTTTTGTTTCTTTCACCGCATTCTTCAGAGAGAGCTCTAGTTTGTACCTTAGGTTTTTCTAGCCAGTTTCTAGGGCACTTTGGTGTCGGGAAGTTTCGGAGCTAGTGTCGACCTCGAGGAGGGTCGGTGAACTGAGATCGAGACATTCATAGCGGGTTGACGACGGACGCAGGTAGTTCGGTAGCTAGTGTGAATCGAGGACGGGTCTGTGAACTGAAGATCGACGACATCATCAGCGTGTTGACGAACGTCATTTTCCGTGCATGTTCGGACGGTCCGAAGTGTATGATCGGAGGATCCGATCATGAGCTGTCAAGAGCCAATGGACACGTAGCGTTCGGACGTTCCGAAGTGTTGTTCGGAGGATCCGAACATGGCCTATAAATAGTGCTCGGATTTCTCATTTTTGACTTGCCAATTTCTTGAGTTTTCTCTCATTTTGGAGGATTTGGAAGGTTTCTAGGGTTAGATGTTGGTCGAGCGATAGCCAAGAGCTGCCAGGAGTAGTAGCGTAGCGGCGCCTGAGTTTCAAGGCAATCGACATCAAAGGGCTGTCGACGGACGAAGGTAAACCCTAAACCTTTGGTAGTACTAGGGAGTACTGGTTTTGCTAGTTGAGCATGGTAGTATTGTTCATTGGATATGCTTTTGATGCGTAGGCTTGTTCTAGACCTGTTGTCTGGTTGTTCCAGTGGATTAGGATTGCTGTGATAGAGGTACGAAAGTACTATCCGAGATATCCTGGTTGAGTATACATTCATATATGTGTTGCATGATTATGTGGTGCATTGATATATGTCATTTGATGCATGCTATTATGTCACGTTTATTACTGCACGTTGCATTTCACGTTGAGCCGTATCTCCTTCGAGATAGCCTTTACTGTTGAGCTGTATCTCTTTCGAGATAAGCTATATCTTGGGGCCGCTCAGCCCTGTCTTGTGGACGCATGGACACCGAGAGTACACAGTGGCCGACGGGTCGGGAGGGCTTCGGTGGTCCGGGACATTTTAGGTCCACGTCTGTCTTGTAGTGGATGCAGTGACCCAGAGGTGTCCCGCGCGGCACTATCCACTTGGCGCCTCTAGACTGAGCATTGTTGAGATCCTTTTGTGACTCCTGTTTCTTGACTACCCCGGTATCATGATCATAGCATGTGCATTTCATATAGGTCTGTATACTCATACTTTTGTACTGGGCGTTCTTATCGCTCACGTCCTCGGTTTTGTTTATTCTTGGACACCCCATTCCCACGGGGCAGGCCTCAGGTTGGACAGCTCAGGAGGAGCAGGAGGAGGACGTTGAGTAGCTGGTTGGTTTAGTTTATCGGTATTGTTTTGATTCGATATGGTTGTATTGGATATTTTATTTTGAGTTATTCTAGACTTCGATTGGGTTGTATAACCATTATTTTGTTGACTTTTTCCGCTGTTATCTCTGATTATTGTTAATTAGGTTAATTGCATGCTTAGTTCTTGCCTAGTAGGTGATTCTGGAACGGGTCACTACATTTATGGTATCAGAGCATGCGTATGATTTTGGGATATAGATTCTGTTTTGGGATTTCCGTTGACCATTTTACCATTTTACCTATTCTATGTTGTAGCGATGGCTGACCACTTTGGTGACGGGAGTAGTCAGGGGAGTGTAGGTCGATGGGGTGATCAGGACGATCGTAGGCGTCATCGTGACCGTGAACATCGTCATCGTCGGGATGGTCCTAGGCGTTTCGATATGCATCGTTTCATGCAGATGGGGCCTAAGCCTTTAGTCGGCGGTGAGACTCCCGATGATGCGGAGGATTGGTTAGAGCGCATGGAGAGTTGTTTTCGTGCATTCCAGTGCACCGATGAGCAGAAGATGGAGACCCTTAGTTTTCTTCTCGAGGGCCGTGCTCGCAAGTGGTGGCGATCGACTTCTGCGCCGATAGTCCAGTCCCAGGGTAGGGTGACTTGGGCCGATTTCCGTGCAGCGTTCCTGCAGCTGTACTTTCCTCCAGCCCTTCGCCAGGCCAAGACGATTGAGCTCCTGAACCTTAAGTAGGGGAGTATGTCTGTTGATGAGTATCAGCAGAAATTCTTCGAGTTGTTACCCTTTGCGCCTCATATCAGTGGCAGTTCTGAAGCCAAGTACGATCATTTCCTTCAGGGCCTTAACCAGGAGATCTTTGATCGAGTCACTGTCTGTGATAATCCTACTTCGTACGATGGGTTGGTGAACCGGTGTCATCAAGCAGAGATCAGTCTCCAGCGTGGTAGGGCTATTCTTTCTTCTAGACCTCCGAGTGTTTTGAGCCCTCGACCTCAGTCTTTCAAGAAATCTGGTTCTTCTTCTTCTGGATCTGGATCAAGGTCTAGCGGTGTTGTTCGCTTTGATGAGAAGAAGGATTCTTGTGCGCATTGTGGGAAGAACCATCCATCGGAGCAATGCCGATTAGCAGCAGGAGCTTGTTTTCAGTGCGGAGAGATGGGTCATCTCAAGAAGAATTGTCCTCAGCTGCGAGGTGGAGCAGGATCTGGTTCTGGATCCCAGACGACTGTTCAGCAGAGGAGACAGGGTCAGGCAGTGGGTAGTTCGAATCTTCGACCTCGTGCTCAAGGTCAGGTTTTTGCGCTGAACCAGGATCAGCCTGGGATGTAATTGTTATACAGTTGTAATGAAGAATATTTGCAGTGTATTACAATGGTGTTTTATTCTCTTGCCTAGATTTCGAGGACGAAATCTTTTTAAGGGGGGGAGAATGTAGTAGCCCGAATTCCAAATTGGGTAATTAACGGATTAATGGTGATTAAGAAGGTTTAAGGTGTAATTTGGACCGTGGTCATGATCGGACGGACCGAAGAGGGTTCGGAAGCACCGAAGAGTTCGGACGATCCGAAGTGTAGTTCGGTGAATCCGATCATAGGTGTCAAGTGTTGATCGACACGTCATTTTCCGTGCATGTTCGGACGGTCCGAAGTGTATGATCGGAGGATCCGATCATGAGCTGTCAAGAGCCAATGGACACGTAGCGTTCGGACGTTCCGAAGTGTTGTTCGGAGGATCCGAACATGGCCTATAAATAGTGCTCGGATTTCTCATTTTTGACTTGCCAATTTCTTGAGTTTTCTCTCATTTTGGAGGATTTGGAAGGTTTCTAGGGTTAGATGTTGGTCGAGCGATAGCCAAGAGCTGCCAGGAGTAGTAGCGTAGCGGCGCCTGAGTTTCAAGGCAATCGACATCAAAGGGCTGTCGACGGACGAAGGTAAACCCTAAACCTTTGGTAGTACTAGGGAGTACTGGTTTTGCTAGTTGAGCATGGTAGTATTGTTCATTGGATATGCTTTTGATGCGTAGGCTTGTTCTAGACCTGTTGTCTGGTTGTTCCAGTGGATTAGGATTGCTGTGATAGAGGTACGAAAGTACTATCCGAGATATCCTGGTTGAGTATACATTCATATATGTGTTGCATGATTATGTGGTGCATTGATATATGTCATTTGATGCATGCTATTATGTCACGTTTATTACTGCACGTTGCATTTCACGTTGAGCCGTATCTCCTTCGAGATAGCCTTTACTGTTGAGCTGTATCTCTTTCGAGATAAGCTATATCTTGGGGCCGCTCAGCCCTGTCTTGTGGACGCATGGACACCGAGAGTACACAGTGGCCGACGGGTCGGGAGGGCTTCGGTGGTCCGGGACATTTTAGGTCCACGTCTGTCTTGTAGTGGATGCAGTGACCCAGAGGTGTACCGCGCGGCACTATCCACTTGGCGCCTCTAGACTGAGCATTGTTGAGATCCTTTTGTGACTCCTGTTTCTTGACTACCCCGGTATCATGATCATAGCATGTGCATTTCATATAGGTCTGTATACTCATACTTTTGTACTGGGCGTTCTTATCGCTCACGTCCTCGGTTTTGTTTATTCTTGGACACCCCATTCCCACGGGGCAGGCCTCAGGTTGGACAGCTCAGGAGGAGCAGGAGGAGGACGTTGAGTAGCTGGTTGGTTTAGTTTATCGGTATTGTTTTGATTCGATATGGTTGTATTGGATATTTTATTTTGAGTTATTCTAGACTTCGATTGGGTTGTATAACCATTATTTTGTTGACTTTTTCCGCTGTTATCTCTGATTATTGTTAATTAGGTTAATTGCATGCTTAGTTCTTGCCTAGTAGGTGATTCTGGAACGGGTCACTACAGGTATAATCCTAAATCCTTAGATAGTGATTTAAGGATCATTAGGGAGATCTTTGTAGCATGTTTGATCTGGTTTGTTAGTGATTTCTTTATGTTGGTATTGTCTAGGTTCAGAGCTTTCTGTCAGATTGTTTTAGTGAGGTACGTGATGTACTGACTGAGATATCCAAGCGTAGTATACACACTTATATGGTGCATATTTATCTGTTGCATGATACATGTTTTACTGCTTTGGCATATTATGCATGACATATCATGTTGAGCCTGATATATTTTGAGATATACCTCATTTGTTGGGGCCGCTCAGCCCTATTCTGTATTGTGGACGATGGGACATCGAGAGCTACAGTGTCCGACGGGACCCGCGGGCTCTGATGACCTGGACATTGTAGGTCCGCGTCTTGATGATGAGTGTGGGAGCCAAAACATGCCTAGGGCAGATCAGAGACTGCACACTCAGGCGCCTCTAGACTGAGCATGAGATTCTTGACTTGATCCTTGATATCCGAGCATATTGCATTTTGCATGCATCATATCAGTTTGTATACTCGTACATTCTCGTATTGGGCGATTGTCGCTCACGTCCTTGTTTTCATCTTGGGCACCCCATTCCACGGGGCAGGTCTTAGGTTGGACGGTTCGGACGACCAGGGCAGTGGCTAGAGCAGTTGGGTTTTCGGTGGTGATCCAGTGAAGGTTTTCTGTGGTTTATAGTTTTCTCGTTCAGAATCATGTATTTGTTATGGTTGTATTAATGTTTAAGACTGTCGTTATTGTTTTGTTTTCATTTGGGTTGTAAGATGATTAAGTATTTGGTTTCCGCTGTTTAACTGTTGGTATTAAGTTTAATGTTGCATGTTTATTAGTCTGTTTAGTAGTGGCTCGGGTAAGGGCGCTACACTGGTCAATTGAACTAATCTTTCAGTTGGGTTGGTGAAATCAGTTGACTCGTCAGTGGAACTGATTTCACACTCGTTCAGTTGGACTGATCAGCTGGGTTTCTTCATCCATTGAACACTCCTTCGGCTGGCCAGGCTTATGAGGTTTTCCTGCTGAATCACCTATCAACTGGACAATCAGCTGGACTGCTCAATGGACGTAACCAGTTAGACTGATTCATTTTGTGCGATCAGTTTGGTCTTCAGTTTTGCGATGTAAACATCTCGTGAGTGATCCTAGATGCTGCACACTAAGGTAGATCATTAGTAACACAACTAACAATTTTTGTTATCATTAAAATCAAGATTGCGAACTTGAAAAGTTACAACAATTTCCCCTTTTTTGATGATTATAAAACTTGAGCAGTTAATCGCAATATATTCAGTTTAAGAGTTAGTACATTCAAATTGTCGAAAGCTCCCCCTTAAAAACTGAATTAAAGAAATTTAAAACAGAACTTTTCAGTTGACTGAGAGAGTAACTAGATTTTAATTTAAATTTTATTACAAAGGAAAGCTCCACCTCTGAAACTGAATAAAACCCATATTTGAGAAATATCTAAATTGGTCAATTAATCATTCAAGCATCGTAAGCAAGATAACTGAGAATATCTATTCAATCCAAACGGAATACAACTGAATAAGCATGATGTTTTATTTAAATAAATTTTTCAAGAATTTACATCTGAGTGTATACATCAGTTGAAAAAGGAAAATTGCTATAACAATAGAATATTTTAAACAGCATCGATATTAGTAGGTTTCTGTAACAGAACTGGATATACCATCAGCTAGTTGTCTTGATAGCTTGAACTGCTGCCTCAGTTGTGAGTTCCATTTGCTAGAAAAATGAGTTAAACTGCTTTCGACTTGTCCTCTGTGCTCACCCAACTGGTCGAGCAGACTCTGACTAGGTTCACGTGTAGTTCAGCTGGTGATTAAATCTACCAACATCCCAACATAGATGAGTTTCGTCTGAAGAACAACTGACTTTGTAGGTTTGCAACTGATTTCTTGTTCAGTGAGCGATTTAGCTATGCATCTTTGCATATGTTCCTCAGTCCCCTGCAGCCGGATTAAAAACTCCAAAGTTAATAAATTGGAGAAGTGGCCATAACAAAATTGCAGGACCAATCCTCTCAATTCTTTACCAAAGAGCGACATATAAATATTTTCAAATAATTTTGAAATTTATATAAAATATTTTTAAATAGCTTTTAACACTATTTTAAAGTAACACATTTTAAAATACAGTTTTCTTCAAATATTCTTCTTAGAACAACCTGCTCTGATACCAACTGAAGGATCGTGTGTGCTAGTGCTTTCGAAGGCATTTTGCACACAACAGTCTCCAATGAGCTTCAATAGCTCGTGTTCTAAGAATATTAACACCGATGAATTAAATGTAGTTTGGTTAAAACCAAGCGGAATAAACTCGAAATAATCCTTCGTGAAGAATACTGTTATATTTAGAAAACGTATTAACTTATGTAAACTGACTAACTGAAATAAGACATATTAGTTTTTGCATTCTTCAATTCAGTTAAGGTGAATACTGAACTGAAGAATACTACAACTGATCAAAACAGTTTGAAAGCAATAGTTAATCAGTTAAATACACAAGATATGTTTATGGATGTTCGGAGACTTCAACTGCTCTTACGTCACCCTTTCTAGCTCCACGGATAGGATCCACTAGAAGACTTTGATTTATACAACTACTTCACCTCTTCTAGCTCCACGGGGAGGGTTGTAGAACCCGTAAATTAGACTACGTATATAAGTCATGCATAATTCCTAGTATTTAAATTAAAATGATTTTTATTGCATGAGTATTTAAATTCTTTTATTTAAATTTAATTATTTTATGCAGTAGTTTAGTTGCTATCTTTTCAGCTAATTAAATGAGGCCGGACTGGAGTTGGAGTAAAGAGACAAATTCTAATATTTAGAAATCATTCCTAGAATTTATTTAAGATAAATAATAAGTTGATTTAATATAAAAGAACAGTTAAGGAATTATTTAAATAATTTGAGATAAGTAGTAAATAAAGTTCAATAATTAATTTCTTAATTCCCTAAAATATGTAATGGGTAGATACGACATTAGAGATTTAAAATTCAATAATTAAGAAATATTTTCCCTTTATTTTACTTAAGATTTTCGGCACCCTCTTTATTTAATTCAAAAATATTTGTCAACCTATTTCTTTAAAATCTTTCCTTACCTTTTCTTGTTAGATAATTCCCTAAAAATTTAATCTCCACTAATTAATATTTAAGAAATATTCCACATCATTTTACAAGCTTAAAATTTGCCATCCCCTATTTTAAAAGATTTAATTTTAATTTACAACTCACAATTTAATTGACTTCCTTCCTTATCCATTTTCAGGAGATAAATCCCTCACCTTTTAATTACCCAATAATTATTAATTAAACATTTTCCACCCCACTTTGCTAGCAAATTTTGGTCACCACAATTTAAAAGATTTGAATTTGTTTAAACAACTCATCCTTGATTCATTTCCCTAATCTTTTCCTTGGTATGATATCCATTCCTTTTATTCACCAATAATTAGTAATTAAGAAATATCGCTACCTTGGTTTTATCTAGCAAATAATCGGCCACTCACCTCTCCAATATTCCTCAAAAATCCCTTGATATCATATCCTTTCTATCTCCAACCCAACTCAAAGAAAGCAAGATTTGTTTTACCTTTTTATCTCCCACCTATCTTGCAATTTCCATCCACTCTCCTAACCATTATTCCCTCTCCTCACCACCGAAAATCAGAGGAAATTTCAGAGCAAAAAACCATGAGAAAAGTTAGAGAAAAGAAGAGAGAAAAGTGAGAAAAAAACTAATAAGCAAAGGGCACTCCTCCTCCGCGCCGCATCATCACTCGTTTGGGTTTTCTTTCAAAAACCAAAATATCCAGGCATGCATATACCATCTCTTGCTCTTCAATCAAGTTTTATTTATAATTTTAAAAACCATTATGTGTGCATGAATCAGTATAAACGAATTATGGACAGCAACCTTTCTGCACAGATTTTTATCCCCCTTGTGCTTCACGTTTCTGTTGTTTCCGATGGTTCAGGGTTTGGCTCGTGTCCAGGCTCCCAAGGCTGCTCCTAGGCATGTACTAGGATGTATTAGGACCATGTTGTTCTATTAGTTGAAGTCCCATACCCGCTGGAAATCATTAAGGACAGCAACACCCCGAACATGCCCCCTTTGAGTCGCGATTTTTAATGTTGCTGTCAAGGGAGAAAGTTCCTGATCTTGGCTACCCTAGGGGCCTATAGCCATTGTTAGAACACCTCCTATCGTGTCTAAGACGTGACCAAGTTACCTTTTCGAGGATTGGTCCATGGGGTAATCGGTTTTCAAATTGAAGCAACAAGAACAGCCCCTCGGCCCCTTCCCCTTACTGCATGTAATGTTTCGGTTTTGTTGAGTGGTGTGGATCTTGTTTGGCCTCTGGCCCTTAGCCATGGTTCATACCATACCCCTTGATGTCTAGATCGTGCCATGTTCAATCAATTAGCCACTGGAACAATCCACGAAAGCAAAACAATAGCAATGCCCCACGCGCACAGGTTTGTTCTCGGCTGGGAGTATTGTCGGATGTCTGGTGTGGTTCGAATTGTGGCTGGCCTAGGGCCCTTAGCCATGGTTCAAACCATTCCTTAGGATGTTGGGGAGAGGCTCTAGTCGGTGGTGCAAGCCCCAATGGCCAATAGCCTCGCAAACGAAGCAATGTAAGCACAAGTGCGGTTGCTGGAATTTCTGGACAGCAACTTGCTGCTTCGGTTCAGAGGCTCGTTTGAGTTCTTGCTTGGATTTTAGCCTGTGGCCTTGGACTGGATAGTGCCTCATTGGGTTAGGAAGGTCGTGTTTTTGACCGTTTGTGATTCGGTTAAGTTTAGAGGTCGTACGAGAAATTTCGGTGCGATGTGCCAAATTGACTCTCGAAAGAGCGTTTCATGTTTTGGCCTCCATTCACCAAAATTTCGACTTGTATCATTTTTGGAGAATTATTTCATCATTTTAGGTGTATTTTGATCATGACTAACTGATGGTTTGGTGTTGGTTCGGGTTAGTACGGAGTCATGATTAAATACTAAGTCGATGGGCGTAATTGTCTCGTTTATGGAGTCAATTACAAAAATTTGTTCAAGAAAAAATCATTTACATCATTTTTCATGTTAGATTTAAGTCGCAGCGAGCCTGGGAACGATCCAACTCATTCGGTAAAAATAATATAGGATATTTAATTACGTAGTTTATTTACATTACGTGCGAAAACTTAAAATATTCATTTTTGAGATATATGTGATATTGCTTGTGTCCATAGCACTTTCATGGGATTATTGCATCACCCGGTGGTCACTTACCGGTTAGGTTCAGTTCCACCCAGTATACTGTGGCATTAATCTGATCAGACGATTATTACTTCACCCAGTGGTCACTTACCGGTCAGTTCAGTTCAGTTCAGTTCAGGGGCCACTTGCGTAGAACATATTCTCAATAAAAAAATTTATTACATGCTATTTCATTACAGGGCTCTATTGAGCAAACATTTCACTTATGATTTTCAGTTCAGTTATGCACGTATTATAATTGCTCATGATAAGATATTTTGACGTTATGCCTCATGACATGATATTTTTACTTATATTATTTACTCGTTATTTAAGATATATGTAAAGACTCACTAGACTTGATTGTTGTAGGTACTGATGATGTCGGGACCGAGGGCGGGGACCAGTGAGCTAGCTTGGGTCGGCAGTAGTGGAACCCAAGGACCTCATTTTCAGCATTTATCATTTATTGCTCAAATATTTTTACCCGTCGTTGGATTATGTTAAACGGTTATTTTTGCTAACAATAATTTCTTCCGCTGCTATTTCGAAAATTAAACTTTATTTATCAGTTTATTTTATGAATGAGACATTTTAATTATTTAAAAAGAAAATTTTTAATTTTTCCGCAAATTTTCAAATATGAATTTAGAGGTCTTTACAGCTGGTATTAGAGCAATGATTCTGTATAGGGTTGTACTACTACTGACCACGAGAAGCTCATGAAGTCACGTCTTCGGTCTGTAAGTTTTACATTTATGCATTCTATTTAAAGTATGAATTATTTTATCAGCATGTTTTCTTGAAATGTTTTTACATTCAGATTTTAATTGTTCAGTATTTATTCAAATTAAAAATAAATTATGGAATTATGCATGTTGGTTACGTATGGGTTATGTATGGAACAGTATGCCCCATAGACGCCTTGTTGGAAGCCCGAGAGGTGATGATGAGCCTCGCCAAGAGGATGGTGAGGAGCAGAGACAGGAGAGGCAGGGACCTCCACCCCCTCCACCTGACATGAATGCCCAGATGCTAGCTGGGATGACTCAGTTCTTCGCACAGTTTTCGGGGAACAATGCTGTGGCAGACAGGCCGGCAGGGCCCGAGGCTACTTATGAGCGCTTTATGAAGATGAGGCCGAAGGAGTTTTCAGGGACGTCTGATCCCATGATTGCCTAGGGCAGGATCAAGTCTCTCGAGGTTATCTTCGAGTTCATGGAGCTTGGAGATGCAGACAGAGTTCGATGTGCCACTTATTTATTCGGAGGAGATGCCCGCTTATGGTGGGAAGAAGCGTCATTAGCCCTGAACTTGGCTAAGCTGAGCTGGACACGTTTAACGGAGGTATTCTACTCCAAATATTTTACGGAGGAGGTGCGCACCAGGTTGACCACGGAATTCATGAGCCTGAGGCAGGGAGATATGACTGTTACAGAGTTCATCCGTAAGTTTGAAAGGGGTTGTCATTTTGTGCCACTGATCGCGAATGATGCTAAAGCCAAGTTGATGCATTTTCTGGTGGGTCTACGGTCGATCTTGCGCCGTGATGTTAGGGTGGCTGACCCTACTACTTATGAGGTCGCCATCTCCAGAGCTCTAGCCGCAGAGCAGGATCAGTATGATATTGAGAGGGATTGCCAGGGCAAGCGCCCAATCCAAGTACCGCACCGCCCTCCTCCTCAGCAGCAGCAGCAGTAGAATAAGAGACCTTTTCACGGCCCGCCGAGGAACAGAGGTCAGCAATAGCAACGGGGACGCGCAGTCCCCAAGAATTTTGAGCATCCAGTTTGTCCTAAATGCTCACGCCGCCATCCTGTAACATATATGTATGGCTCAGGGACGTGTTACAAGTGTGGTAGCCCTGACCACGTGCTGCCACAGTGCCCTCAGAGGAACCTGCCTACCCAAGGCAGGGTGTTTGCTCTCCATGCAGTGGAGACGAACCCGGAGACCATGCTTATGACAGGTATCTTAAAGCTCTAAGTTTTTATTTGGGATTTATTGTTTTGGGTTGAAATCTTGAACTTAGAATTGCAATAGGATTGCATGCTCTACTCAGTATTATTTCGGGAATTTAAGTTAGAAGAAATTTGACCTTTGCATGTCTATAAGTTAGTTCTTGTGATTATTGGGTTCAGCTCAGTGTGCCAAGCTTTCAAGGAGAATTTTTATATCCGGTTCCGCTAAGAAAGCCTTGATAGATTCAGGGGCTACTCACTCGTTTATTTGGGAGACCTTTGCTAATTTCCTCAAGGTCAAGACCGTTGGGCTAGACATAGCCTATTCAGTAGTACTGCCTTCTGTCGAGGAGATGGCAGCCACTAATGTGATCCGAGACATAGACCTCGAGCTACATGGGAATCTTGTTTATGCGGATCTTATCGTGCTACCGATGCCAGAGTTTGACATCATACTAGGGATGGATTGGCTATTGCGGAACAGAGTATTGATCGACTTTCAGCGGAGATCTGTTCTAGTCCGACCGCCTGGGAAGACACAGTTCTTATTTGAGCCAGATATGTACTTTCCTTTACCGCGCATTATTCCTTATGTCCAGGCTAGGAAGCTCATGCATAGAGGGTGTCGAGCGTTTTTAGCAACTTTTATATCTGTCCCCAAGGCACCAAGTCAATCAGCCGCAGATGTTCCGATTGTTAGAGACTTCTTAGACATTTTTCCTGAGGACGTCTCTGGTATGTCACCCGAGAGAGAGGTGGAGTTTTCTATCGAGCTTATGCCAGGTATGGTTCCGATCTCAAAAGCACCGTACCGACTAGCACCGACAGAGATGGCAGAGATTAAGAATCAGATTCAGGAACTCTTGACAAGGAGTTCATTCGCCCAAGTTTTTCTCCATGGGGCGCCCCAGTCTTGTTTGTGAAGAAGAAGGATGACTCTAAGAGACTTTGTATTGATTACCAGGAGTTGAACAGGGTTACAGTGAAGAATAAATACCCACTTCCGAGTATTGATAATTTGTTTGACCAGTTGCAGGGAGCCTCAGTATTCTCCAAGATCGATCTGCGTTCGGTTTATCACCAGTTGAGAGTGAAGGACGCCGATGTTTCCAAGACTGCTTTTAGGACTCATTATGGCCACTACGAGTTCCTTGTGATGTCGTTCGGTCTGACGAATGCGCCAGCGATCTTCATGGATCTCATGAATCACGTATTTCAGCCGTATCTTGACCAGTTTGTGATAGTATTCATAGACGACATTCTCGTCTACTACAAGAATCAAGAGGATCACAGTAGACATCTGACCACAGTGTTGCAGACCTTGCAGAAGTATAAGTTATTCGCAAAGTTCAGTAAGCACGAATTCTGGATAGAGAAGGTGGCATTCTTAGGCCATATCGTTTCTAGCAGCGGCATTGAGGTAGACCCAGCGAAGGTTGCAGCAGTTAGAGATTGGGTTGTGCCGCAGAATGCATCAGAGATCCGCAGTTTTCTTGGGCTAGCAGGATATTATTGGAAGTTCATTAAGGGATTCTCCTCTATTGTCGTTCAACTCACATCATTGACCAAGAAGGATGCTAAATTTGTGTGGAGCGATGAGTGCCGAAGAGCTTCGATACTTTGAAGCAATCTCTTATCTCAGCACCAGTTTTGGCCATGCCGTCAGGGCCCGGAGATTTTGTGTTGTATACCGATGCTTCAAAGCTCGGTTTAGGCACAGTATTGATGCAGCATGGGAAGGTGATAGCGTATGCTTCTCGTCAGCTGAAAATCCATGAGAAGAATTACCAGACCCATGATCTAGAGTTGGCCGCCGTAGTTTTTGCCTTGAAGATTTGGAGGCACTATTTGTATGGAGAGAAGTGCCAGATCTTTACTGACCACAAGAGCCTCAAGTACTTCTTTACGCAGAAGGAGCTGAATATGCGTCAGAGGCGTTGGTTAGAGCTTGTGAAAGACTATGATTGTGACATTAGCTACCACCCGTATAAAGCTAATGTAGTTGCAGATGCACTGAGCAGGAAAGTTGCAGTGATGGCCCATTTGACGATTCAGAGACCTCTTCAGTTTGAGATGCAGAGGTTTGATCTAGAGGCATATCCTCAAGGTAGAGTTCCCCGTCTATCTACTTTGACGATTCAGTCTTCCCTTATTGACCATATTCGCAGTGGTCAGCCAGTAGATGAGCAGTTGGCACAGTGGAAGCAGAGGGATGAAGCCAAGGGCAGTGTGTTGTATTCACTTAGCGACGGTATTGTGAGATACCGAGACAGGATGTGGGTTCCCAGCAGTGGTTCTATTCTAGCAGATATTTTATCAGAGGTCCATATGTCGCCGTACTCTATTCATCCTGGGAGTACGAAGATGTACAGAGATCTGCAGTTATTGTATTGGTGGCCCGGAATGAAGAAGTATATCAGACGTTTTGTATCCGAGTGTCTGACTTGTCAGTTAGTGAAGGCGGAGCATCAGAGACCAGCAGGTTTGCTCAAGCCTCTTCCTATTCTCGAGTAGAAGTGGGAGAATGTTACCATGGACTTCGTGACCAGTTTGCCGAAGTCAGTCAGAGGATCAAATACCATCTGGGTGATTGTAGATCGTCTTACCAAATCAGCTCACTTCTTGCCTATTAAGACGACTTTCACCATGATTCAGTATGAAGAGTTGTATATCCGAGAGATAGTCCGACTGCATGGAATTCCCGTTTCTATCGTATCTGACAGAGACCCGAGATTCACTTCCTCGTTTTTGAAGAGTTTGCATTCGACCATGAGTATGAAGTTGCTGTTTAGCACAGCTTTCCATCCGCAGACAGATTGACAGTCAGAGCGAGTTATTCAGATTTTGGAGGATCTTCTCCGTGCTTGTGTTATTGACTTCTCAGGGAGTTGGGAGTCGAACTTGCCATTAGTGGAGTTCACCTATAACAACTGTTTCCAGTCATCTATAGGTATGGCTCCGTTTGAAGCACTGTATGGCCGTAAGTGTAGATCTCCTGTTCATTGGGATGAAGTAGGAGAAAGAGCAGAGTTGGGTCCAGAGATTATTCAGCAGGCTGCTGATGTAGTAGTCAAGATTTGTGATAGGATGAGGACTGCTCAGAGTCGACAGAAGAGTTATGCAGACCAGCGGAGGAGAGATCTAGAGTTCGCTGTCGACGACCATGTCTTTGTGAAGGTAGCACCTATGAAAGGTGTCATGAGATTTGGGAAGAAAGGGAAGCTCAGTCTGAGATTCATTGGACCATTTGAGATCTTCGACAGAGTTGGGACGCTAGCTTATCGTGTTGCTCTTCCGCCGAATTTGGCCGGAGTACACAATGTATTCCACGTCTCTATGATGAGGAAGTATATGGAAAATCCTTTGCATGTTCTGAACTTCGAGCCGTTGCAGCTTACTCTCAACCTGTCATATGAGGAGAGACCAGAGCAGATCTTAGACAGACAGGAGAAGAAGCTTCGGAACAAGCTGGTTAAGCGAGTGAAGGTCAAATGGCTCAACCATTCAGAGGAGGAAGCTACGTGGGAGCCTGAGCCAGAGATGAGGGGTCGTTATCCGGAGTTATTCGGTGAGTTTTAATTTCGAGGACGAAATTTCTTTTAAGGGGGGAGGGTTATAGAACCCGTAAATTAGACTACGTATATAAGTCATGCATAATTTCTAGTATTTAAATTAAAATGATTTTTATTGCATGAGTATTTAAATTCTTTTATTTAAATTTAATTATTTTATGCAGTAGTTTAGTTGCTATCATTTCAGTTAATTAAGTGAGGCCGGACTAGAGTTGGAGTAAAGAGACAAATGCTAATATTTAGAAATCATTCCTAG
Organism: Primulina eburnea; assembly: GCF_022965805.1. Taxonomy (NCBI): domain Eukaryota; kingdom Viridiplantae; phylum Streptophyta; class Magnoliopsida; order Lamiales; family Gesneriaceae; genus Primulina; species Primulina eburnea. The sequence continues at coordinate 21,545,312 of NC_133116.1, forward strand.
AATTTATTTAAGATAAATAATAAGTTGATTTAATGTAAAAGAATGGTTAAGGAATTATTTAAATAATTTGAGATAAGTAGTAAATAAAGTTCAATAAATAATTTCTTAATTCCCTAAAATATTTAATGGGTAGGTACGACATTAGAGATTTAAAATTCAATAATTAAGAAATATTTTCCCTTTATTTTACTTAAGATTTTCGGCCCCCTCTTTATTTAATTAAAAAATATTTGTCAACCTATTTCTTTAAAATCTTTCCTTACCTTTTCTTGTTAGATAATTCCCTAAAAATTTAATCTCCACTAATTAATATTTAAGAAATATTCCACATCATTTTACAAGATTAAAATTTTCCATCCCCTGTTTTAAAAGATTTAATTTTAATTTACAACTCACAATTTAATTGACTTCCTTCCTTATCCATTTTCAGGAGATAAATCCCTCACCTTTTAATTACCCAATTATTATTAATTAAACATTTTCCACCCCACTTTGCTAGCAAATTTTGGTCACCACAATTTAAAAGATTTGAATTTGTTTAAACATCTCACCCTTGATTCATTTCCCTAATCTTTTCCTTGGTATGATATCCATTCCTTTTATTCACCAATAATTAGTAGTTAAGAAATATCCCTACCTTGGTTTTATCTAGCAAATAATCGGCCACTCACCTCTCTAATATTCCTCAAAAATCCCTTGATATCATATCCTTTCTATCTCCAAGCAAACTCAAAGAAAACAAGATTTGTTTTACCTTTTTATCTCCCACCTATCTTGCAATTTCCATCCACTCTCCTAACCATTATTCCCTCTCCTCACCACCAAAAATAAGAGGAAATTTCAGAGCAAAAAACCGTGAGAAATGTTAGAGAAAAGAAGAGAGAAAAGTGAGAAAAAAAACTAATAAGCAAAGGGCACTCCTCCACCGCGCCGCATCGTCACTTGTTTGGGTTTTCAAAAATAAAAATATCCAGGCATGCATATACCATCCCTTGATCTTCAATCAAGTTGTATTTGTATTTTTATAAACCATTATGTGTGCAAGAATCAGGAAAAACGAATTATGGACAACAACCTTTCTTCACAGATTTTTATCCCCCTTGTGCTTCACGTTTCTGTTGTTTCTGATGGTTCAAGGTACGGCTCGTGTCCAGGCTCCCAAGGCTGCTCCTAGGAATATACTAGGATGTATTAGGACCATGTTGGTCTATTCGTTCAAGTCACATACCCGCTGGAAATCAGTAAGGACAGCAACACCCCGAACATGCCCCCTTTGAGTCGCGATTTTTACTGTTGCTGTCAAGGGAGAAAGTTCCTGATCTTGGCTGCTCTAGGGGCCTATAGCCATGGTTATAACACCTCCCTATGGTGTCTAAGACGTGAAAAATTTTCCTTTTCGAGGCTTGGTCCATGGGGTAATCGGTTTTCAAATAGAAGCAATAAGAACAGCCCCTTGGCCCCTTCCCCTTACTGCATGTAATGTTTCGGTCTTGTGGAGTTGTGATGTCTAGATCATCCCATGGTCAATAAAATTGCCACTGGAACGATCCACGACAGCAAAACAATAGCAATGCCCCACGCGCGCAGGTTTGCTCTCGGCTTGGAGTATTGTCGCATGTCTGGTGTGAATCGAATTGTGGCTGGCCTAGGGCCCTTAACCATGGTTCAAACCATTCCTTAGATGTTGGGGAGAGGCTCTGGTCGGTGGTGCAAGCCCGAACGGCCAATAGTCTCGCAAACGAAGCAATGTAAGCACAAGTGCGGTTGCTGGAATTTCTGGACAGCAACTTGCTGCTTTGGTTCAGAGGCTCGTTTGAGTTCTTGGTTGGCTTTTAGCCTATGGAATTAGACTGGACAGTGCCCATCGGGTTAGGAAGGTCAAGTTTTTTACCGTTAGTGATTCGGTTAAGTTTAGAGGTCGTACAAGAAATTTCGATGCGATGTGCCAAATTGACTCTCGAAAGAGCGTTTCATGTTTTGGCCTCCATTCACCAAAATTTCGACTTGTATCATTTTTGGAGCATTATTTCATCATTTTAGGTGTATTTTGATCATGACTAACTGATAGTTCGGTGTTGGTTCGGGTTGGTACGGAGTCATGATTAAATACTAAGTCGATGGGCGTAATTGTCTCGTTTATGGAGTCAATTACAAAAATTTGGTCAAGTAAAAATCATTTACATTATTTTTCATGTTAGATTTAAGTCGCAGCGAGCCTGGGAATGATCCAACCCATTTGGTAAAATTAATACAGGATATTTAATTACGTAGTTTATTTACATTACGTGCAAAAACTTAAAATATTCATTTTTGAGATATATGCGATATTGCTTGTGGTCATTGCACTATCTTGGGATTATTGTATCACCCGGTGGTCACTTACCGGTTCAGTTCAGTTCCACCCAGTATACTGTGGCATTAGTCTGATCAGACGATTATTACTTCACCCGGTGGTCACTTACCGGTCAGTTCAGTTCAGGGGCCACTTGCGTAGAACATATTCTCAACAGAAAATTTATTACATGCTATTTCATTACAGGGCTCTATTGAGCAAAAATTTCACTTATGATTTTCAGTTCAGTTATGCACGTATTATAATTGCTCATGATAAGATATTTTGACGTTATGCCTCATGACATGATATTTTTACTTCCATGCAATTTTATTATATTATTTACTCGTTATTTATGATATATGCATGCTGAGTCTTTAGACTCACTAGACTTGATTGTTTTAGGTACTGATAATGTCGGGACTGAGGGCGGGGACCAGTGAGCTAGCTTGGGTCGGCAGTAGTGGAACCCGAAGACCTCATTTTCAGCATTTATCATTTATTGCTCAAATTTTTTTACCCGTCGTTGGATTATGTTAAACAGTTATTTTTGCAAACTATAATTTCTTCCGCTGCTATTTTGAATATTAAACTTTATTTATCAGTTTATTTTATGAATGAGACATTTTAATTATTTAAAAAGAAAATTTTAATTTTTTTCGCAAATTTTCAAATACGAATTTAGAGGCCTTTACACCATACATAATCTTAAACCGGTCGTAAGTCACCGGGTGAAGCAACCCCATAAGCGTAAGGTGGCCACAAGTCATATCACATATATCTCAAAAATAAACTTTTTATATTTTATGCACGTAATATAATTATAAACCTGTTTTACCGGATGAGTTTGATCGTTCCCAGGCTTGCTGCGACCTAATTCTAACATGAGAAACATGCAAATAATCTTGACTTGACATAGACTTCATAACCGAACCAAAAACGAGACAACTACGCCCAACAAACTTAGTATTCAACCATGGCTTCGTACCAACCCGAACCGACATTGAACCATCATTTAGACATGATTAAAATAAACATAAAATATTGGAAAACATAACCCTAGGGTTGTAATACACGAAAAATGTGAATGGAGGAAAAAAGTTTGAAACGCTCTTTCGAGAGTCATTTTGGCATATTGCACCGTAAATTCTTGTACAACTTCTAAACTTAACAAAATCACGAACGACCAAAAACTTGACCTTCCTAACTTATTGAGATACTGTTCAGTCTCAGGCCATAGGCTAAAAGCCAACCAAGAACTCGAACATGACCTCTGAACCGAAGCCAAAGTTGCTGTCATAACATAGTGGCAGCAGTTGTGCTTCCTTGCATGGTTTGTGAAACCAATGGCCATTGGGGATTGAACCACTGACCAAAGTCTCTTACCAACATCCTAAGGTGTGGCTTGAACCATGGATATGGGCACTTGGCCAACCACAACTCAAGCAAACACCTAGGACAACTCGAAGCTCAACCGAGAGCACAAAAGAAAATTCTGTGATGCGCGATCATTTGAATCACCTTGCTATCTTGTATCGTTCCATTGGCCATATGATTGACCATGGCTCGATCTAGACTTGATGAAGTGTTGTATGAACCAAGACTAAGGGCTAAAAGCCAACCAAGATCCATCCAAACACCTAGAAGGCGAAACTCATCACCCAAACCAGAAAAATGAACCGAGAAACATGTGTGTGTTTTGTTTAAAAAAAATCGATGGAAACATGAACCAAGCCTTGAAGGGCCATCTTGGTCACGTCTTAGACATGCTATGGAAGGGTTCTCACCATGGTTACAGGCCTTAGACCAACCATGATCCGAACCTTCAACTTAGACAACCCAAAACAAAAAAAAAAATCGAGACTCAACTTGCAACTAAGGGAAAGTTGTTGTCAAGCCTTCATCCAGCGTGTAGGGGCTTGAACTAATGGACCAACATGATCCTAACACACCCTAGTACATGCCTAGATACAGCCTTGAGTTCCTGGAATCGAGCCAACCTCCTGAAACAACAAAAACAATCAAAACCGTGAGGCACAAGTGAAAGCCGAAAATACTGCACAGATTTTTTTTTCGAAAACTTGTTGTCCAATTTCGGTTTTACTCCATAATCATGAAAATATAATGTTTTAAAATATTTATAGGACTTTATTGAAGACAAATGAATAATATAAACATGCCTGGAATTTTTGTTTTGAATAAAACAAACACTACGACGAACACGGCGCGACGAAGACGGAGTTTTCTTTTCTTTTCTCTCTTATTTTCTTGTTGATGGTTCACGTTTTTTTTCTGCTGATTCCTACGGATATTTTCGAAGATATGGGTGGGGAGAATGCTATGGAAACGAAGGGGAAGGTTACCAATTAAATGGGGAGTTTGAATGGTAATCCAATCTTTCTATCCTTGTTGCTTGGGAGATACGGAATTATATGATAAATTGTTTGATTGAGGGGATGAGATCGCCGAGATTCTTCATCAAAAACAAGGCAAAAATATTGCTTAAATCCTGAATTTTAATTTCTTAAAGTTTTAAACACTTATTATGTATTTTAGTGAATTAATAATTTAATTTAGGATAGTAATTTTCTTGCATGCATGGCTAAGTCTTAAAATAAATTACTAACATGTTAAGTTACAATTTCTTAAATAAAATAGGCCAAGATTAATTTATATACCCAATTGGTTACACATTTTAATTTAGGCTTTTAATTAATTGTTGGACATAAAAGAACTTATTTACTCCAATTAATTAAATAAATCCTTAAACATTCTTTTACATTAAAATAAATTATTCTTTGGCTTAAATTAAATTTAGGAATGTTTTCTTATTATTAATTTTATCTCAATACTCCAACTCCAGTCCGATCTCGCTTATTTAACCGAAAAGATAAAACTAAACTTTTACGATTTAAAATAAATGATCATGACTTAACAAATTTTAAAATGCCTTAAACACTCTGATACGAATCCTCGTACGATGAGTAGCAAACACGATTATCAAAATCGCACCCTCAACTCAATAACAAACAAGGATCGATTATGTTGTCCCGATCTTTTGAAACAAGTAACGATTTGTGATATTCACCTCTAAGAAATTAATTCTTAGCAACAAACATCAACGAAAATAACAATTGAATCAAGAACGAACCTTCAAAGAACGAAGCCTATGACAATCCGCGCAAGAAACAATCGACAAACGCCACAAAGATACAATCTTTGATAAGTTTGATTTAAGTTTGAAACAAAGCAAAAAAAAAATGCCTTGCAAATTTGAGAGAAAACCTCGAAATCTTTGATATATTCTGAATTGGTACGTTTTTGGTTCAATACAATGCATTATATAATAATAAAATACAAGAAAGTAGTGCAGAAAGCATTAAATAAATTAACTAGCAATTTTGACACGGAAGTGCGCGCGGTAGCACGAGATCTCGCGCTGGGGCGCGCGAGTTACTGCATTTCTCCAGCACCCGGCACGCGGTGGCGCCACATCTGGCGCGGCCGCGCGCGCTCGCGCATGCGCCGCTTCTGGCCGGCCGCGCGCGCAGGTCTGCCAGTCTGTGCTAGCGCGCGCTGCTGCTTCTGCACATCTGCGCTAGCGCGTGCTGATGCGCTGCTTCTCTCGGGCCATTTTGCACTTGAATGACATTACAAACACTTCCATCATTGTGCCCATGTTCACCAAGCTCTTCTAGTTTATACACCCCACTTGAAGGACTTCCTTGATAACTCTCCATGAATCCTTGAATTGCTTCTTTAAACTTCTTGCTACGTCCCCTCGTTATAGGTCCTTCGGGCAACTCCAACGACTCCCATGCCTTCTTTGGCGCTTGACCAACCACGTTTGCATCATCCTCCCCTTCTTGAAAAGGATTTGTCCTCAAATCTTGATCATCTCCTACATCAAACAACGAAAGATCACTAACATTAAAAGTAGAACTGACATTGTACTCACCTGGTAAGTCTAGTTTGTAGGCATTGTCGTTGATCCTTTCAAGCACTTGAAATGGTCCATCACCTTTGGGTAAGAGCTTTGAACGTCGCTTCTCTGGAAATCTTTCCTTCCTTAAGTGCAACCACACCCAATCTCCCTTTTCAAAAACCATTTTCTTCCTGCTTTGTTGGCTTGCTTCGTGTATTGTAAATTCTTCTTCTCGATGTTCGCCTTGACCTTCTCATGCAAACTCCTAACAAATTCAGCCTTCTTTTGCCCATTCATGTTTAACCTTTCACTCACAGGTAAAGACATCAAATCCAACGGAGTCAAAGGATTAAAACCATAAACAATCTCAAATGGCGAATAATTTGTAGTAGAATGCACACAACGATTATAGGCAAACTCAACATATGGCAAGCAATCTTCCCAATTCCTCAAATTCTTTTTAAGTATAGCACGCAAAAGTGTTCCTAAGGTCCGATTAACAACTTCAGTTTGTCCATCCGTTTGAGGATGACAGGTAGTAGAAAACAACAATTTTGTGCCGAGTTTAGCCCACAAAGTTTTCCAAAAGTAACTCAAAAATTTAACATCACGATCAGAAACGATAGTCCTAGGCATACCATGCAACCTAATGACTTCTCTAAAGAACAAATCCGCAATGTTGGATGCATCATCTGTTTTATGACAAGCAATAAAATGGGCCATCTTAGAAAATCTATCAATAACAACAAATATTGAATCCCTCCCCTTCTTAGTCCTTAGCAACCCTAAAACAAAGTCCATAGAAATATCAATACAAGGTTCAATAGGTACAGGAAGTGGTGTATACAATCCATGTGGTTGTGTTCTAGACTTAGCTTGTTTACAAATAATGCACTTTTCACAAACACGCTCAACATCACGTTTCATATGTGGCCAATAGAAATGTTCATGCAAACAATTCAAAGTTTTAGCCACACCAAAATGCCTCATCAAACCACCACTATGTGCCTCCCTCACAAGTAATTCACGAATCGATGACTTAGGAATGCACAATCTATCTTCTCTAAATAAAAATCCATTATGCAAATAAAATTTATCATGTGAACCATGCATACATGTTTCAAATATCTCCTTAAAATCCTCATCCAACAAACACAACTCTTTCACATGCTCAAATCCCAAGATTTTCGAATCCAAGGTAGAGATTAGTACGTACCTCCGTGATAGTGCATCAGCCACTACATTATCCTTACCTTGTTTGTATTTGATTATGTAGGGAAATGTCCCTATGAATGCCACCCACTTGGCATGCTGCTTGTTCAGTTTCGGTTGTCCCCTAAGGTACTTTAGAGACTCATGATCCGTATGGATCACAAACTCCTTAGGCCTCAAGTAGTGTTGCCACATCTCCAAAGTCCTCACAAGCGCATACAACTCCTTGTCATATGTTGGATAGTTCAGCGCTGCTCCATTGAGTTTCTCACTAAAGTACGCCACTGGTCGTCCTCCTTGCATCAAAACACCACCAATACCTACACCTGAAGCATCACATTCAATTTCAAAAGTATTAGAAAAATCAGGTAAAACAAGTAAAGGCGCATTAATTAATTTTTGTTTAATAATATTAAAAGACTTCTCTTGCTCCTCGCCCCAATGAAATGGAACGTTCTTCTCAATCACCGCCGTCATCGGTGCCACCAGTGTGCTAAAATCTTTTACAAACCTCCTATAGAAGCTTGCAAGACCATGAAAGCTTCGAACTTGACTAACATTAGCAGGTGTTGGCCAATCTCGAATAGCACTTACCTTGTCTTCATCCACTTGTATCCCCTGTGAACTTACAACGAATCCAAGAAATACAAGTTTGCTTGTACAAAAATCACATTTCTTAAGATTAGCATATAAATGTTCATCTCTAAGTGTTATCAGTACAAGTCTTAAATGCTCAACATGTTCTTCTAAATCTTTGCTATACACAAGAATATCATCAAAATAAACCACAATAAATTTCCCTATGTAAGCACGCAAGACATGATTCATCAACCTCATAAAGGTACTAGGAGCGTTAGTTAAGCCAAAAGGCATGACCATCCACTCACATAACCCGTACTTGGTTTTAAAAGCCGTTTTCCACTCATCACCTTCCCTCATTCTAATTTGGTGATAACCACTTTTCAAGTCAATCTTGCTAAAAATACAAGCACCATGCAATTCATCTAACATATCATCTAGTCTAGGTATGGGATGCCTATACTTGATGGTAATGTTATTGATTGCCCTACAATCCACACACATACGCCATGATCCATCTTTCTTAGGAACTAATAAAACAGGCACAGAACAAGGAGACATGGACTCACGCACAAAACCCCTATCTAACAACTCACTTACCTGCCGCTGAAGCTCCTTAGTTTCCTCCGGATTACTTCTATAAGCTGGACGATTTGGCAATGCACTTCCGGGTACAAAATCGATTTGGTGCTCAATTCCCCTCAATGGTGGTATTCCTTGAGGTAGTTCCTCCGGAAATATATCATCAAACTCCTGCAATAGAGAAACAACATTGCTCGGAAGGGATCCGGCTATATCACTTGTGTTAAAGAGGATCTCTTTATAAAGTATCAACACAAGTGGTTCATGTGTGTACAACAATTGTTTCAACTCACTCTTTTGGGCCATATACATTTTTTTCTTGGCCTCTTTCCCCTCATTTTCTTTCCGCTCTTTTTTTCTCTTTATGGTCATCTCACTTTTGTTATCGCTTATTTTTTATACCATATCTTTTTCTTGTTTATTTAAGGCCACCTCACTTTTCTTTTCACTTTTTCTTTCGGACTCATTTCTTTTTTTCTTTTCTCGTTGGTCCTCCATTATTTGTTTTGGGGATAAAGGAAGTAAAACAATGGGTTCTTTCTTGAGTACAAAAGAATATCTATTTCTAAACCCATCATGTGTCACTTTCCTATCATATTGCCATGGTCTCCCTAACAAAATATGACAAGCATGCATTGGCACCACATCACACAACACCTCATCAATATACTTTCCAATCGAAAATGCAACCAAAACTTGTTTGTTTACTTTCACTTCAGCACAGTCATTCAACCACTGTAGCTTATATGGTTGAGGATGTTTCAAAGTAGGCAAGCTCAATTTTTCAACCATCTCAAGACTAGCAACATTGGTACAACTTCCTCCATCTATAATAAGATTACAAACCTTGCCATTGACAAAACACCTAGTATGGAATAAGTTTTCCCTTTGATTAGTTTCTTCTTCCTTGACTTGGGTACTCATTATACGCCTAGTCAATAACGCTTCACCCACAACTGCCTCATATCCCTCATCAGGATCATCTAACGCAGGCATCTCATTTTCATCCTCTCCATCATCTCCCTCACTATGAGATTCATACTCTCCATAGTTATTCAACACCATCACCCTTTTATTGGGACATTGGCTAGCAATATGACCAACTCCTTGACATCTAAAACATTTGATATCTCTAGAACGATTAATAGGAGTTTCAGGTTTACCTTGCATTCCCTGCCTAGGTGCCTCCTGTTTCATGTCAACTTTGGGCTTGACCACTACCTTGCTTTCTTCACGTTTAACAACGTTGGAACGCCAAGGTGTTGATGTATTCCCAACTTGAGTGGTACGGCCAACTCCTCTCCTCTTGAGTTGTTGCTCCACTTTTATCGTCATCTGCACCATTTCATCTAGATCCAAGTAATGTCTAAGCTCCACTTGGTCTTGAATTTCCCTGTTCAAACCACACATAAAACGAGCCATAGTAGCCTCACTATCCTCCTCTATGTTTGCTCTTATCATGACTACTTCCAACTCTTTATAGTAGTCCTCAACACTCTTCACACCCTGTCTCAAAGTTTGTAACTTTTTAAACATTTCTCTATAGTAGTGATTTGGTACAAACCTCTTCCTCATTACGCTCTTCATTTCAGCCCAAGTTTCTATAGGTCGCTCATTGCATCTTCTTTTAGTGGTCACTAATTGATCCCACCAAATAAGTGCATAATCAACAAATTCAACCACGGCCAACCTAACCCTTTTTTGTTCGGAATAATGATGACAATCAAACACAATTTCAACTCGTTTTTCCTATTCTAAATAAGCCTCTGGATCCGACTTACCATGGAACGACGAAATTTTCATCTTAATGCTACCGATGTTATTATCTTCCTTATTATCATCATTGTACCTACCTCTTAAGGCTTCTCTTCTTCCCCTACCAAATCCTCCTCTACCTCGTCCACTTCTACCCCAGTTCTCGTTTTGACTTTCCTCTTCTACACCCAAATCATATTCATCCTCTTCTTCTTCAACTGTACCCAAACCTTTAGGCTTAGATTTATTTTCACTAGTGCTAACCTCAAGCATATCCAACCTATCATATAAAGGATTCAACTCGGTCCTCAACTCGGTCCTCAACATTCTACTAAAATGACCAAATAACGCCTCCATAGACAACCCCTGATTCGAACTTTCTCCTACTTCCCTCTCCATTTTACTTTCAGATTTTGTACCTGCAATAAAATGTTAGTAGAAATAAAAGATTTTCCTCACCCAAATTCTCACAATCACTCCAAAGAAATAACACTCGCACTCAAATTTTTTTTTTCACTCGAATTTGATAGTTCTCTCAAAGGTGTGCTCAATCTTTATACATATATATATATATATATATATATATATATATATCAAACTGACAAGATTCAACTTGTGAACACTTGCAACTGTCTCACTTGGATTGCACAAAAACAAGAACGATAGAATAACACAGAACAAATTTTTCGAGATTTCTGGATTAACAAATAACAAAGGATGATAGAAATAACGTAGACCTTAGAATAGAACAAAGGATAACAAAAAACTGAAACGGAACGAATTTTTGTTTTTGTTTTTGATAGATATGACAATAGAAACGAAAAGATAACACAGATCTGAGAACAGAACGAAATTTTAGACAGATCTGAAAATAATAACAACAACGATAACTTACTTGAATCAATGAGCCAAAGCTCTGATACCAAATGATACAAATCCTCGTACGATGAGTAGCAAACACGATTATCAAAATCGCACCCTCAACTCAATAACATACAAGGATCGATTATGTTGTCCCGATCTTTTGAAACAAGTAACGATTTGTGATATTCACCTCTAAGAAATTAATTCTTAGCAACAAACATCAACGAAAATAACAATTGAATCAAGAACGAACCTTCAAAGAACGAAGCCTATGAAAATCCGCGCAAGAAACAATCGACAAACGCCACAAAGATACAATCTTTGATAAGTTTGATTTAAGTTTGAAACAAAGCAAAAAAAAATGCCTTGCAAATTTGAGAGAAAACCTCAAAATCTTTGATTTATTCTGAATTGGTACGTTTTTGGTTCAATACAATGCATTATATAATAATAAAATACAAGAAAGTAGTGTAGAAAGCATTAAATAAATTAACTAGCAATTTTGACAAGGAAGTGCGAGATCTCGCGCTGGGGCGCGCGAGTTACTGCATTTCTGCAGCACCCGGCGCGCGGAGGCGCCACATCTGGCGCGGCTGCGTGCGCAGGTCTGCTAGTCTCCGCTAGCGTGATTCTGCACCATCTGCGCTAGCGCGTGCTGCTGCGCTGCTTCTCTCGGGCCATTTTTCACTTGAATGACATTACAAACACTTCCATCATTGTGCCCATGTTCACCAAGCTCTTCTAGTTTATACACCCCACTTGAAGGACTTCCTTGATAACTCTCAATGAATCCTTGAAGTGCTTCTTTAAACTTCTTGCTACGTCCCCTCGTTATAGGTTCTTCGGGCAACTCCAACGACTCCCATGCCTTCTTTGGCACTTGACCAACCACGTTTGCATCACACTCCATAAATATAAAAGAACTCATTTTTAATTTAAATAATAGTTATTATGCATGGCTTATACGCAATCTGATTTATCGGGTTCTACATGGACAATCAGTTGGACTGCTCAATTGACGTAACCAGTTAGACTGATTCATTTTGTTCGATCAGTTGGGTCTTCAGTTTTGCGATGTAAACATCTCGTTAGTGATCCTAGATGCTGCACACTAAGGTAGATCATTAGTAACACAATTAACAAGTTTTGTTATCATCAAAATCAAGATTTCGAACTTGAAAAGTTCCAACAAATAAAAATCTATAAAGATAGATCAAAAAGGATGTTGGAGCTCACCCAAGCCACCTATATCGATACCATTATAAATCGATTCTCTATGGAAGAGTCCAAGAGAGGATACTTACTAATGTGTCATGGTATTACTCTATCTTAGGCAATGTGTCCCAAAACTGATGAAGAGATAGAGATGATGACACGTATTTCATATGCGTCGGTCATTTTTAGTATCATGTATGGTATGATATCGACACGTCCCGATGTTGCTTACGCTCTGAGTTTTACATGCAGATATCAGGCCAACCCTGGTCCAATGCATGGGAAGGCCGTGAAATATATTCTTAAGTACTTGAGAAGGACTAAGAACTTGTTCATGGTCTATGGGGTGGAGAATTAAAATTGGAAGGCTACACTGATTCTAGCTTCAATGTGATGTAGATGATTTGAAATCGACCTTTGGTTTTGTATTCATGCTTAATGGTGCGGCTGTCTCTTGGAAAAGTTCCAAGCAAGACACCGTTGCGGATTCCACCACTGAAGCTGAGTACATTGCTGCATCTGGTGTAGCCAAAGAGGAAGTTTGGATGAGAAATTTTTTCCAAGAGTTGGGCGTTATTCTTAATGGAGTTGATCCAGTTCCGGTGTACTTCGACAACACTGGTGCCGTTGCGCAAGCAAAGGAACCAAGGTCTCATCAGTGATCCAAACGTGTACTGAGGAAGTTCCACATCATCCGGGAGATTGCCCTTGCCAGGACCATTGTTTGAAAAGACTCGCGAAGCAATGGTATTAAAGTTTATGGATATTTGGCTCTAGGACAAGTGAGAGATTGTTAGAGTAGATGCTCTGCAAGCCAACTATTGGCTAGGGATTTTATTGAATCAGTTGTAATTAACAATATTTATTTTAATATAATTCGTTATTTCATGGTTTTTTATTTCTTTATCTGTATACCCATGTGAACAACATAGATAAAGACCTTGATTATACTTTAATACAAATGAATCGTAATTCGATGTTAAAACTCGTTTGTAAACACTGTATAATCTAAATTCGTTACTAGTCGATTCGACCGCCTAAAACATGGATAAAGGTCACTTGAGCTCGAAACTAGCATCAGTGATGTTGTATACTGCATTTTTAGGTAAGGGCACAGAGATGTCCAAACATGCAGATGTGTAGTCATGTGATGATTATACCGAACAACCCTCCCTCGGTTTTTCTAAGTGGTTATCATTCATCGAGAGGATAAGTCTGTGGTTATGATTGTACATCATTAGTCTTTTGACCAGGGACAATATAGAAGATCTGCATACTAGCACTACATTTTTATTTGTTTATCACCTCCATGATGGTCATCAGGTAGTAAGATTGGGTGTAGTTTTGACATATGTAGGAGCCGATGCATCGTCTTCAGGGGTTTATCGCTCAGCAACGAGTATGAATATCATATGGGATCTGGTGAGCTAAAAATGCAAGAAATCTCTAGTAAAGTAAAATTATAGGAACGTCTTTCATTAGTTGCACATATGATAACACTTCGATTCCTTAAAGATACATTCTATCAATATTGAATTCATTTACATCTCTCGATATATCAATGACTTCAAATTCGATCGGGATATATCTGTTGAAGACATCATACTGTATTCTAATCATAGTCTATTGGTTATTGCAGACACTATCAGTGATACCTAGGGGATCATGAGACGATGCTAGTAGACACTTTTACCATGATCTGATGGGTGCAAATAGACTCGAGTTCTGACGTTCTTAATCAATTGGTTGATAAAAAAATGAGGCTTCTTAGGGTGACCCTGAATACAGACAAATGTTGTCATGAAACACATGAATTTGTGAACTAATGGCTAGATGTATCTTTGAATTACACAAGTATTGAATTATGTGTTTTTGTTTAGATAGTAGAATTCAAGAAGTTGAATTTGATTATTATGTTTGGTGGAGATAAACATATAGATTATAAAAGAATTTATAAGTGTATTAGATATATGGAAGTTGTAACTGGATCATGACTCAACATGGATTATTTGAACAATTGGATTGTAGAATCCTAATACAACTTTAACTAGTAGATAAAACCTAGTGAAGATTTTTGACATGGTGAAAACTTCCAAGTAAAAGACCCATTAAGATTCTATTCTAGAGTCGCAGTAGAATTCTAATTTAATATATGAAAATTATTATAATATTAAAATGCAAAACTTTTTCTCTCCCCACACAATAGTATTTTGACAATACAAAACACAAGAAAACAAATAATTTCCTCTCTCCTCCCACCGTGCAAGACTCGGGCATTAAAATTTTAAAATCAACAAGTCTTGGCCATTCTTAATAAAGAATCCAGTATATCTTGTCCAGTTTTGATTGGGAATTAAAGCATGTCTCGGCCATTTGGAATCAAAACAAGACTTGGCCAATTTTTTACTGGAATCAAAACAAAACTCGGCCCAGGAAATAGTTTATCTCAACTAAAAATATTGTCTAGTTTTCTAGTGAAATCTTGACGAAGAACTCATCTTCAATCGTGGACCTAATTAGGAGATTGAAGAAAAACGTTACTTCCAGTTGATCGTTCGTACGGATTTACAATAATGATTATCTTTGCTTAAAATCCGGAATATTTTGGCTTCTAATGTCTTAAAATGCAAAGATAAATAACACTAAACATCTTATCCATTTAATTTAATCATATGATCCGCAACTATATTTTGATTATCAAAAACGAAATTTATTTGGAAATTTTGAACTTCTGCTACGTTTTGGTTATGATATGAATCTTTGTACGAATAAATAGCAAACACGATTAAAAATAAATCGCACCCTCTATTCAATTACGATAATAAGATTCGTGTGTTTTTCCCGATCTTTTGAATCAAGTAAGGTTGTGTTATTCACCTCTAAACTATAAAAGTTTAGCAACAAATAAACACGAGAATAACAATCGAAATTTGATACGAACCTTTGAAGAACGACGCCTACGACAATCCGCACAAGCACGATCGACAAACGCCACAAAGTTATAAACTTTGATAAGTTTGATTTGATTTAACAAAGCTAAAGCCTTGAAAAGTTGAGAGAAAAATCTCACAAATTTGATAAACTCAAAATAATATATGTGTATTGTGTCATTTTTCGTCCAAATACATTATAATAAAGAAAAGATATCAAAAATCTAGTCTCCCAAAATAATAAAACTCTAGAAAAGGAAACAAATCCGCGCAGAAAACATAGGACACGGACCCCGTGCAGACATCCGTAGACGGGTCCGTGTACTCTCGGGTAACGGACTTCAGCTGGAAACAATAGGCACGGACCCCGTGCTCACCTCCGTGTACGGGTCCGTGTAGACACTGCCTCAGCCAATATAGTAGGGCACGGACCCCGTGCCTAGGTCCGTCTTCAGGTCCTGTGTAGGCTCTGTAGTTGCTCATCTCGGAGTGTAAAGGGCACGGACCCCGTGTGCAGGTCCGTGTCGGGGTCCGTGCAGACTCGGCCGATGCACACAATGCTTGAATCATGTTCCTTTGGCCTCCACACGCACTCCCATGCATCACGACCCCTTCATTATTTTGCTCCTCGCACGTAAATCCATCTTCTTTGCTCATACTCCCATGCAAGGCTACCACGATCGCATCATCCTCCCCTTCTTGAAAAGGATTTGTCCTCAAATCTTTACTACCTACACAGAAACGAAGCAAGTTAGTAATAACAATAATTGTATGACCAATATGCTTACCTTCAAACTCAAGTCTGTAGGTACTATCGCCCACGTGCGTCATTGACCTTTGGGACCTCAACTCCTTGGTTGCCCTTTCCATGTAATCATCAATTACTTCAAACATCAAATAACGAATGACATAGAATGATAATGATAATATCGCATTAAGCATCATGAAGATTAAATTCCTCCCCTTCTTAGACCTAGTTAACAACACAAAAATTTCAACACAAGTGCACACCCATAGTTTACTAGGAATAAGAAATGTCTCATGCAATGAATATGAAATGAAAATTTACTCCCTTTAAACACATATCCACCATGAATGGAAGGATCACCATATTCAATCATGCAACCCTCACAACCTTCCCTAATCAAATATAAATCATGCAAATAGGACACATTAAATGTACTATCCATGTATTCATTTAACTCACCACATGAATTTAATTCTAATGCACATAGGTCATTGCCATGACAAAGTGACAATTGGACAATCTTTGAACACTCAAAATCAATAACATTCGAATCTAATTCACGCAATACACCTCCATTCTCATTTCTATGGCACTTAGGCAACAAGATTAAGTCACATTCATATCTTCTAAGCATCACATTTTCAAGTTGTTCCCATAATTCTTGAAAACAAAACAACAATGAATTAAGGTAAAGAAGAAAATCATACCTCATAGTTGTTGTAGTGGCAACTAACCTTACCTCGTCGTGATTGCACTTGCATCCTCGAGGCTCAAACTTTTGGGTTCCCCCTTCGACAAGACTCACTTGTCTCCTTGTCATGATAACTCCACGATCCTGCAAATAAGAAATAGAAATGCTCGGGATTGACCCGGCGATTTCATCACAATATGGGTAAACCACTTTGTACAAAGGTACATGTAATGGTTTATGTAATAATAAACAACTTTCAACCTCACTCTTTTCACTCCTTTGGGCCATCAAATTATTTTTCTTTTCTTTTTCTTTGGCCTCTTTTTCTCTCTCTTTTTCTTTTCGATGGTCATCTCACTCTTTTGTTCACTCTTTCTTTCGACCATATATTTTTCTTTTTCTAAGGCCATCTCACTCTTTTGGACACTCTTTTTTTCGTCCTCATCTCTTTTTTTCTTTTTCAATTGGTCCTCAAATATTTGTTTTGGTGACAAAGGTAGTAATACAATTGGTTCTTTGTTTAGGACAAATGAGCACCTATTCTTGAAACCATCATGTGTTACCTTCCTATCGAATTGCCAGGGTCTACCCAACAAGATATGACAAGCATGCATAGGCACCACGTCACAAAAAACCTCATCCACATACTTCCCAATAGAAAAGGACACTAGAACTTGCCTATTTACTTTCACTTCCGCACAATCATTCAACCATTGAAGTCTATATGGTTGAGGGTGCTTTAGAGTAGGCAAACTCAACTTCTCCACCATCTCACAACTAGCTACGTTGGTGCAACTTCCCCCATCTATAATAACGTTGCAAACCTTTTCGTTCACAAAGCACCTAGTATGGAACAAGTTCCCCCTTTGATTGGTCTCCTCCTCCTCGACTTGGCCAATCATGATACGCCTAGTCACCAATGATTCTCCTACAACCGCCACATATCCCTCATCGGGATCCTCCAATGCAGGCATATCATCATCACTACCCTCGCTTTGGGACTCATACCCACCATAACCATTCAAAACCATCACCCTTTTATTAGGACATTCACTAGCAATGTGACCCAACCCTTGACATCTAAAGCATTTAGTATCCCTAGAACGATTAGAAAGAGTTTCAGATTTACCTTGGACTCCTTGTTTAGGCGCCTCTTGCTTAGTGTCAAATCTTGGCTTGGCCACCACTTTATTTTCCTCATGCTTCACAACATTGGATTGCCAAGAAGAAGACGAACCTCCAGTTTGGTTGGTGCGGCCAACTCCACGCCTTTTTAGTTGTTGCTCCACCTTTATGGCCATTTGCACCATCTCGTCTAGGTCTAAGTAGTGCCGAAGCTCCACTTGATCTTGGATCTCCCTGTTCAAACCACAAAGAAAACGAGCCATAGTTGCTTCATTATCCTCCTCAGTATTTGCCCTAATCATGAGTACTTCCATCTCCTTATAATAGTCCTCAACACTCTTCAACCCTTGCCTCAAAGTTTGTAACCTCTTAAACATTTCCCTATAATAGTGGTTAGGCACAAACCTCTTCCTCATTACCCTCTTCATCTCATCCCAAGACTCAATGGGTCTCTCATTATACTTTCTTTTAGTGGTCACTAATTGATCCCACCAAATGAGAGCATAGTCTAAGAATTCAACCACCGTCAACCTCACCTTCTTTTGTTCGGAGTAGTGGTGACATTCAAATACGAACTCTACCCTCTTTTCCCACTCTAGGTATGCCTCCGGGTCAGATTTCCCATGGAACGATGGAATTTTCATCTTAATGCTACCCATGTGACCATCTTCCCTAGTCTCCTCATACCTACCCCGCATGGCTTCTCTTCTCCCTCTCCCAAATCCTCTATCTCTTCCATTCCTACCCCAATTCTCATTTTGACTCTCATCGCCTCCTCCCAAATCATACTCCTCATCACCTCTACCCAAATCCTTAGGCTTAGGTTTACCCCCACTAACACTAACCTCAAGTTTACCCAACCTCTCATGCAACGACTCCATTTAGGTCGTCATCATCCTACTAAAATCCCCAAACAACGCATCTATTTGGGCCTTAGACACCCCCGAATTCGAACTATCTCCTACCTCCCTCTCCATTTAATTTCAAATTTGTACCTGCAAGAAAAGGTTAGTAGAAATAAAATAATCCTCAACCAAATGCTCACGGTCACTCCAAAGAAATTCACTCGTCTCTCCTCTCTTATTATTTTTTTTTGCTCACAACAAATACTCACTAGTCACTCCAAAGAAATAACACTCACACTCAAGTAATATCACTCAAATTTGAGAGTTCTCTCAAGAGCTTCAAGCTTTGTGTTTTGAGTAAATCAAACAATCAAGTTTCAACTTGTGAACAATTGCAACCGACTCACTTGGACTGTGTAGACACGAAAGTCGAATATAGGGACTATATTTTTTTTTTTTTTTTTGTCTGTGAGAGGTAATTGAATATGACTCTCAAAAGGGAATAGAACAAGATATCAAAAAGAAATAATGGCGAATTTTCGGAATTTTTGTACTTTTTTTTTGGCTTGAGTACTACTCGAAAATCCCAAAAAAATTAAGAGCAAAAATTTCCGAGAAACACAGATTCACGAAAAAAAATAAACGAAGAACGATAGATTGACATAGATCTGACAAGGAACGAAGGAATATCACAGATCTGAAATTTAATAACAGATGCTTACTTGAATTCAATAAACCCAAAGCTCTGATACCAAATGATATGAATCTTGACACGAATAAATAGCAAACACGATTAAAAATAAATCGCACCCTCTATTCAATTACGATAATAAGATTCGTGTGTTTTTCCCGATCTTTTGAATCAAGTAAGGTTGTGTTATTCACCTCTAAACTATAAAAGTTTAGCAACAAATAAACACGAGAATAACAATCGAAATTTGATACGTACCTTCGAAGAACGACGCCTACGACAATCCGCACAAGCACGATCGACAAACGCCACAAAGTTATAAACTTTGATAAGTTTGATTTGATTTAACAAAGCTAAAGCCTTGAAAAGTTGAGAGAAAAATCTCACAAATTTGATAAACTCAAAATAATATATGTGTATTGTGTCATTTTTCGTCCAAATACATTATAATAAAGAAAAGATATCAAAAATCTAGTCTCCCAAAATAATAAAACTCTAGAAAAGGAAACAAATCCGCGCAGAAAACATAGGACACGGACCCCGTGCAGACATCCGTAGACGGGTCCGTGTACTCTCGGGTAACGGACTTCAGCTGGAAACAATAGGCACGGACCCCGTGCTCACCTCCGTGTACGGGTCCGTGTAGACACTGCCTCCGCCAATATAGTAGGGCACGGACCCCGTGCCTGGGTCCGTCTTCAGGTCCGTGTAGGCTCTGTAGTTGCTCATCTCGGAGTGTAAAGGGCACGAACCCCGTGTGCAGGTCCGTGTCGGGGTCCGTGCAGACTCGGTCGATGCACAAAATGCTTGAATCATGTTCCTTTGGCCTCCACACGCACTCCCATGCATCACGACCCCTTCATCCTTTTGCTCCTCGCACGTAAATCCATCTTCTTTGCTCATACTCCCGTGCAAGGCTACCACGATCGCATCAGGTTATAAGAAAACAGTCCTCCAACCATGTTATCAGAGCCTAAGTTATCAATCACATGATTAGTTTTTGTTATTGTTCAAATTATAGTGAGTTAATTGTCTCTAATCGCTTAAGAAAATTTTCAGAAATTACAGGGCAATAAATTTTTTTTCAAAAAATAAAGAAAAATTAATGTGCGCTGACTGAAAAAGTTTGGGCATCACATGTGGGGCAGCGGCTGCCCAACGTCCAGCACTGCCCATCTCGAACAGTGTAGAATTTTCAAATTTTTATAAAGTTCTGGTAGGACTACTGGGAAGGTGGCTTCCCGATTGTTTGGGGCAGCGCAAGACGCTGTGTTAGGGTCCCCGAGATGGTCTCGGGCAACTCTTGTGACGAACCGTATATTAAAATACTAATTTTAATATTTGTAGAAAAATTTAAAATTTTCTAATTAAATAATTAATTAAAATTATAGCTCTTAAAATAAATCAACAGTGACCACCCATATTAAAATAAAATTAATATTAAAACTCTATCATTTAAAATAAATCACAATTATCCAATTAAACCCAAAATAAAAAAAATACTAATTTAATTTAAAAATTGTCTAACAAAATCATAAATTTAATTTGCTTGTCACCAATCCTAACAAATCAAAAGTCAGAGTAAATATTTTTAAAACGTACGTAATAATATAATTAAACGACAAGGTCCTCGGGTTTGCAGTGCTACTTGCCCGAGCCTGCTCACTGGTCACCGCCTCCTCAACTCATTAGTTGTATCGATCAAATCTAGGGAGTCTAATGACTCGGCATGCAAATATCGTAAATAACGAATAAAACGTAATAAAATCCATGCAACTTAAACTTAGCACGTACATAAAATATTATAAGCATAAATATGTATAACACGACTTTCTTGCATAAAAAAATTCTTAAAATCATATTTTTTTCATACTTGTTATGCATAATCATAAACGTAAATAATTTTACGTAGAGTTCTGTTCATTGCTAGTGGTCCATACACATAAATCATTTGATCAAACTAAACCACAGTACTGAGCCGATAGGGATCACCACAGTCCTTGGACCGGATGTCCGCTGCCTAACATATGATAATACTCCGAAGAGGTTGGAGAGGTCCCCAGACACGTTCTCCAGCTTCCAAACCTTAACATAATTTGGCCACAAGACAAATCACATAGCTCAAAATAATTATTTTGCAGGTGATACTTATTTTCAAACATCATGGACTTTGTTGGAACACCATGGACTTGCTGCCATAACCTTAAAATTTAACTAACTAGGCTTAGCACAAAAGCCCAAACATACACATGCGACTCCCGAATTAATTATAATAGCCTACGACTTGCCGAACGACTCGGGACTTGAACCATGCTTAGACG
The DNA here is from genome assembly GCF_022965805.1 of Primulina eburnea. Taxonomy (NCBI): domain Eukaryota; kingdom Viridiplantae; phylum Streptophyta; class Magnoliopsida; order Lamiales; family Gesneriaceae; genus Primulina; species Primulina eburnea. The sequence continues at coordinate 21,567,127 of NC_133116.1, forward strand.
ACATCCTAACTACTTTCCAAGACCGTAACCAGCCCGAAACCATAATCAAACCAACTTAAAACCACCTACGATCCATAGAAAACAAATTTGTCCCAAGGAAACGCGCTACGACCCATATGCACTTCTAACGACTTCACGCTTAAACCCACTTGAACTGAACCCAAACCAGACCCTAGACTCAACCCTAATACATAACATAATACCATGGTTAAGCCTTTTTTAACTCAGAACCATCGCCTTAGCTCTAAAACATCAGAACCATTATAGCCCCTCATGTTAGGGCCAATTCTGTACCGCTTTCGAGTTTCTGGTTCCAGCTCTCTACCCGACCATCCAGCCCATGAACCACCACCACATGACTCATCCTAGGACCCTAAGACATGTCCCAAACCATAGCAAGAGCCATGGTCTAGCCCCTGACTGACACCCTGATGTGAATCTTTGTACGAACGAATAGCAAACATGATTAAAGAAGAATCGCGCCCTCAATTCAATAATGAACGAAGAATTCGTGTTGTCCCGATCTTTTGAATCAAGTATGGGTTTGTGATATTCACCTCTAAATAATAAAACTTAGTAACAAATAATCACGAGTAAAACAATTGAATTATAAGACAAAACTTCAAAGAACTTGTAAGGCTTGAGATTATTAGTCTTCATTGATGGGAGACTCGGAAGATATGAGTATGCATGATATAAAATGAGAAGTACTAGATTTCTTAATCTTCATTGCCGTGACATTCGAAAATATTAGTATGCATGATATACAACGGGAAGTAGTAAGTGATATGAGATGAGAAAATATTCAAAATAGGACAGAACAGATGGCGCACATGCGCGAAGACATGCGCACATATGCGCGACAATTCCAGAAGCATCAGCGCACATGCGCGAGATAAGGCGTGCATATGCGCGACACGTCCAGAAACATTGGCGCACATGCACGAGATAAGGCGTGCATATGCGCGACACCTCCAGAGACTTTGGCGCACATGCGCGAGATGAAGCGCGCATATGCGCGAGGAGTTGGAATTTTCATTGCCGAGACCCGTAGGTCCCGCGCATATGCGCGAGACGTGTAATGCAAAGAATGAGACACTTGCCTCAGCCATGCAATTTAATGTGTATGTGTCGTCCTTCCTTCCCATTTTCAGTTGAGGATGACTGAGAAGCTCCAGAGAAACCCCTCAAAGCTTCAACCCTTTTAGGACTTTGATTTTACAAGATTCAACCATCCAAACGTTAATCCGATTCCGGTTTTGAGCTCCTCTCTTCAAAAGCTTCAAGGGGATGTAAGTTTCATTCATTTCCTGCATGATTTGAGATATTGATGTTTGAGAAATTGTTAATTTCACTAGATTATATGTTCTTGAGATTATTGATATCGTAGAAACGCAACCGGATCGAAGAACGGACGTTGTATTCTATCGTTACTATTTTCCAGCATGTTTAGGTTTAGATGATGCAGATTTTGAGTACTATCATGTGTTTATGATGAAGATTATGAATTGTGGTTACTGATTATTGAAGTTTGGGTTTACCGGCATCGCAAGTTTATGCCGTTATGCCGTCGAATTGTATCGAGATTGATTATTGATTCGTACATGTATTGGTGGAGTTGAATGTTAATCGTTTATTTATTGAACATTGCCATTTCAGATTCATCGTGCCTCACTTCGACATCGAGACCACGACATCGATAAAGGTTTATCAACGAAATGTATAATTCATGTTTTGTTTGGGGAAGATACAACTCAAATAAGATTCAATTTGAGTTTCCCAACAAAATCACATACTAGACTATGTTTATATTTGAATGTTTATGCCTTGTGTATAGAATTATATTCAAGCCTTGAGTTAGGAGTCATTGACAGATGTGTCAAACTAGATGTTCGGTAGTATCATCATATTGGAGCAGATCGACTCCGTGTGTAGACATTCGATACAGATATGACCGAAGTCTAGGAATAAGACGTACCGTTACCCCGATTGGATGGTAGGTGACAGACATTGACGTCTTATTCACACCGGGATCCCTAGAGTTAGAACCGAGTTGAGTCAAGACATGAATTGAATGAGATTACATGTTTATAATGTTATGTTTCATAGATTGTGGAACATGTTATATTGATTTTACTCATGATAGTATGTTCATGTTGTATTTGTATAGTCATGTATTATGATTTATATTTCCTTGCATAATATGCATGTATACATGTCTTATATTGGGATTTGTTCTCACCAGAGTATCCGGTTGTTGTTGTGTTTGTATGTATGCATAACAACAGGTGGGGCAGGATCTGGGTCACGACAGAGATGAGAGGACATGATAGCGTGGAGATCACGGGCCAAGAAGATGAACTAGGAATGTTTGCTTTTGAAAAATAGTATGTTGTGAACTCTAGTTTGTATAATGGGAATAAAATAAGACTTGTATCTAATTGTGTTAGAATGAATAAAGATGTTGTTGTTTATGAATTATGTACATTAGATATGATGTTTAAAAGAATTTTTTTTATGACCCACGTTTTCTAACAACGATCCGATTAATCCCGAAAAGAACTGAGTTAGAGCCCGGGTCCCCACAGAACTAGTCCTTGACAATCCGTATGAAATCAACCGACAAACGCCACAAAGTATGAACCTTGATAATTTTTATTTTTGATGAACACAAAGCGAAGCTCTGAAAAAGTTTGAGACAAAATCTCAAAAGTTTGATAAACTATTAATATTAATCTGAATTGTGTTCAAAATCTCGGATATATAGGACACGGACCCCGTGTACAGGTCCGTGTAGGCACTGGATTTCTCAACCTTGATTGTACTGGACACAGACCCCGTGTACAGGTCCGTGATCGGGTCCGTGTAGCCTCGGTCGTTCAAAAGATGCTCGAATAATGTTTCTTTGGCCCCCACATGTGCTCTCATGCATCACGAAGCCTTCCGCACTCTGCACCTTGCTTGTGAGTCCTCCTTTGCTCATAATCCCAAGCAATGCTTCCTTGAACCTCTTCAGTCGTCCCCTCGTGATTGGTCCTTCCGGAAATTCTAAAGGATCCCATGCTTTCCTTGGAGCTTGACCACCCGTGTTCGCATCATCCTACCCTTCTTGAAAAGGATTTGTCCTCAAATCTTGCTCATCACCTACATCAAACAAAGAAAGATCACTAACATTAAAAGTAGAACCGACTTTATACTCACATGGCAAATCAAGTTTGTAGGCGTTGTCATTGATCCTTTCAAGGACTTGAAATGGTCCATCATCCCCTCGGTAGAATCTTTAAACGTCGCTTCTCAGGAAACCTTTCCTTCCTCAAGTGTAGCCACACCCAATCACCTTTCTCAAAAACCATCTTCTTCTTCCCCTTGTTGGCTTGTTTAGCATATTGCTCGTTCTTCTTTTATATGTTGTCCTTGACCTTCTCATGCAAACTCCTAATAAATTCGGCCTTTTTCTTGCTATCCATGTATAACCTTTCACTCACATGTAAAGACATCAAATTCAACGGAGTCAAAGGATTAAAACCATACACAATTTCAAACGACGAATAATTGGTAGTAGAATGCACGCAACGATTATAAGAAAACTCGACAAATGGCAAACAATCTTCCCAATTCTTTAAGTTATTTTTAAGTATTGCACGCAAAAGTGTTCCTAAAGTTCTATTAACAACCTAAGTTTGTCCATCCGTTTGAGGAAGACAAGTGGTATAAAACAACAATTTTGTGCCAAGTTTAGCCCATAAAGTTTTCCAGAAGTAACTCAGAAACTTAACATCACGATCAGAAACAATAGTCCTAGGCATGCCATGCAACCTAACGACTTCTCTAAAGAACAGATCCGCAATGTTAGATGCATCATCAGTTTTGTGACAAGCAATAAAATGTGTCATCTTAGAAAATCTATCAACAACAACAAATATCGCATCCCTCCCCTTCTTAGTCCTAGGTAACCCCAAAATAAAGTCCATAGATATGTCAATCCAAGGTTCACTTGGGACAGAAAGTGGTGTATACAATCCATGTGGTTGCGTCCTAGACTTATCTTGTCTACAAGTTATGCATATACCACACACACGCTCCACATCACGTTTCAGATGTGTCCAATAAAAATGTTCATGCAATGCACTTAAAGTTTTAGCCACATCAAAATGCCCCATCAAACCACCTCCGTGTGCTTCCCTAACAAGTACTTCACCAATGGATGATTTAGGAATGCACAACCTTTTTTATCTAAACAAGAAACCGTTATGGAAATATAATTTCTCATGTGGACCATGCATACAAGTTTCAAACACACTCTTAAAATCCTCATCTAGCACATACAACTCTTTCACATGCTCAAACCCCAAAATTTTAGACTCCCAGGTAAAGATCAGTACCTACCTCCGTGATAGTGCTTCGGTCACTATATTTTCCTTACTTTGCTTGTACTTGATTGTGTAGTGTAATGTCTCTATGAATGCCACCCACTTGGCATGCCGCTTGTTCAGCTTTTGTTGCCCCTTAAGGTGCTTTAGAGACTCGTGATCCCTATGAATCACAAACTCCCTATGCCTCAATTAGTGCTGCCACGTCTCTAGAGTCCTCACGAACGCGAAGAACTCTTTGTCATACGTGGGATAGTTCAGAGCTGCTCCATTGAGTTTCTCACTAAAGTACGCTACCGACCGTCCTCCGTGCATCAACACTCCGCCAACACCTACACCTGAAGCATCACATTAAATTTTAAAAGTATTAGCAAAGTCAGGCAAAACAAGTAAAGGAGCATTAATTAATTTTTGCTTAATCATATTAAAAGACTTCTCTTGCTCCTCGCCCCAATGAAATGGGACGTTCTTCTTTATCACCGCCGTCATGGGTGCCGCCAGCGTGCTAAAATCCTCTACAAACCTCCTATAGAAGCTTGCAAGACCATGAAAACTTCGGACTTGACCAACAGTAGTAGGCATTGGCCAATCTCGAATAGCACTTACCTTGTCTTCATCCACATGTACTCCCTGCGAGCTTACCACAAAACCAAGAAAGACAAGTTTTATTTTACAAAAATCTCATTTCTTTAAGTTAGAATATAAATTTTCAGCCTTTAGTGTGATTAGCACAAGTCTCAAGTGGTTAACATGCTCATCCAAGTTTTTGCTATACACTAGGATATCATCAAAGTATACCACAACAAATTTCCCTATGTATGAACGCAAAATGTGGTTCATTAACCTCATAAAGGTGCTAGGAGCGTTAGTTAAGCCAAAAAGCATGACCATCCACTCATAAAACCCGTATTTGGTTTTAAAAGCAGTTTTCCACTCATCACCTTCTCTCATCCTAATTTGGTGATAACGACTCTTCAAGTCAATTTTACTAAAAATACATGCACCATGCAACTCATCTAACATATCATCTAGTCTAGGTATGGGATGCCTATATTTAATGGTTATGTTATTGATTGTCCTACAATCTACACACATACGCTATGAGCCATATTTCTTAGGAACTAGTAAAACAGGTACATCACAAAGTGACATGGACTCACGCACAAAACCCCTATTTAACAACTCACTTACCTGTCGTTGAAGCTCCTTAGTCTCCTCCGGATTGCTACTATAAGCTGGACGATTTTGCAATGCACTCTCAGGCACGAAATCGATTTGGTGCTCAATTCCCCACAATGGTGGTAAGCCTTGAGGTAGCTCCTCCGGAAATATATCATCAAATTCCTGCAAAAGTGAAACAACAATGCTCGGAAGGGACCCGGCTATATCACTTGTGTTAAAAAGTATCTCTTTGTAAAGTATCAACACAAGTGGTTCATGTGTGTGCATCAATTGCTTCAACTCAACTTTTTGGGCCATATATGTTTTCTTGTTGGCCCTCTTCCCTTTCATTTTCTTTTCCCTCATTTTCTTTCCTCTCTTTTTTCTTTTGTATGGCTATCTCGCTCTTTTTATCTCTCTTTTTTTCAGTCATCTCATCTTTTCTTTCAAAGGCCAACTCACTTTTTTGTTCACTCTTTTTTTCGGCCTCATCTCTCTTCTTTTTTTTCAATTGGTCCTCCAACACTTGCTTTGTGGACAATGGATGTAAAAAAATGGTTTCTATCTTGAGTACAAAAGAACATCTATTCCTAAACCCATCATGTGTCACTTGCCTATCATATTGCCATGGTCTCCCTAACAAAATATGACAAGCATGCATTGGCACCACATCACACAACACCTCATTAACATACTTTTCAATCGAAAATGACACCAATACTTGTTTGTTCACCTTCACCTCGGCACAATCATTCAACCATTGAAGCATATATGGTTGAGGATGCTTTAATGTAGGTAAACCCAATTTTTCGACCATCTCACTACTAGCCACATTAGTGCAACTTCTCCCATCTAATGATAAGATTGCAAACCTTGCTATTCAAAAAATATCTAGTATGGAACAAGTTTTTCCTTTGGTTAGTCTCCTCCTCCTTGACTTTGGCACTCATGATACGCCTAGTCACTAGTGATTCACCTACAACCGCCCCATATCCCTCATCAGGATCCTCTAACGCAGGCATCTCATTGTCATCACCCTCGTCATCACCCTCCCTTTGAGACTCATATTAACCATAGTCATTGATAGGACTCGTTTTTACGTATTTTTAGTGTTGGTTTTGAGTCGCATTCATGCATCATATATGTTTGTTTTAGTTTAATTTAGCATTTTTCTAGCATTATTTAGCATATGACTGATCTCGTGTAGTTGGTGGTTATTTTGTAGGAATTGAACCAAAAAGTGGGAGAATATATGCCAAAACATCGAGAAGGACTCGCTAGGGCGGTCACAATTGACCGCCCCAGCGAGCATGTTGGTCTAGCCGAGGAGTTGTTGCGAAAGAGTCTCGCTAGGGCGGTCAAAAGTGACCGCCCCAGCGAACCCAGGGACATGGCCGAGGATTTTTCTGCGAGAACCTCTCGCTAGGGCGGACACTTTTGACCGCCCTAGCGAGGCACGAGATTTGGAAAGATTTGTTTCACTTTTTATGGACTCTATCCTACACCATAGACCTAATAGACGAGAGGGGCGCCGTTTTGGAGGCTGACATCATTATTTTCATCATATTTTTCTTGGAGAAAAGACAAGGAGCAAAGGAGATTTCGAAGACCTCGAGATTTCCACGCGTCGTGGCCGTCATCCGTCATCATCTTTAGTATTTTCATTATTCAGTTGTTAATTCTTAGATTGTTGTTGGTTTTTATTATGAATTTTAGTAGCTAAACTCTAGATTTGTTGGGATTTGAGGGGATCCTACCCCGTACTCGTTGTTTAACATTATTTATCGACGGTTTTATTAGTGATTTGTTTATGCTATTGTTCTTTTTGTTTCAATCGAAGCCTAGCTAACTTCCTTTGATTATTTCATGTTGTTAATGATTTCGATAGAATAATTAACAATAGGATCGAATAGTATAGACCACAGATTTACAATTTTAGTAGATATACGGAATTGGATGCGTGTCGATAGCGATAATTCACCCGGATGAAAGCTAGTGGACTCCATAGAACGTAATGCAATCTTGAACTGTTAAATAATTGAGGATACTTGATTACTGCATGTTTATGATTAGTATTAATATAGCTCGACAGAGTATATTAATTAGTCTAGGGAATTCCGTCGAATGCACGAGTAAGAGTCGAGTGTAATTATTTAAACACGAGTGGTAGGTGAACTGAAAATTCCCAACAGATTCGTTTCTCATTTGATTTTAATCCAAATTAATCATTGCTCTTTTGAACACATTTTCTTTGCATTTTAATTATTTGAATTGTTTAATTTACATTAGTTTAATCATCAACTCAATTTATCGTTGCTAAAGAGATTTTACCTGAAAATAAAAAGAGTGTAACGCAGTCCTTGTGGATCGATACTCGTATTCACTTACGTTTATTATAACTTGACTATCGTGCACTTGCGATATTTAAATCGAGCTTTCAATTATAAAATAAATTTTGGGACTATTCACTGTGCAAGTTTTGCTCGATCAGTCATTCAAGATCATCACCCTCTTATTAGGACATTGGCTAGAAATTTGACCCAACCCTTGACACCTAAAACTTTTAGTATCTCTAGATCGATTAAGAGGAGTTTCAGATTTACCTTGCACTCCTTGCTTAGGCGCCTCCTGCTTAATGTCTACTTTGGACTTGGCCACCATTTTACTTTCATCACGTTTTGCCAAATTTGGTCGCCAAGAAGATGATGAACTCCCAGTTTGGTTGGTGCGGCCAACTCCTCGCCTCTTGAGTTGTTGCTCCACCTTTATAGCCATTTGCACCATCTTTTATAGATCCAAGTAGTGCCTATGCTTCATTTGGTCTTGAATCTCCCTGTTCAAACCACAAAGAAAACGTGCCATCGTCGCCTCACTATCCTCCTCGATATTTTCCCTAGTCATGACTACTTCCATCTCCTTATAGTAGTCCTCAACACTCTTTAATCCTTGCCTCAGAGTTTGTAGCCTCTTAAATATCTCCCTATAGTAGTGATTGGGCACAAACCTCTTCCTCATGACCCTCTTCATCCCATCCCAAGATTCAATGGGTCTCTCATTATACCTTATCCTAGTGGTCACTAATTGATCCCACCAAATGAGAGCATAGTTTAGAAATTCAACCATCGCTAACCTAACCTTCTTTTGTTCGGAGTAGTGGTGATATTCAAACACAAAGTCTGCTCTCTTTTCCCATTCTGAGTACGCCTCCGGGTTAGACTTCCCATGGAACGATGGAATTTTCATCTTAATATTACCCATGTCACCATCTTCCATATTCCCATCATATCTACCCCATACGGCTTCTCTTTTTCCTTTCCCAAATCCTCTACCTCTTCTAATCCTACCCCAATTCTCATTTTGGCTCTCCTCGTCTCCTCCCAAATCATATTCCGCTTCTTCTCCTCCTTTACCCACATCTTTAGGCTTAGACTTACTACAACTAGTACTAACTTCAAGTTTATCCAACCTGTCATGTAAGGGCTCCAATTCGTTTCTCATCATCTTACTAAAATGATCGAATAATGCCTCCATTTTAAACTTAGACAACCATTGGTTCGAATTATCTCTTACCTCCCTCTCCATTTAAATTTTATATTTGTACCTGCATGAAAATGTTAGTAGAAAACACAATATATTCCTCACCCAAATGCTCATGGTCACTCGAAAGAAAGTCGCTCGTTACTCCTCTCTATATTTTTTTAATCACAACAAATACTCACTGTTCACTCCAAAGAAAATTCACTCGCATTAAAGTAATGTCACTCAAATTCGAGAGTTCCCTCAAGGTGCTCAAGCTTTGTATATTTGTATATCAAAAAATCAAGTTAAAACTCGTGAACAATTGTCATTGACCCACTTGGATTGCGTAGACTAGAAATTTGAAAAAGAATAATAATTTTTTTTTGCCTTTGAGAAGCAATTGAATATGACTCTCTAAAGGAAATAGAACAAGATACTAAAAAGAAATAATGGTGAATTTTTGGTTTTTTTTTGGCTGAGTGCTATTCGAAAATCACCAAGAAAAAAAAATTCAGAATTTTCGAGAATCACATATTCACGAAAAAAAACACGAAGAACGATAAACCAAAACAGATCTGGAAATGAACGAAGAAAAAAACATATCTGAAAATTGAAGAATAAGATACTTACTTGAATTCAATGAACCTAAGTTCTGATACCAAATTATGTGAATCTTTGTACGAACGAATAGCAAACACGATTAAACAAGAATCGCGCCCTCAATTCAATAACGAACGAAGAATTCGTGTTGTCCCGATCTTTTGAATCAAGTATGGGTTTGTGATATTCAGCTTCAAATTATAAAACTTAGCAACAAATAATCACGAGTAAAACAATTGAATTATCGGACAAACCTTCAAAGAACTAGTCCTTGAAAATTCGTATGAAATCAACCGACAAACGCCACCAAGTATGAACCTTGATAAGTTTGATTTTTGATGAACACAAAGCGAAGCTTTGAAAAAGTTCGAGAGAAAATCTCAAAAATTTGATAAACTATCAATATTAATCTGAATTGTGTTCAAAATTTTGTCCAAATATGTTTTAATAATTTTGAGATACCACAAATCTAGTTACCAAACAAATTAAAACACTAAAGAATGAAAATATTCTCGCCAAACCGCCTGGTACACGGACTCCGTATAGAGGTCTGGAAGGGGGTCCGTGTAGGCACTGGAATTCTCCATCTTGGATGAATAGGACATGGACCCCGTGTACAGGTCCGTCCTTGGGTCCGTGTAGGCACTGGATTTCTCAACTTTGATTGTACAGGACACGAACCCCGTCTACAGGTCCGTTCTCGGGTCCGTGTAGCCTCGGTCGTTCAAAATATGCTCGAATAATGTTTCTTTAGCCCCCACACATACTCCCATGCATCACGAAGCCTTCTGCACTCTGCACCTCGCTTGTGAGTCCTTCTCCTTTGCTCATAAGCCCATGAAATGCTTCTTTGAACCTCTTCAGTCGTCCCCTTGTGATTGGTCCTTCCGTCAATTCTAAGGGATCTCATGCTTTCCTTGGAGCTTGACCACCCATGTTCGCATCACACCCTAAGGCCGAACACCTACAGCTCTTCCATGAGACCCAATTCTGTACAGCTTTCACGTTAGCCGAACCACCCTAAGTAGGCTCCCCCTAGGACCCTAACTCACGTCCCTAATCATAACAACGAACCCAGAACTAGGCCCTACATGGAACCGTGCGACCAAACACAAGAACAGCCTACCCGATTTGCATGACAGCCTGCGACTCCTCTTAACCCATGTCATACCAAACCATGTCTAACCTAATCCAGCAATGTTCCAAAGGGATCCAACCGAAGGATTTATTAAGAAACCCAAGAAACGACCCAATTAATGTATAAAATTTCAGATATTGATCCAAACTGTTTTATTTTCAATCTTCGCACTTACCAAACTAATTTTCATGCATAATTTGTATGAAAATACATAATATAACATGATCGATGCGTAAAGAAAGGATCAAGACATACCTTAGCATTTTTAAACGCTCGAACCGTCGAATATCGTTGCGGGGAAGTCGATGGGTGATCGGAGTGATGTTTCGGTTGTTTTTCTTCTGCAAAAAAGGACGTGAATCAACTGTGCTACATGTGGCTGTGTGATCCGGGATGATAGAACCAAGAAAATATCAAAAAAATCGATGCTCCTAAGCATAAGAAAGTAATGGTTGTAGTGTGTGTTCTAAGGTGTTTTAGTGTGTGAAACCGTGTGTGCGTGAGTTTAAAGTCTAGGAAAAGGTAGGATTCTTCAAATATTTAAATGGATCAATGATTAGGTGTTTTAAGTAGATTAAAACTCTAATCAATAATTTAAACAAGCACAAAAATCTCACTTCTTTAATTTAAAAAGATTAAGTTCCAAATTTAAAAAATTAAATCCTCAATTCAAAATATTAATATCTCCTATATTTTTTGAAAATTGTAAAATAAAATACTTAAAATCTTAATCCGACTTTAATACTAATTAAATAAATTAATTATGGCTTAAAAATAATTATAAATATTTTACCCCAAATTAAAGGATTAAATACTTAATTTTCAAAATTAACATTTTTTAATGCTTAAAATCTTATAAATCACCATATAAGTTATATTAGATTTTAAAATACTAAAATTCGTAAATTATTTAAAATAATTATTTTTCTTGCTTAAAATAAAATATAACATTCAATTTTAGCACCTTAATTGTATTAGGTCTCCTTTCCCAGTCTGACATCGAATATTCGTCTGAAAAACTAAAACTTGAAGAAAAAAAATTAAATTGCATAAACATGAGTATATAAAAATTGATAGGATCGGTTATCGTAACAAGAGTGTTTAGAAGGGGGGGTTGAATAAACACTTACAATTAAAAATGCTTTTCGAATATTTGAGTTCAGTTTGGTGACAAACTGAATCTCGGAATCTTGTTGTCAATAACAATCAGTTAAATTAGAGTAGTTGCGGAAAATAACTGACTGAAAGATAGAATACGAAACTGAAATAAATATGCAATAGTTGTTTCTGGATGTTCGGATAATTAAATTACTCCTACGTCACCCCTTCTATCACAAGGATAGGATATTCACTAAAAGGCTTTGATCAAGTACAACACTTGTACAGACCCACTTCAGTTTGGACTTACAACTGCCAAAACTGAAACTCTTAGTTCTACACAATATTCTTAATACGTAACTGATATTAGCACCGTTGAATTTAACAACTTTTAAAGAGTGCTAATAAGCTCAAATTGTAGCCTTGATTGCTACGAGTAATTCAAATGAGAGTGAGATGAGATTTTGACAGAATAACAGCAAGCTTAAGATTGAATGATCGTCTCTATTTTCTTCTGCTGTTCTTCAGTCGTATTTATACTTTGCTTTCAACGGTAACTTTGATATGCATTTGAATTCTAGTATCCGTTGAATGACACTTCATCATTTGTTGGGCAATGTTCTCTTCATTGATTATAATACGGCGTCTTAATTTCAGTAGCCGAAATACGTTGTTCTATGCTGTAATGATTGAGGTGCGGCTTTCCATATTCATTTGCTGTTTACTATGTTATTTTGTCGGTTGAATGTTCTTTCCCGAGAAGCATTCAGTTGAGATCAGTTTTGACTGAAACTTATGCGGCTGAGTATATTAACTGATCGGTTTCCAACTGATCAGTTTTCTTCATTTGTTCAGCTGGTTCTAATTATTCAGTTGTCTTCATAATTCAGTTAGTTTCTTCAGTTTGTCAAACTCCGAAATTTGGTTTCCAACAATTTCTCCCTTTTTGGTGTTTGACAAAACTAAGCATTTATTAACTGAAGAATTGAACTCTTATAGACTGCTTATTAATTAAAATTGTCTCAAAATAAAATTCTAAACTGCTAACTGCTCTTCAATGCTTTTTCTGAGTCATACTAACTTCCCCCTTTTTGTCAAACTGAGCCATGTTGATAGACAATTGTCGAACTTCAGTAGATAGAATGCCGACATCAACTAAAATACTGGAGATGGCAGTTAGGACTGAGGTTTGTAGTGAGTCGATTTTTGTTTGCAACAGAGGTTTCTAGTCTTTCTACTCGTTGGTTGATTAAATCTTGAGCAACGAAAAGAGCAGCAGTTGTAGCTTTGTTCGGCTTGTGTTCGATGGCAACTGAAAGATCATTCACAACTTCTTGAATATTCTTCAGCTTTCCAAAAACAAAATCTTCAGATCCATTCAACTTGACAGAGTGATAGTATTGAGTGGACTGAATGGATTTGATGGCATCCATTATTTGATTCACATTTGTTTTGATGGTGTTGATTTCTTCGAACAATGCTTCTGAATTTGAGATTTCAGGAGACATGACTCCTATATCTTCCTGATTTGGAACTTGTGTTTGTGGAGTAAAAATTATCATAGTGCGATCAACTGTCTCTTCTTGACCTTGAGATGAGGAAGGTTGGTTCTGAGCAACAGAGACACTTTGTTCTAGAATAACAGGGTTATCTGTGGTAACTGCTATTGGAGAATCATGGATTTGTTCTTCTGTTTGATTATCAACTGAAACTTGTGGTGGTTCTTCAGTTTGAAGATTTCCAACATTGGGCAACTGTTCTTCTATAGATTTAGGGAGTGTTTCCTCTTGATTCTGAGTGAGCACTTCAGTTTGCTCTTCTGTTTCAGATGTTGCGAGTTGAACTGTTTCTGGAGCTATAAGAAATTGATTTTGTTCTGCATTAACTGAGAATTGAGTATGTTCTTCATCAACTGGAGATTGAAAATGTTTTTCAGCAATAAAAGTTTGAACTGGGTCTTCAGATGTAACTAGAACTTCTTGTTCTGTTTGTTCAATCAGAAGATCTACGGATTCAAAATTATGTGCTTCAATTTGAGCTTCCTGAGCAACTGACTGAATGATTTCATCAATATTGGCGAAGGTCAGTTCAGTCTTAGAGTACATATGTTGATCCCTGGTTGATGTTTGGGGAACATCCTGGGTTGACTTGTCAGCAATGAGATCTTCAAAAGATTCAGTCTGCTGAGGTGATTGAGATTTGTATTCCTCTGTTCCTGAAGATTTTTCTGGAATAACAAGTTTTTGATCTTGTTCCCAAAACCTTATTTCCTCTGTAGGCCACTAAGATCTGCATCCAATTGAGTGAACACAGCTCTATCTTGATATACAGTTGGCCCTGTGGGGTCGTAGTTTTCTTTCAATTTTCTAACCAGCTTGGTCAGTTGATGAGCTCGTATCTGATCAAAGAAATATTGTCTCCTTTCCAGTGCTTGAATAATAGTAGCAGCTTTAACTACTCTAAAAACTATCTTTCCTAGTTTGATAAATGTCTTCAGTTGGGATTTATGTTTCAGTTTCTTGGCAAAAATTTCAGTTCTAAAGCTTTTCCAACGATAAAAAACAGTGAGTTTTGTTGTGGCAAATGTATTTACCTCCTCCCAAACTAGATCAATATGAGTTTGAATGGGGTGAGATGGCCTTGGCTCCTCCTCAAGCTTGCCTTTTCCCTTCTCCGTGGTTAGAATGTGAGGAATTTTAGTCCAGATTTGGTAGACTCCACTGGTTCCTTTAATATGACTCCTTCAGTCTAGCCTGAGGTAAAATAGTGGGTTGATTTACACGAGTGAGGGTAGCTTTTACTCTAGTGGGTATCTTCTCAGTGGGAACTGTATCATCAGGAAGGATGACTTGCAATGGAATAGCCTGAATAGGCTTTTCATCAGCTGACTGAGACAGTTTCTCAGTAATAGTTGATATCACTGCTGGTATTGGCTTGGTTCTTTGTGTTCATGGTTTCTTGATAAGTTTGGAAGATGTAGTTTTCTCAGAATCTGATTCACTAAGAATCAGTTTTCGCTTTGTAGCCTTCAGTTGGGCCAGCGTCTTGGATCTCTTGACTGATTTAGGAGCAGCTTGCTGCATTCCAATCTCCTTTTTAACATTTATAAACTTAGCAGGGGATATGTCCAACTTAGTCTTGAGTGGTTGAGTATTTTTCGCATGAAAGATTTTAAATTTTGAGAAACATTCGCAATCATCAACCACTAATCCATTTACTTTCAGCAAATAGCTTATCTGCACTGCGAACCCTTTGGATTGTTTGGGAGATAGAAACATATTCTTCAGAGTATTGAATAACAAATGCTTCCAGTTGAATTTGAGTTCAGCCATTATGACAGTAATGGCTTGAAATTTTTCCAAGGTTAGTGTAGCAAACGATCCTGCTTTTGCTAATAGACCCTTGGCTATAATATCCGCAAGCAACTGAACCTCATGTTTCAGTTCTTTCTTGGGATCGGAAACTTTGATTTTCTGACCATCAGCTGATAGCTGAGATTGCATCTTTTCAACGTCCGATGCTTTAACATCAGAAAGAAGAGTCATTCCTTCAGACGGTAGGGAGAAGAGTTCTCCAAAGTAGTATGTCGAGATGATTAGTAACTGACCATTGATCGTTGACTCGATATACCCTTCAGGATTGATATGGCCGTTGGAATAGAATTCTTGAATTTCTTTGAGATAGATTTCTTGCGAGGATTGTCCCAAAAATGTCCTTAATCCAGCAGTGTCAAGTTTCTGAAATACTTCCTTGTCATTCGATTCTCCAAAGGATAGAATGGATCCGAAGTTGATAGCCATTGCATTTAATATGTGAGCAGGAGTTTGAGTAGCCATTGAGAGCTGAATGATTTCCTGTAGAAACGAAAAATATAGATTTGCTTTGAGGATTGAGGATAATCGTGTTTGTAAGGAAGACGAACTGAATCAAAGCGGGTAAAGTACTGATGTTTGTGACTGTTTGAATTATCGGACACGTGTCAGTGCAGTAAAATTTTGAGTAAAAATATGTGTACGTGTGCTGTAAGCGTGTGTACAATTTTTGAGCGGTTAAAAATGTGTCCACGTTATAAACTGAAATTCATCATGATTTGGCAGACAGTCACGTCATTTGATTTGGAATATAATGGGTTTAATTAGTTAACTTATATGAGAAGATTAGTGAAATTTTCAACTGAACGATCAGTTAGTGAAGCTGAGTCCTTTCAGTTGAGAATACACTAACAACTGTCTTCTCAATTAACCTCTTAAACCACCATTCCCCCTAAATATATGCGTTAAAACAAAATAAGCCCAATTAATTAAGAGAATCCTGAGGCTTAGTAGAGTAATCGTCACTTAAGGAAGTTTCCTTTCATTTTCCTTGACTTGGCCTATAAATAAAAATAAAGGAGTTAGTCACAAGTATCAGCAAAAAAAAATGGAAGGAGCAAGTAGTTCAAACGTCTCTCCACTTTCGCTTGAAGCTCAAAAAGCTGCTATAGAGGACAAGGTTTTCTATGCCAGTCTTCCCTATTGGGAGGAGTTACAGGAGCTGGAGCTCCTGTACAACTCTGGGAGGGTTACCACCTTTAAGCGGATGGCCCAGCTGAGAAAAGTGCAAAGGCACTTAAACATTTCTGTAGAGGTGGATGCTTTCAAGGAGGGCCATCTCTATGAGCTGATGCTTCGCAAGGAGCTTGAGATTCTTAATAGCATCGCTTCTTCGCACAGCTTCTGCAAGACTTATTCCTCAGCTCTAGCTGTTTGGATGAGGATGTGGATAGCTAGTGTAGAAGAAACTTATGAAAATGTAGTTCTCTCCAAAATGTGTGGATAAATAAAATGTTTATTTTGATAATGCGTCGTTTTTCTTTATTTCTTCACACAAAGATCTGTATGAGATTTAAACACATGAGCTAATGAAACGCTAAGAAACATCAGTTGTGATAAGTAAACAAATGAACTGTTGAGAAACTAATTATCATAAGTTGATTGTAAACTGATACTATTTAAACAGCTGTTAATAACAATCAAAATGGTGTCAGTTGATAATGAACAACTGATAACTTAAAAAGTCCTCGGTATAAGTGAAGGACTCTTTAATTGATTTGAGACTCTTCAGCTTCTCCATCGTCATTTTCCTATAAATAAGATGATAGTGATCGAAAATGTGATTTAATATCAGTTCAAAAGTATTTCAATATGTCTGATTCTGATGCATGTAGCAGCACTCATGTCCATGTGACTGAGCAATCAACCCCTCGTTTAATAAATATCAAAAGAAAAATGGAGAGATATGTCTTGCAGAAGGTGTTGTCAACATGGGAGAAGATTCATGAATTGAAGAGGGTTAGTGACAGTGGTACTATTCCTACTCGTGCTCAGGAGGCAAGAGCACTGAAGTATCTTGAACGTTTTGAAGTTAGGCATGTTAGGGATTTGGTGGAGGACAAATGTCTTTTGGAGGCATTGCTGTGGAAAGAGTGGCATGTTGTTGATAAGATTTTGAAATCTAGGGCATTTGCTAGAGTTCGAATTTACGAGTTAAATGATTGGGTTAGAGCATGACTAGATTCAGTTGATGCCATGATATCTTCTGTAAAATGGGAACGTTGGTATTCATAATAAAGTGTTATTTTCTATTTGTTGTGTTCTTATTTTCTGCATATAATTCTTTTAGTATAACAATATTACTAATAATTTCTAAGATAAATCGATTAAACCAAGAATATTACGAAAATAAGAAAACTTAGCCTCAGGTAATGGTTTTGTGAAGATGTCAGCTGCTTGCTGTTCAGTTGAGATATATTCTAGCCGAATATCCTTCTTTAATGCATGATCCCAGATGAAGTGATACCTGACATCTATATGTTTGGTCCTTGAGTGAAGAACTGGATTGTAGGTGATGGCAATTGTGCTGGTATTGTCACAAAATATGGGCGATTCATTTAATGTTACTCCATAATCCTTCAGTTGTTGCTGAATCCAGATCAGTTGTGCACAACAGCTACCAGCAGCAAGATATTCTGCTTCTGTTGTTGAGGTAGCTATGGATGTCTGCTTCTTGCTGAACCAAGAGATCAGTCTATCTCCTAAGAACTGACAAGATCCACTTGTACTTTTGCGATCAAGCTTACATCCTGCATAATCTGCATCTGAGTATCCAACTAAATTGAAGGTGGAGTCTTTGGAATACCATAGTCCAACATTTTGTGTGTCCTTAAGATATCTCAGAATTCTTTTAGCAGCTGAGAAATGTGATTGCTTAGGATTTGCTTGAAATCTGGCACACATACAGACAGCAAAAACAATATCAAGACGACTGGCTGTTAGGTATAACAATGAACATATTCACCCTCTGTATAATGTCGCCTCTACTGATATTTCCCCTTCGTCAGTGTCTAATTTAACTGATGAGCTCATGGGAGTTGTTGCGGCTGAACATGATTCCATACCAAATTTCTTTAGCAGCTCCTTTGTATATTTTGTTTGACTAATGAATATTCCAGTTTCCAGTTGCTTCACTTGGAGTCCAAGAAAGAATGTCAGTTCACCCATCATGCTCATTTCAAACTTATCCTGCATTAACATAGCAAACTTTTCGCACAATTTGGGGTTAGTTGACCCAAAAATTATATCATCAACATAAATTTGAACTAACAGAATATGACTATTTTTTGTGAATTTGAACAAGGTCTTGTCAACTGATCCGACTGAGAATTCATGATCAGTTAGGAATTTTGAAAGAGTTTCGTACCAAGTCCTGGGAGCTTGTTTAAGACCATATAGTGCTTTGTTCAAATGGTATACATGATTAGGAAGTTTATTATTTATAAAACCTGGAGGTTGTTCAACATATACTTCTTCTTGTAACTGACCGTTTAGAAATGCACTTTTCACATCCATATGGTACACTTTGAAGTTTTTATGAGATGCGTAAGCAAGAAATATTCTGATTGCTTCCAATCTTGCAACTGGAGCATACGTCTCATCATAGTCGATACCTTCTTCATGTCTGTATCCTTGTGCTACTAATCTTGCTTTGTTTCGTACAACTGACCCATCCTCGTTTAGTTTATTCCTGTATACCCATTTTGTACCTATAATGGTTTTTGAAGTTTGTCTTGGAACTAAGTTCCAGACGTTATTATGAGTGAACTGATTTAGCTCTTCTTGCATAGCATTTACCCAATTAGGATCAGCAAGAGCTTCATCAGTTTTCTTTGATTTCAGTTGTGAAACAAAGGCTGAATGAATAAATAAATTTAACATTTGATTGCAAGTTCTTACGGGATCAGATGGATTTCCTATAACCAGATGAGGTGGATGTGATTTTCTCCATCTATATTCTGTATTTGTTACATCAGCAACCTCTTCAGTTGGCATCTGAGTGCAATTTTCAGCTTCAGTTGATGTCTCGTCAGTTGGTATTTGAATATTATCAGTTTGCCTTAATAACTGATTGTCAGCATTTACTTCCTGCTCATTTAGTTGATCTAATATCTCTGGTTCTGGTGTTTGAAGGATATCTTGATTGTTATAGCTTTCATCTTTGTCATCATCCTCCAAACTGATATCTATAAATCGATCAGCTAGCTCAACTTGATCAGTTGGCTTATCAGTTAGTACAGTTTCATCAAAATCAACATGCGCAGATTCTTCAACTTTTAAGGTTTTCTTATTAAAGACTCTATAAGCTATGCTAACTAATGAATATCCAAGGAATATTCCTTCTGCAGATTTGGCATCAAATGATTTTAAGTAATTTTTACCATTATCATGAATAAAACATCTACAGCCGAATATTTTGAAGTAAGTAATTATACTTTTTCTTCCATGCCAGATCTCATATGGTGTTTTCATATGATTCTTATTAATCATTGATCTGTTCTGAGTATAACATGCAGTGTTTACTGCCTCTGCCCAAAATCTTTGAGAAATGCCAGAATCAGCAAGCATTGTTCTAGCAGCTTCTTTAAGGGTTCGATTTCTTCTCTCAGCTACACCGTTTTGCTGAGGAGTTCTTGCTGCTGAGAGCTCATGCTTGATTCCAGCATTTTCTAGAAAGCTTGAAAGTGTTTGATTGATGAATTCAGTTCCTCGATTAGATCTGATTCGATCAATCCCAACTGATTTTTCATTTAAAAGTCTTTTGAAGTGTTTAATCAGTTGTGCAGCCGTATGGTCTTTGGATTTAAGAAATATGACCCAAGTAAATCTTGAAAAATCATCTACGACCACCAAGGTGTATTTCATTCCCCCTAAGCTCATGACTGGTATTGGACCGAAGAGATCCATGTGCAATAGTTCTAAGCATTAGGATGAAGATTTACAGCCCTTGTTTTTGAAAGATGATCGTACTTGTTTTCCATACTGACATGCTGAGCAAAATTTTTCTTTTGAAAAATTTATTTTGGGCAAACCAGTTACAAGTTCATGTTTACTCAGATAAGCGATGGATTTAAAGTTTAAATGATTTAACCTTTTATGCCACAACCAGTTTTGAGATGATTTTGAAGCAATGAAGCAGACTGGTGCATGAGGTTGTTCATTCCAACTGACTTTATATGTGTTTCCACAATGTTTGCCAGTTAGTATAATTTCATCAGTTGATGTTTTAACTAAGCATGAGTTTTTATCAAATTGTACTGAGAATCCATTGTCGCATAACTGACTGATACTAATCAAGTTATACTTCAGATTCTCTAAAACATCTTTAATAGTAAATTTACCATGGATAATCTTACCCTTACCCACGGTTTTACCTTTGGAATTATCTCCGAAACTAATGTTTGGACCACTATATTTGATTAGTTGAGTAGCATACTTGCATCTCCTGTCATATGTCGTGAGCAACCGCTGTCCAAATACCATATTGAACTTTTATTTGTACCTGTTACCTGCAAGCACACACATAATTTGATTTGGTACCCATATCTATTTGGGTCCAAAGCTTATTAGTCCCTTTGGAACCCACACTTGGATTAGTCTAACTGACTTTCTAGTAGCTGTATTCCAAATAGTTTTTCTCGGTCTTTGTGTGCTTGGTGAATAGTGTACAGATGATACAGTATGTATTTTAGCTTGATTCAACTGATTGTTCAGTCTGTATCTTTTCTGGACTGGTTTGCAGTTATAATAATTTGAATATCTCTTGCTGAATCTCTTTGATGAATGATTTTCTGAGTCAGTAGAGATTTTTGGACTGTAACCAACTCCATGTCTTCTGGCTTTATACATATTCTCAATAGGTTTTTCATTCAGTTTGCTAGGCTCAAATTTCTCTTGTTCTACTGTTGATCTGACAAATTGAATGTACTTCCCTTTGTTCATTGTTAACTTTGGTTGAGTATCATTTGAAAACGTTTCTCCTTGATTACTGAATCCTAAACCAGTTTTATCAGAGACTGATTTTTGTGAATTATGCATCTCATTCAATGCAGTAGATGACTTATTCCAGGATTGAATGAGTTCATTTTGTTTTGAATTTTCAAGAATAAATTTCTGGATCAGTGACTGATCTTTCTTTCTCTCTGCTTTTAGTTCAGCAATTTCCCTTTCTAGACTCAACCTATCAACTGATTTTTCAGTTTTGGTTTTGTTGTCCATGGGATCATTTTGCTTTGACTTTATTTCCTCAAATGATGATGCAAGTTTCTGGTACTCACTTACCATTTCATGCAATGTTAGAATGAGTTCTTCTCGTGTAAGATCAGTTGAACTGAAATCAAATACATGTTGACTTGTAGATTCTTCTTCAGTATCATTTGCCATTAGACATTTGACTTCCTCTTCATCACTTGAACTATATGAGCTTTCTGATTCTGATTCGTCACTATCAGTTTCTGCCCATTTGGATTTGTTCTCTTCAGCTAATAAAACTTCGTGTTTCTTTCTGTAGGTTTTCTTATCATCTCTAGGTCTTCTCTTATGCTCATATGGTTTCTTTCTTCTGTCAGTTGATCCTTGACTGTCTTTTTTAGGTTTAGGACAGTCAGCAATGTAATGATCTGTTTTGCCACAATTGTAGCAAGCATTTGTTTCTTTTTTGGAATTCTTTTTCTGGTATTGCTTCTGAAAGTTTCCTTGGTTCTTTCTCATGAACCTCCCGAACTTTTTGATGAATAGTGACATAGCATCATTGCTTAATTGATCAGCAGATTTTTCGACTGAACTAGTTGGTTTAGTTCTGACAGCTGCTAAAGCAGTTGTAGTTGTAGGAGTAGATGATTCTCCTTCTCTGTTCTGTAATTCAAATTCATAAGCTTTTAAATCAGCAAATAGTTCATGCAGTTCGATCTGGTTCAAATCTTTTGATTCTCTCATAGCCATAGTTTTGACATCCCATTCCTTTGGAAGACCTCTCATCACTTTTAGTGTAACCTCTTTGTTGGTGTACACTTTCCCGAGTGCATTTAATTCATTTATAATACTGCTTACCCTTTCATCATATTCATTCATTGATTCTCCAACCTTCATTTTGATATTGTCAAATTTCTGAACAGCAACTGAGAGTTTATTTTCTTTCGTTTGGTCATTTCCTTCATATAACTGAATCAACTTCTCCCAAATTTCTTTTGCTGTTTTGCACATCTTTATTTTGTTGAAGGTTGCTTTGTCCAGTGTTTTGTATAGAGTATCTTTGGCTACATTGTCAAGATTAGCTTTCTTTTTGTCCTCAGTTGTCCACTCTTCTCTGGGCTTTTGAATTCTCTGTGGTGCCCCTTCAGTTATGGCAATTGCTGTGTTTGCTTTTAGAATTTTCATTGGTCCGTCTGTTATGACATACCACATGTCATCATCTTGTGCAGCTAAGTGAGCCTGCATTCTGATTTTCCAGTCATCGAAATCTTCTCTTGAGAACATAGGGATTTTATTGAATAAAGTCATGCTTGTTGATTTATAGATCAGAAGTATTCAATAACAAGATTCAACTGCTCTGATACCACTTGATAGGATCGGTTATCGTAACAAGAGTGTTTAGAAGGGGGGGTTGAATAAACACTTACAATTAAAATTGGTCTTTTCGAATATTTGAGTTCAGTTTGGTGACAAACTGAATCTCGGAATCTTGTTGGTCAATAACAATCAGTTAAACTAGAGTAGTTGCGGAAAATAACTGACTGAAAGATAGAATACGAAACTGAAAGAAATATGCAAGAGTTGTTTCTGGATGTTCGGAGAATTAAATTACTCCTACGTCACCCCTTCAATCACAATGATAGTATATTCACTAAAAGGCTTTGATCAAGTACAACACTTGTACAGACCCACTTCAGTTTGGACTTACAACTGCCAAAACTGAAACTCTTAGTTCTACACAATATTCTTAATATGTAACTGATATTAGCACCGATGAATTTAACAACTTTTAAAGAGTGCTAATAAGCTCAGATTGTATTCTTGATTGCTACGAGTAATTCAAATGAGAGTGAGCTGAGATTTTGACAGAATAACAGCAAGCTTAAGATTGAATGATCGTCTCTATTTTCTTCTGCTGTTCTTCAGTCATATTTATACTTCGCTTTCAACGGTAACTTTGATATGCATTTCGATTCTAGTATCCGTTGAAAGCCACTTCATCATTTGTTGGGAAATGTTCTCTTCATTGATTGTAATACGGCGTCTTAATTGCAGTAGCCGAAATACGTTGTTCTATGCTGTAATGATTGAGGTGCGGCTTTCCATATTCACTTGCTGTTTACTATGTTATTTTGTCGGTTGAATGTTCTTTCCCGAGAAGCATTCAGTTGAGATCAGTTTTGACTGAAAATTATGCGGCTGAGTATATTAACTGATCGGTTTCCAACGGATCAGTTTTCTTCATTTGTTCAGCTGGTTCTAATTATTAAGTTGTCTTCATAATTCAGTTAGTTTCTTCAGTTTGTCAAACTCCGAAATTTGGTTTCCAACAAAAATTTAAAATAATTTAATCATGTATCACGCGCCATTAAATCATTGATTAATTAGATTAAATTTTATAATTATGCATGGGATTTACGTATACTGGTTTTTGGGTACTACAACCCTAGCCCATAAGCTCAATTTGGCTCACAAGCAATCTTCTGATTTTTTCAAAACAAAAAAGGTTAAATTGATAATTTGTGAATTTTTTTAATTAATTTACCCCTTTTAAAATTTTTTATAAAATTATAAAAAAATAATTTTAAAAAATAATTGAGATGTGATTTTAATTCCTTATGGTAAAATTTGTTTTACAATAAATTAATTGGATAATTAAATAAAGATATTTATTTAATTTTCTAATTTATTTTTAATTATGACGGTTAGTGATAAATTTACAAAATAAATTATTTAAATGATAATAATTTTGATATTATGTCGATAATATATTATATTATAATTTAATATTATATGTGATGTTATATGGTAAAATAATGATCATGAGTTATGAAAAACTTGTTAGGTGTATGATAAGATATTTTACATTGTTGGCATTTAAATTATTTGATAACTATGAAAATAATTTGTTTGTAGCATGTTCTCACCCCTTAAATTTGTATTCCAATATGTCATGCAAATTTAATATAAATAATATATTAAATGGAAAATCAAGATTTAAGGATTGCAGGCCCAGATCATCAAAAATTTTGAAAATCGAATACATGTAAAATATTAGAAATTTATGTAATATTATATTTTCATCCCTACATTTACCTAGGTTTTGGACTTGGATCCATGTATGGCTCTCACATATCTAGCTCTTGGTTATCGATCATCTTTTATTATTTATAATGTATGTGATATATTATAAATAATTAGTATGTGTGTTATTATTATTATAATAACAAAAGTTGCATGAATACAAGAAACATGATAAGATTTTAAAATTAAATGTTGAGATAAATTTTAGAAATTAAAATCTCTCATTTTGAATAAAATACAAAATTTATATCAATCTTATAAAAGAACAATTAAAAGAGTTTAATATTTTCTCGTCTTCCATCCAGGTAGTTTCAAGATGAACGCTACATGTGGTCAGTGTCTGGCCCATATTATTGGGGAAGCATGGACATCGGAAAGCTGCGACTTCCACTGACATGATGTGATTTACATGTAACTCCCATAACTTAGGTCTACTATTATTGAGGATCTCATGGCGACCTTTCATTAAGATTCCAAATTGATTAGTTGTGATCGACATGTAAAGATAAACATTATGTTATTGGGCCCTTATCAACATGAGGTAAAATAAACGAGGTCTGCAAAGGGTTGCGATTTGGCTCTACCTTCTGAAAATTATGATTGTCTGATATTATTAATGATTTAAGTTTAGCAATTGGTCATGTGTCCTCATTAAGAAAATACGATTTTCTGTTTTCATCAGAGGGTGGTGAAAAAATGTCAAAATTGTGGAATGTAGTTTATTAAGCAAAAGTTCTATTTTATTTCTTATATAATATTTTAAAATAGTCAGTAACGATTATGTGTTTCCATATTCAGTATATTCACGATTTCGTTACATAATCCATTATTTATTAACTCGATTAAAACAAGCTAACTCAACATACATATCAATATTGGCTAAGAAACTTAAAATTGTTCTGGCATCCAAAAGAGATGACATACACACTCACTAAGTCTTCTCTAAAATAGGCGTCTGATGTGCCGGTCTTGCTAAACTGGCAGAAGCATGCAAGATGGTGAGACCATATAGTCTACAAGCTAAATTGTAATATGCTGGCTTCTACGTCAAATGAATTGCAAAGTCAGTTTGAAGAAATAATGAATGTCATTGACATTCATATGCATATACAAGTTGTATGATGCTTGAACTTGAGTGAATTCCATTGACGTTCATATGCACATACAAGATTTATATGGTGCTGAAACTCGTACAATGAGGCACACTACCATCAAAGATCTTATAACTACTTGAGAGATGATAAATAATATTTATCCAATCTAGTTTTGGATTCTTTTCCTCTCACACACAAAACTCGAACAGCACCTAGGCTTGTTAAGCCATAGGCCGTCGACAACCAATCTCAACGTCACACGTCGCCTTCGGCCCGCCGTGGTTCTGCCGCCTTCTGGCCAACAATTCTCAATACAAATTTTATCAAATTTCTAGTACAATCTTGACAAGGAGCATCGATTTCAATCATGGACTTGATTCAGAGAATTGAACAAAAAATATTGATCCAATAGAATGCTCGTAGGGATATACAAGAAAAGCTATATTGCTAATCCCGAAATAGTTTGATGTCAAGTGTTTAATACGCAAAGATAAAAATTTATTAACATCATATTGTTGGGATTTGAATCATATGATGTCTAAGAAACTTTGATTGTCAAAATAATTTTTTTTAAAAGACTTTAAAACTTCATATGCATCTTAGATACGAGAAAACGGTACTCTGACAAGAATCTCCCCAAAGTTTCGTTTGAGATCTCGATCACGCTAAGATTAGGCATCCAACTAATTTATTCGAATGCATACATTTTATTTGTTTTAGTTTTAAGAATTTATTTATGATTTATTACTAGAATTGATCGCGATAAATTTAACTTCAACATGCGACACTATTCTAAAGGAAATAAGTGGCTATCTTGAGAGAGCTTAATGAAATATAGCTATAGGAATCAAGATTTTGGCTTTTGAATTAACACACTCAAAGTGGTAGGTAGATCCTTGGCTTAAACTACTTGTTCTGCCTGTAATATTTTCATCACAGAACTCAGAATTTTACTGATCCTCGGCCCTCCCCGGACCTATACTACCTATTATGTATGTGTTTGCACAATATTTTGATTTGCGGACATGCCAGGTGCAAAGATACATCAATTTGTGTAAATAATAAAATTCTAACTTATAAAAACACAACGATCATAGATACTGAATTTGACTGCCGTTATGACCTCCTAAACAAATATGACGCTGAAAACGAAGAAAACTAGAGAAACACTACCGGAAATTGAAATATAAAATCTTAACACGAAATATATTTTCAATAAAATGTAGAAATTCATAAAATATTGGCATATACTAAATAACATAGCTGAATATGAAAGAAGATGACTTGAAACTATGGAAATCTGAAATGAAAACTATAAAAACGATTGATTAAAGTTATGAGAGTTCTGCAGTGAGTTTGCTAGAATTTGTGTGAGAGATTGTGTTTGTTCTTCTTTTTTGGCCGGTTCTCTCATTTTATTTTTTGTACAGTGCGGTTTCTTCCACTCTTCCCATGACTCACGATCTGTCTATGTTTCTTTCCCACGATCTCCTCCTATCTGCACGTTTTTTGATCTACTTAAACCAATTTTAAGTTAATGAGCTTTCTTATCTGATCAGCTTCTTCTATTTCTCTTATCGAGCTTAATTAAATCTTGGGCCTAATTAAAATATAGCCCAACATTATAATAAAATTCTTAGCCTTTGGCACACAGGATCTATGGTTATCTTGCTTACAATGCATGAAGACATCTTGAATTATATGAAAGGGCTGTTGCGCATAAACTTACAGGAAAATAATATATTGAGTGTGTATCAGAAGTTTAGTATTGTGCTAAGGTGTTGGCAACACCAGCACACAATACGACAGCGGAAATTAACAGTTAATAAACAGATATAATTTCTATGAATAAGAAGAGACCACAATTAAATTATGCACAAGTACGAATACTTATGCGATGTCTCAAGTCAAAAAATTCACTGAAAAAACGTAATCAGGTTACACCAAACAATACTAGTGAAACAATCAAACACTGAATTCCTTGACACACCAAAGAATTAAAATATCAAACAATATTTAACATTAAAACCAAGAAGCATAAACGAAAATCAGAAACACCAAGAACTCGACGATCAACACTCTGAGTCAGTGTTTGTTCTTCAAGAGTTGGCAACACCAATCAGCAGCACGTGACTACGTGAAATAAACACTTAAACTCTTCAACACCCGAGGCAACACCAGCAGTGGATGAGGGGACACTCTTTTCATCCTCATGTGCAACATCTGCAGCAGCCCAAGGAAGATCTACCTTCCGATTGCTTTTAAAAATACGGGGACAATTTAACCAGGGGTTCCTCTTCCTTCCCGTCAAACCCTTGCTTCTCAAGAAGACCATAAATAAGAGAGGGAAAGGGGAGTCGTTTAGACTTGAGTCCTCCCTCAGAAAATTGGAGGATCGGTTGAAATACCTGCTTGCCAAATCAAATCTTCTACCTGTAACAATATCGTACAGAACAAAATCAAGAGGCCTGGTAACCACGGTGGTATTTCATGAGGGGGTCCAATTTCAGATGGCCGTCTTCTGGAGGACTGAATAGAACGATGTTAACTTCGCAGCTACCAAGCGATGTGGACGAACATAGAACTTTGTAATGACACCTCCAGTCAGTACGGTTGTGAATTCATCAATGTCAACAGGGGGTTGTCTTCAGTGATATTTAGAGTGCCGTAGTGTTCATTGATCACAACTGGAGTGAATTGGTAAATGGCATCACGCAGGAACACTCGTCCATAATATACTGAAGCATCATCACCGACCGCATCAATGAGATTGCAGTAAAATTCTCGCACTGGTCTCTTGGGATAAGGCAGAGCAGAGCTGACAGTTGCGAGGAGTTGTCGATTCTGGGGGAACGAGACTAGATTTTACTGTTCATATACCTTAGTATCTACGTTCCTTTCTTCCAAAAATTCATGGTGGGCATAAAGATGCCATTGACTCACAGCAGCCTCAAAGTAGAATGCATTGGATAAAGCAGTATCAAGATCATCGTCTTCATCAACAGTGTTGTCTAGGGTGTTGTCAACATCGATGCCAACACCCGCTGTAACAGCATCATCATCAGACTTCGCAGCCTGACCAGAGTCAGTATCAGTCCTTTCTGTTTCAGATCCAGACTCAGATCTCGATGGAATCTTTTCAGTTGATTCTGACTAAGCTTCATTACCTTCAGGCGCTGATTCCTATTTAGATTTTGCTTCCCGTAGACTGTTAAGAAAGACTGCTAGGGATTGTTCATCTTCAGAGGAGAAGCAGACCTCTGTAGGCGGTTCAGTAGGCTCTTCATCCAGAGCAACAGAGGAGGATGAAGGAGCAGAAGACTTCTTAGCAAGTGTTGGCGGCTTTCGGGCAACCAACCCGTAGTCATTTTCACCAGAGTCATCTCCTGATGAGAATTCGGGATCGAGAGTGAAGTAGGTGGCCATACGTGGTTTCTTTGGTTCATAAAAATTAGGGTTACACTCTGCTTGCCGTTTTGATCGCCATAGATAAATTGGAGACTGTGGAGGAAAAGCCCGCCAATAAGCTTCGTAATCAGGAGGATTGTCAGCATCAAAGGGATTTCCAGGTTCTCCTTGAAAAATTTCCTCCAGTGGTATGGGCTCAGAAGTAACAAACACTAGCTGTAGAGGATTCTCAACTGGAGTTTCAATTTGTGGTGTTGCCTCCTGGTGAGGAACACCGTGACTCGCCGCCATTTCACTCCGAATATCTTGTGGATCGAATTGATTTTCTTCCATTTTTCAAGAAGGAGAGTGTTAAACTGTAAATTGAAAAACGTCACAAAGAAGGAGAGAAACAGGGAGCAACAGTCAATTTCGTGAAATCAGAGAGAAGAGGGCAAAGTAATTTGGACAAAGTTCAATTGATTTGGTATAAAAACCCTTGCTGCAACGTTAATAATTTTTAATTCTAAATCGTTGCATAGTAACGAAAAAAAACATAACAGTTTTCTCTAGGCTCAACGGTAACATTTCTGATTTTACCCAATTACAAAATTGCTATTTCGCCCTAGCTCCAAACGACAAACAATTGTTTCTATTCAGTATTGAAACATTTCAGAGGATCATCCAATGGAAATCCACGTCGATTTTAACCACTATATAAGATGTCACATAAAATCGAGATCTTTGGTAATCAAGGTTTTTATCAACTGTCAAGGGTCAGATACTGATATGTCACTACACATGATGAATTCACGAAACAAAAATCAATATGCATGTCCTCAATATTCCTTCAATATGATGAATTATCAAAATGTCAGGTAATGTAGAAAAGGTGTTGTGTCTGAACTTGGTGTTGAAAACACCACTGAGTTTTATTCAAACTTCCATAAAAAAATTTTTTGATTTAGAAATGGTAGCTCCCACACTAGAAAAAACGGTCTTCAAAGTACTCTCTTAGGTATCTTTTTCATTACTATTTTTACTTAGAAGTGGTAGCTCCCACACTAGAAAAACGGTCTTCAATGGACTCCTCTAGGTAGCTTTTTCCATTTTCTTCTAATAATATTTTT
Organism: Primulina eburnea; assembly: GCF_022965805.1. Classification (NCBI taxonomy): domain Eukaryota; kingdom Viridiplantae; phylum Streptophyta; class Magnoliopsida; order Lamiales; family Gesneriaceae; genus Primulina; species Primulina eburnea. The sequence continues at coordinate 21,597,271 of NC_133116.1, forward strand.
TTTACTTTTTTTCTGTTTTTCTCCTTATGCTCACATTTTCCCAGTAACCTTTTCACATTAGACAAGATCACGATTTCCATGAACATCTTCAACTAATAGATGTCTTGGATTGAGCATAATTTAATCCTCAACATTTGATTGGAAGTATGAATACTCAGAGAGTACCTTTTCAGAACTTTCCTTCACTGTTCAGACTTTACACAAAAAAGGGATGAATGTGATTATGCAGTATGCCTAGCATCTTAATAACAGACATGAAAAAATGGTGTTGTGGCGAGAACATGCGTGTGTGAATATTGTACGCACATACAGAAAGATTTCCGAAGATTGGAAAATCTTTCAAAATCCAATGGTTTCGTGAGTTCAGCCTGTTG